>NC_051154.1:46005649-46367088 GCF_013339745.2 Dermacentor silvarum | reverse complement strand
CCGTTGCGAAGCGTATGCGCGCGAATCGCAGCTGCGAAAATCGCAGTGCAAAATCGCACCATGTGAAACAGCCTTCACCCTGGTACGGTTTCACTCGCACCTACAGAAAACGGCGCGCGGCGACGATTTTATCGCCCTTGGACTTTATACGGTACCTCACGACGACGACGACGGCAGAAATGCGCTTGGAGTGTCCATATAATGTCGCAATAAAATGTTACACAAACTGGATGAAAAAACATATCGCCTGAAAGTTTTACTCACAAAGTGACACCAACGTAACTTTCGTATGATTTAAATCAATGCACTCCATTTTACTGAGTAAATATGAACCGTTAGTCTTTTTTTTTCACGTTTTATGCCCTGAAAAAAAAATACTAGAAAATAATTTTTTTCTAAAATTCCCATTTTTTTCACGTGCCCTGACATCTCTACCTTCGTAACTTAATTTAACCAGTCTCAGGATTTCTCCTAAATGTACGGTCGCGTGCAGTATGAGCTGCAACACGGTGTCCGTGTTTGAAGGGGCCACAAGACCATCCAAGACTGCTCGCCGTCGCTGACATGCGAAAAATTGGAGCACATCATTCTGATTACTAATATTTATAAAACCAATGTTTCGTATGTCAGCGCCGCCTTGTAGTCTTGGGGTGCCTTCGATCTCAGTCACCATGTTGCAGCTCATATTTCGCCGACTGCACATGCCAATATACATGCCTATTTGTATGGACATGCCTCAAAGCTAGAGCATTGACCGGCTTCAGTTTCTTAATTGCTATTAGTGGTTTCCCTCTTGTGGTTTTAATTCAGCGGAAGCTTGGTTTCCTCCTCCTCGTGGTTTGTCGCTGTATAGCCGATACAATCGGCGGGGAATTCTGAGGGAGGTTGGTTTCCCTCTCGTGGTTTAATTCAGATCAAGGTTGGTTTCCTTCTTGTGGTTTAATTCAGATCAAGGTTGGTTTCCTTCTTGTGGTTTGTCGCTGTATAGCCGATACAATCGGCGGAGAATTCCGAGGGAGGTTGGTTTCCCTCTCGTGGTTTAATTCAGAGGAAGGTTGGTTTCCCTCTCGTGGTTTAATTCAGATCAAGGTTGGATTCCTCCTCGTGGTTTGTCGCTGTCACAAAAGTGCGCTAAATTAGAGCGCGCGCCGCGCATCACCCAAGGAGCAAGCCGGCCTCGCGGCAGCTTCGACAGAGGGAGAGAGCGCATACGCCACAGACAGCCGACGTGATCAACGGAGACTAGAAGCTTCGACAAGATACGCGAAGGTTATGGTATCGAGAGAGAGGAGAGAGAGCGCGCGCGCTCTCGCCGGAACACCCTCTCACCCAGCGAGCAGAGAGAGAGAGGGTACAGCAGCACGAGCGTGTGCCAACGGATGAGTCACCACCCTCCTCGAAGACCGGTGGCCGTGGCCGAAAACGCGAGAAATGTCTAGAAGACTCCCAGGCTTTGTTCATGCTACGGGAGCACGACTCCGTCAGAAAGTTCGACAAGCGCCGGCGAAGGCAATAAAAGCGCCGTGCAGGTATAAGTAGGGGGATCAGACCGCGCCAGATCGTCCGGCTCAAGACCAGCACGGGTGAATACGAGTGGACACTTTGTGTTCCTATTTAATCTGTACTGTACGTGTTGGACTCTTAGTGCTTGTCGTTAATTATTTTCCAGAGTTTTGTTAACACGCATCTGAATTCCATTACGTTATGCCTAGCCGAAGTGTGTATGTGTGTATGTAACTGCCTTATTTGAAAAATATGTTTTGTTGTGTTTTGCCAACTCTGGGCTCTGCCTCGGACTTTGGACCACATCCGGCGTTCGTTGGTGCACCAGAGGGCCCCTATTAATTGTCCTTGCTTTCATGGGGTTATTTTCGGAAGCTGATAAGTCGGCTATGGAATTTGGCCCGGCGTTGGCGCCTCGTTCACGAGGTGTGTGACAATATTTCTGGCGTCCGCGACAAGGACCTTTCTGGTGCAAATTGTGTGTCCATAGTAGGGAGAAAGAGCCTAGGGTCGTTATACATTACCATCGTAAACGATTTTGAGTGTTGCACTTGCACCATGTTTCGCTAACTTGTGTGTAGAGAGCAGCAGTTCGATAGTTGAAATCTAGGCAGACATTTTTTGCACGCGGCTAGATTTTTGAAGGGCATCATGGATCTCGAGAAATTAGTTGCCCTCGGTGAGAAGATGGGTGTTTCCGGAGCTGTACGGTATAGGCTGACGCCAACCGATGCCTCTAATTATGGAAGGGTGAAAGCTGCTCTATACTAAAGAGATTTAGGTTCACCATAGAAGGCTTCCGATATAAGTTTAGGACCGGAAAGCCCGCCGATGGCCAGACTGCTACGCAATTTGCCGCGCGGCTCAGCCACTATTTCGATAGGTGGACCGAACTTTCAGATGCTGCACAGGTGTACGGTGCGCTTAGAGAGCTTCTGATCAAGGAACAAATCCTCATCAGTTGCCACCCGAGCCTGTCATTCTATTTGAAAGAAAGGAAAGATAAGTCGCTTCAAAATATGCTGCATTTGGCAGACCTATTTTTGGAAGCGCAGGGAGGCACCAATCTCTCCAAGATCAAAAAAGAGGGGCCAGAGGACGCAAAGAAACCGACATTCAATGAAAGGAGAAATCCTCAGAAGCCTGTTCCGAGGTGTTAGCTTTGTAACCAACTGGGCCAACATTTTAGGAATTGTCGGAGCAATTTTACGCGCCCCAATGATGCCAAATGTTTTAGATACGAAAGGAGAAACACTCAGAAGCCTGTTCCGAGGTGTTATCTTTGTAACCGACTGGACCACCATGGTCGGAATTGTCGGAGCAATTTTACGTGCCCCAATGATGTCAAATGTTTTAAATGTGGGCGAACTGGTCACAAAGCCCATACATGTCGCAACGGAGGGAAAGAAGCTCCCCAGGCATCATGTGTGTATGCCCCGCCAAAACAACAAGTAGAAGACATGCGCCGGCTTTGTAGTACTACAAAACGGAAAAAGAATTCCGGTCGTTAATACTGTGATGACACAACGCCCAGAATTTCCTGTGAAAGGAATGCCTGTACTTGCCAAAAAAATGGCAGGAAAACAAATTACGGTGTTACAAGATACCGGAAGCAGCACAGTGATCGTGCGAAGGGATTTGGTCAAAGACGATGAGCTCACGGGCGAAACCAGTTTAGTTTGCATGGTCGACGGTACGGCTAAGAAGCTTCCCAAAGCCAAGATTGAGGTCGAGACCCCCTATTACAGTGGGAGTGTCACTGCTCTTTGTATGCCCTCTGTATGACCTAATCCTAGGAAACATCGAGGGAGTTCGAGCCCCAGACGATCCGAAACCTTTGGAGGAAGAGCTGCAGAACGAACCATCGACGATCGAAGAACCTCGCGGAAAACCATCAACAGCAGACGAGAACACCGCGGCAGCAGTCGCCCGAGCTCAATCAAAGGCTCAGGCAAAGCCCTTCCAGCCCCTTTCCAGGCCCGATTCCGAGGAGAAACCGACAGGCGTGAGAATGAGCTATTTTATAGGTAATATACGAAAAAAAAAGTGCCGATTACCTCAGTCGGATATAAATGCGTTGACGATTATGTGTGGTGTAAAGTGTTTTGATGAATGTACCGAGTGTTTATTCATGCATGCATCGTGAACAGAGCGTTTTGTTCGTGTTATGTAAACTACCCTGCCCGAGTTTTGTATACTTGATGTACATGCTCCGGCTCAAGACCAGCACGGGTGAATACGAGCGGACACTTTGTGTTCCTATTCATTCTGTACTGTATGTGTTGGACTCTTAGTGCTTGTCGTTAATTATTTTCTGGTGTTTTTTTATGCCCATCTGAATTGTATTGTGATGTGTCTAGTCGAAGTGTGCACGTGTGTATGTAACTGCCTTGTGTGAAGAATATATTGTTGTGTTTTGACAACTCTGGGCTTTGACTCGGTCTTTGGACAGCAACCGGCGTTCCCTGGCGCACCAGAGGGTCCTTGCACTAATTGTCCTTGCTTTCGTGGGGTTATTTTTGGAAACTGGTAAGTCGGCTTTGGAATTTGGCCCGGCGTTGGCGCCTCGTTCACGGGGTGTTTTGACAGTCGCTGTACAGCCGATACTATCGACGGAGAATTCTGAAGGAGGTTGGTTTGCCTCTCGTGATTTAATTCCGAGGAAGATTGGTTTCCTCCTCGTGGTTTTTCGCTGTATAGCCGATACAATCGGCGGAAAATTCTGAGGGAGGTTGTTTTCACTCTCGCGGTTTAATGCCGAGGGACGTTGGTTTCCCTCTCGTGGTTTAATTCCGAGGGAGGTTGGTTTCCCTCTCGTGGTTTAATTCAGAGGAAGGTTGGTATCCTCCTCGTGGTTTGTCGCTGTGTAGCCGATGCAATCGGCGGAGAATTCTGAGGGAGGTTGGTTTCCCTCTCGCGGTTTAATGCCGAGGGAACTTGGTTTCCCTCTCGTGGTTTAATTCCGAGGGAGGTTGGTTTCCCTCTCGTGGTTGGTATCCTCCTCGTGGTTTGTCGCTGTGTAGCCGATGCAATCGGCAGAGAATTCTGAGGGAGGTTGGTTTCCCTCTCGCGGTTTAATGCCGAGGGAACTTCGTTTCCCTCTCGTGGTTTAATTCAGAGGAAGGTTGGTATCCTCCTCGTGGTTTGTCGCTGTATAGCCGATACAATCGGCGGAGAATTCTCAAGGAGGTTGATTTCCCTCTCGTTGTTTAATGCCAGAAGCCGACAAGATCAGGCGTATCCTCAAGGGAATTGAGGACGACGCCTTCCAGATGTTGGTCGCCCGAAATCCGACCATAGTGTCTGTCGTCATTGCGCTGTGTTAGAATTACGACGAACTTCGAAGGAAGCGAATAGTCACTCGACATCCACCCTCGGAATTCGCCGCTGTCTCAGGTCTGACGCTACGTGTTGGCGAGTCGTCTCTAATGCACCAGATAAAGGAGTTCGTACGAGAAGAAGTTGCTCGGCAGCTTTCGCTGGTGCCCTTTACGAACGCGCAACCATACTCCCCATTGACACCGGGGTTACAGACCATCAACAAGGGGCAAGTCACTAAATGCCTACCAGCTGCTATTCAACCGCCTACCGTCGCGGCGCCCTTGACGTACGCTGACGTCGCTGCAAGGACGCCCTTCGCTCCACGTCCACTTCTCCAAGCTGTTGCGCGACCGCCCCCGATTCCCTTCTCGACGCCTGCACCACAGCTACCACACCAGCCAAATCCTTGGCGCACAGTGGGCAACCGCCTAATTTGTTACCATTGTGGTATTACGGGACACGTTGCCCGCTTTTGTCGACGCCTTATGCCGCCTATTTATGATTACCGCCGACCCATGAGCACCTACGCCCCTCGAGAGCTACAATCTCCTGTGCTGCCGGATGAAACCCCTGTTCTCAACCCTACTTGTCGTTCTCCATCCCTACGCCACCGCTCCATTTCACCGATGAGACGCCGGCCAAGCCCCCTACCTCAGGGAAACTAAGTATCGCAGTTCCCGAGGCGAGAACTGCGGCCCCTTCGATTTGCCAAAGGCCTAGAAATAACCCCTGCAACGTCACTGAGATATACGTCGAGGGGATTCCTACATTCGCACTGGTCGATACTGGCGCAGCAATCTCGGTGTTACGCGCAGGACTTTGCCGACGGATAGGAAAAGTAACGACGTCGATTTCCGGACTGTATTTGAGTACTGCGAGCGCACAGCCTGTCGAACCATTGGGAACCTGTACTGCACGTGTTGTCACCGAGGAGTCTTTTCATGTCATTTAATTCGTTGTACTGCCGTCCGGCTCCCACGATGTCATCCTAGGCTGGGATTTCCTTTCGTCAAATAATGTCATCATTGACTGTGCCCGCGCCGAGGTGGAGTTGTCCTTTCTTTCCGATGCAGCCATGGACCAAGATCCTGTGACGTCTACAAAAATGCTTGTGGCCGAAGTTACTGATATCCCTCCTCAGTCAGGCGCAGTTGTCTCCGTATCTTGCGCATCAGCACGTGACGCAACCGTGCTATTCACGCCATATGTGACTTCTTCATCCGTCGCCTTTCCCTTCCGTTGCACTTTGCCGTTATCGCCCTCAGTGCTGGCCGTGGTGTCATGTGTGTGTGCAATGTGTCTTTCCTGCCGATTACTTTGCATCGCGGAGAGTGCCTCGGTTACGCTCAAACTGTGGATTCTTCAATGCTCTTCGATCCTCCCGACGATGCACATTCGACGTCCCTCGCCGCGCTCGGCAGTGCCAATCGACCGCAGTTGGAGTGCTTCCATCCGTCAATCTCCGGTGATCTGACAACCACACAACGCGCGCAACTTGTCAGCTTGCTACGCGAATTTACCGCCTCATTCGACTGCCATCAACATTCTCTCAGCAGCACCACCGCAATATCGCACAGCATCGACACCGGTTCACACGCCCCACTCCGGCAGCGTCCTTACCCATAGCCTCCTATATATTGAGGCTATGCCTTACCGTGTCTCAGCTTCTGAACGCCGTGTCATCGACGAACAAGTGAGCGATATGCTTCGGCGTGGCGTGATTCAGCCGTCCCATAGCCCGTGGGCATCGCGAATCGTCCTCGTAAAAAAGAAAGATGCTTCTATTCCCTTCTGCGTTGATTACAGACGTCTTAACGAAATTACGCGCAAAGACGTATACCCCCTACCGCGCATAGACGATGCTCTTGACTGTTTGCAAGGTGCCGAGTTCTTTTCCTCTTTGGATTTGTGGTCTGGATATTCGTAAGTCCCCATGGCAGAGGCTGACCGCTCCAAAACCTCCTTCGTCACGCCGGACGGATTATAAGAATTTAATGTCATGCCATTCGGCCTATGTAATGCGCCCGCTACTTTCGAGCGTATGATGGACAGCACCTTGCGCGGTCTCAAGTGGCACCCGTGTTTGTGCTACCTGGATGATGTCGTTGTCTTCTCACCTGATTTCCCGACTCACCTCCAGCGACTAAGAGAGGTATTAAGCTGCCTTGATAAGGCTGGCCTGTAACTAGCTTAGCATTAAAAAGAATGTCGCAGTTTCGCCCGAAACGCGAAGCATCAATTGCGATAGCAAATTAGTAGAGATCTATTCGGAGTAGGGATAGTAGTTTTATCGGCTGCACAAACTTGGACACATTCGCTTACTAACTGAATTAACAAGCATGGTGTCAGTGCGCACAAGCAAACATGAATAGATCACACTGAATGACCGCAGACGACTGTCAAAACGCTGGCAGCAAGCGCAGCCGCCGCAGCGGGCGAAGGTTCGTGCAGTCTATCGCTTCAACGGAAACTGAGCGGCGAATGCACAGCGCATACAAAGGTCAGAGCCGTGTGGAGATAAGAAACGGTGCGGGCGACCGCCACAGCCGGGCAAAGTACGAGCGTAGTTGTTGGCAGTGTAGAAGCTGCGCCCCCCCCCCCCTCCCTCCCGCGCTGCCTTCCCGCTTTCTTGCTTTCGCGTGGGAGATTGAGTGGGCAGTTCCCCTTGCGCCCTATTGCTAGATACGCCTTTGGTGAAGCAGCACAGCGTCGCCCCGCCTCCCTCCCATACCCCGACGGCCTTTCGCGCGACGGTCGCATACGGCTTGCATACGGTTGCATACGGCCACTCGGTGGTTTCCAAGAACCATTCAGGTCTCTCTTATTATTTTGGTGTTATTGTTATATAATGCTAGGTGTAGTTGTACACTGGACAAAGATCCCAATTCCGCGTAGTGCAAATCAGCACAGCGAGAGGCGTTCACTCTCGCTGCCGGCGCTCATCACGTTAGCGTTGAGTCTTGCGATACCGAGCGCTGGCGGTCATCATGCGAGATCTGTTCATGTTTGTCTGCGCACACGCCACACCATGATTGTCGTTAATAATCAAATGTTTATCGCAACTTAAACGGCCGATGAAACTACAAACCGTACTTCGTGGAACTGCCTATAATACTTGCTATCGCTAGCAATGCTTCACCTTTCGAGCGGAACATAGTTTTTTATGCAAGACAATACACGAGCGGTTGCCAGGTTGACGTTACTTATTTTTAAATTTAGCGTTGTTTTCTTCTAGTGTGCTAAAATTAATAAAAAAATTGCCAGACGCTGACAAAATCGTCGCTTGCCTTTTAATGTTTTCGTTCACAGTAAGTCTGTCCAGCTAGCATTTACTTAAATACCAATATGTCTTAATATTACTTCTAGATTGTTTTGAAAACACGGCGATAAATTTAACTTTCTGTAATACTTCTGTGCGATGTAATGCCCTGCGCGACCACTGGGCCAATGGATTAGCTGGCAATGGCAAAATCAATGCGGACTGAAAGTGATCTGTTGAGAGGACCCTTGAATCCACGGTTCCCTCTCCTAGCAAAGTTGTGATCCTGTGCAGAATCGTTTTGAAAATGCTTTAGGACCATGTTTATTTCCTTCCTCGATGTTTAAGACGGACCTGGGATGCATGACCTGTCGCCAGCAATCCAGGACAATGGCGCTGCATGTATAGTACAGACACCACCGACCGCCCAAAGTCATGGCGCTAATAAGGAACCTTGTCTGGTATGATATGCAGCATAGACTAACGAGTTTGTATACATGAGTACAGAAAGAAAACCAGCGGCTTGGTGTGACTAAAATAAGCCACGCCTTCCACGTGCCACCGCTCCAAGCTCGCCGACCAAATCTGGGCCATCCAGCAGGCCCGCGAAGCGGCGACTAGGCAAGGCCTGGACGTCCCGACGTGGGAGACCTGGGCCTGGGTCATCATTCTGCAGGACACTCAATAAAAGTTTTTACCAACCAATCCACGTGCCACCACCGCAGAAACGTCTAGAGGGGCTTTAGGTATGACGGGATTCGTGATGCAGCCTGCCGACTATGCCTACAGACTTTGGTGGAAGGAATAGGGAGACGAGTCCGCTATGCTGTCGCTCTACTGTCCAGCCAAGTCCAACTCCCTGTTTTGTTCCTCCATCTCATCCCAGTCGCGTCGGTAAGCCGGTACCTACCGTTAGCATGAGCGTGTGCAGAGCGCGGGCGGGCGCAGAGAAAAGCGTTAGTAGCGCAGCTACTTTTGGTAACGCTACCTGCAGGGTAGGATGGCTCTCAACATCAAGGAAGCCGCATGGCTCTCCCCTTTTTTTTTCCCCCAGTGCATGGCACAGCTAGGTAGAGGCTCTTTCTTTTCTCCATCAATGTCACTGATTGACGACATTTGAGACGGCGCACACGAAGACGGACGGTAAGCAAGGACGAGAATTGTTATTGTTTCACTGCAAACAAATACCAGCTCACTTAAATTTCAATTTTTTATGCGGATGAACGCTTGAGTACGGGTTTGTTTATTTGCTAGCTCTAGGAATTCCAACCGACTCTAACAGAGCATGCCAAGAAATATGGAAACAAGTGACAGCGATTGCAATTGGTAACAACAATCAGTGCGGGTGGAATAAAAAAAGAAAAAAAAAAAGAAAACAAGCTCTGCTTAGTCATTTCACTTCTTAAAGCATATGAAATTCTATATTGTGCAATAAACTTTTGCAGCACAGATTTCCACAGAACCCTGTGATCCCTTTCTGTGCCCTACAATTTGAACAAAATTCGTACGTATACTCTGCTTTTTATTTTAAACTTGAATGTGGTACAAACTTCAGAAGCTTTCCTTGGTCGAGCATTAGTTATCAAGTAAGTGTAGCACATGGGCACAGAAAACAGGAGTCATACAAGTTTCTTAGAAACAATAATTTTATTGTTGCTGTATTTTACAATAATATGTATGTACAGAAATAAAATAGTCTATACTCTGCTTTGGTCATTGTAATGTGCCTCAAAAATAGAATTAAATAGAACATTGCAATATATATTCAGCTTCATACTTCACATTCCTGTCCTGTACAGTATCAGATGAGTAAGGTGTAACGACTCTGAAAACACAGTCAATACCAAAATGCCATCAATGCAACAAACAAATCAAGACCACTTTGGCCCCTATGTACAGGGCTGGGTTTTAGGGTGGCAAATGCAAAGAACTGTGTCCAGATAACATGTGACATGGCTGTTGCGATTGCAGGACAACATCGAGAAGTGGCTCTTTAATGTGCTGTAAAGGTCACCAATATGGCATCCTTGCATGTGAAACGTAAACACAATACACAACAATATTTATGGCATTGCGTATAATCCACATATGCACCGGACACTTAGAGCAGATTACACATCTCCTTTCTGGTAGCAGGCAATACACCGCATGAGAGACTGTGAGGCCATAGAGCAGCTGCACACACTATTTTAATTGGTCAAATGCAATAAAAGGATTTTTTTTGTCATAGATGAGGTACACTGCCAGGAGGTCCATAACTCAAGTGTAAACATAGTGCACACCAATCAACCCTGCACATGTATAGAGATACCCGATAAATGTTGGAGGCTGCACCTTCGTTTTTCCTGTGCCTGATATGGAGAGGCTCATTCTGTTTCAACAGGGAATAGGCAGACAGCTGCTGCAACAGAATATGCAAACTGAGCCAAAGGTAAGCAGGTAAGTTTCATGTGGGCAAACTGCACTGATATGCAAGATAACAAAGTTCGAAGGGCCAGCATGCCCACATGCTCTGGCTTGAGTGAGGTCTCACTTCTCGATAATTGAACCATGCTTAGTGTACTTTTGGCTTCATATTCACAGGGGCAGTGAAAACGAATATGAATAACACAGAAATAGTTGTCTTGAGCCTCATAGCTGATTAACATGACATCTGCACACATGTGCAGGAGTACCAATAATCAGGTGAAATAGAGCAATATGTTCACCTTTGTAGTCATACATTTTACAGTGAAGTTGTGCTGGTTACGTCAATGATGGCACATTGCTCTTTACTCTCACTGGATAGAGAGTGCCATGGCAGTTATGATCCAGAAAAATTATCAAAAGGTGTCCCATTTTACACTGTCAAGTAGCTTTGGAGACATTGTGATGAGAAAGAGGGTGGTAAAGTTTCTGAGTGCTACTTGTTTAGGAAAGGAAAAGCAATGCCATCAAATGAAGTACAGACCAGTGAAGCATTGCCGTGGCAGTACTTGCGATAACAATTTACACAGGAAATTGTCATGGGCTTCAATTTTTTAGTGTGCCTACCAATGGCCATGCCAAATAAAAATGAGAAAAGGAAAATATAAAACCCAACTACTTTGCGCTAAAAGTTAATTTGTATGAAGGCAGGCAGCCTGCTAATTCCTTGTTCTTAATGTTTTCAGGTTCTGTAATAAAGGTTTGACAAATATAGCTTGCAATCTGCAACTGAACAACCATAGCAAAATGGAATACACATATGCAAACCTTTATTTGAGAGCCGTATTCTGGCATCTGTTGGAACAAAAACTATTGAAAAGCAAATACAACAGCATGTTACAAAATGTTGAAATTTCACACTTTGTCGAGCCTTCATTATTATCGCTTTCTTGCATGACTAGTATGTTAGGCGCTGATGACATACATGATGACCTGTGGGCTGAGTAATGTGTGGCCCTTATTTGCAATTTTCATTTATCTACAAAGCAATCAAGACACTGTGTGATATATTACATGAATGTGATAAAAACTATATAAATGCTCGGGCAACTGTGAGCAAACATTTCTGGGGATGCATCATTCACTGGCATATATGTCAATGTGACCATGTGGTAGCAAGAGGAGTCCTATGTACTTGTTTATAAAAATTCGTAAAAGTCCAATTGACAATTCTTTTCAATGCTACACTGACCAGCGCGCCAGTGAATTGCTGAATGTAACCTTTTACCAGAATGCTTTGCACATGTCTTTGGTCAATGATATTATACAAGCAAAATGAACATCTCCTTCAAACAGCAGACCATGCTGTCAGGGAATTAATTGCACACATCTACATTTCAAGCTGTTCAATGCAAAAGAAAGCTGCACTGCTCAGATGAAGAAAACCGCTACATCCTTTCAGACAATAGTGGTCCCCCTCTGTCACCAAACATATTCAGGAAGCACAGTTGAAGTTTTAAAACCAATTTACATGCGAGACAGCCCTTGTGCCTACACATAGAATTCGGTATGAAAACCTGGCACCTCGAAGCATGTGCACTTATTAGAGCTGTGGAAAATGAGAATATCCAATGCTCTTTCTGCGGCATGATGGACACACGTTGGTACAGAAATAATGTCTGTCATGGCTTTTGGACTTGTGAACAGGTGCCATAGACTACGTGAAACAATTTCTTGTGCCTATTTCAACAAAATCAACAATGCTGGCCAAGCACACATTTGGTGAAAAAGCACATGATTGGACATTTGCTGCTTGCACACATCTTATGTGGGGCACCGCATTCAAGGAGCATGCATTTTTTTTTCCTAACTACACATCACACTACTGCATTTCAGATGTAAAAGCAGTTCTCGTAGTTGTTGTACGATGGCTTCAATGTAGGTGAATGAATAGCTGCTGGACTTAACTCGTTCCTTGAAACGTTCAAGCGGAAATTGAGATGACCAGTCATGTCTGTTTGACATGTCCAAGGTAGCTGCAATGAATCCAAACAAAGACATTTCAACACATTTGTATTACGTAAGACCAGTGAAATGTAGATGGTTATTTCCTGAAGCTGTCCTTTCTCATTTACCCATTCTCTATTTCAACATGCATTATATATAAATAAAATCTGCTGAGAAGTAACATGTATATGTATCATAATAATGTTAGAGGTTTACTTCCAATCGACCAGCAAGATTTAGTCTTATGACTGAATATCTGAAAAGAAGTGTTATAAGCATGCTGAGAAAATGTAACTCTAAAAATGGAGGGAAAAAAAGTGACGGGGATTTTGTCACAGAGTGATAAAGCAGGTGCAGTTGCAGTCTCTGTATGTGTATTTCGAACAAAATCTGTATCTTTCATTTCTCTCTCTTTTTGTCATTTTTGTGATTATTAGTAACCATGAGCTAAGTCCAAACAAGGCTTCACATGCACTGTAACAAAAAGTAAGAAAAGAAGCCATCTTAGTTTCTATCATATGGCTTGAAAATAATAGTGGAGCTAACCTGGCGTTTTTGATGTGTGCCCTCCTGGTTCCTTCTGAGGTGGAAGGCAAAATGCTCTGGAGATGGCCAGCTCTGTTGGATCCTCAGGGGAAGCTCATTAGAATGGAGCGCTCTTTCATCTGCATTTAAATAGACAGAAATTTGATTCAGCACATATAAGAAAGGCACCAAGTCAGGAGAATAAATAAAAGTGCTTTATATTGCACAACCTGCTTAACACAAAATGACATGTTCCTTCAATGTAAAGTGATATAATTTGGAGGTCACAAATTGAAGTGCATATATATGTTGGCAGTGTAGTTAAATTGTTAACAAGGTTATGCTTACACTAATTATGCTTAGCTGCTGATGTCTGCAATTATGCAATTACTCTTGCTTGCTCATGTCCAATGTTATTGCGCCACAAAGAAAAATGGTTAGGTGCCATTCAAAGTGACCCTGTGATAAACTCTGACATTTTTTCTTCTCCCTAGCAGCAACTATAAGCAGATAATTGCTAGTTCAGCTGCAAACAATACTGAACAACCACAACACAGGCAGTGTCTCAGACATTATCTCCAGTTAGAAGAACGAGCAAGGTACCCACAGGTATTGTTTACCTTGAGGCTCATTAGAACTGACAGATATGCCTGATGCTGAAAATGAGCCACTAGCTTGTATTAGTTTTTCACACATGCCAAATGTAAAGTTTACTAGTCTGAACTTTCTCATTTTTTTTTGGAACAATACCTGAGCAGACACCACAAGTTACTGACCACCTTCTAAACACCTCATCAAAATGCTGGGCCGGTATTTTGTAGCGATGCCTTATGACTTATTCTATACTAGTCTTATCATCCACCGCTCACGGCCGGCTGATCCCGTTGATAACGCGAGCGGACCGTCGCTCTGACCACTGATAAAGCGCGATAAGCGCGAAAGGTTATTAACACCGGAAAGGCATCGCTACAAAATACCGACCCTGGGGGTCAAGGTGGAAACACTTTTAATAGTAACACAATATGTAACAATACAACATCGGTAATGCGCAGATTACTGGTAGTCAAAAGCGACAGATCGTTTGTTTCACCGTCAACGAAGTTGGCGGCGCCACAATCGAGAAGAGAGTGCGAAAGGAAGGAGAGACGAGAGGGAGCAAAGCAGGAGATGTCACTCCCAAGTACTTTACTCAGTTTGGGGGGTTTACGCAGCAGAACAGGCCTACACAGTCGGGGGACTTTGACATTGCATAAAGAACGTCCTCGTCCTCGCTCCAAGACTAAGGCCTGCCCAGCACCGTCTCTGCTCAACACTGCTCCAAGACTAAGGCCTACCCAACACCGCACAGCTCAACAAAGGCGAAGACAAGCAATTAGGATTTGCAGCTGTATGTCAGTCTGATACATGATGATACATGATGAGACAGCGAAGCTGTATAAGCGACTGCTCACGCCCTTCGGAAGTATTAGCTGTCTGCTGCAGGGCAGCATTACTGCTGCGTTCCGAGCGCGGTCGTGGCTGGCTGTTCTTAGTGACGGCTCGTACGCAGGATCCATCGTAGCACCACGCCGTCAGCTCTCACTGCTTCAGCTTTCACCACGTCAGCTTTCACCACGCAGAACAGCCCGCCACGACCGCGCTCGAACGCAGCAGCAAAGCTGCGTTTGAGTTTGCAGCACGAAACCGGCAGCGTTCACCGCCGCAGCCTCCAAGCTGACCTCCAACGTGAAGCCGGTAATCCTAACTTGGGAAATTGTTTTTCTTTACTGGCTAAAAAACCGCGCAAATAAGTATATTGTGCATTCCAGTGAGGTATACGTAAGGCAACCTTTATTGTATAATAATTGATAAAAAAAGTATCAATTTCGCCCGAGAGGCAAATCATTGATTGCGATAGCGAATTATTTGACAGCTATACGCAGTAAGGTTAGTAGTTTTATTAGCTACATGAAATGCTCTAAGATTCGCTTACTAAATTCAAAAGCACAGTGTCACGCCCGCACAGGCAGACATAAACACATCTTACTCGATGACCGCGGAAGCTCGCTATTGGAACGCTGGCGTGATGAAGAGCGGTTGCAGCGGCGAGCGAATTCCCCTTCGTACTGTCTATCGCTTTAACGCCAACCAGGCGCGCGAGAACACAGCGCAGACGGGGCGGGGCCATCAGCTATCGAACCTAGCGCAGATTACATATAAGATGCGCGCGGTAGCGCTCAGCTGTGCCCATGCGCAGCCGCGGTCGGAGTGGAAACGGATACGCGCGCTACCCTGGGTCGGTATTTTGTAGCGATGCCTTTCCGATGCCTTTTCGCGCTTTTCGCGCTTGCCAGTGGTTAGAGCGACGGCCCGCTCACGTTATCAACGGGATCAGCCGGCCGTGAGCAGTGGATGATAACACTACTACAGAATAAGACATAAGGCATCGCTACAAAATACCAGCCCCGCCCCCCCCCCCCCCCCCTCCCCCATCTCGCGCGCGCTAAACGTCGGTGTGCACTCACCCCGCCTTCAACCTTTGCGCACGCTAGAAGACGCCGCCGCACCAAGCCACCATCCTTCTCGGCTCACCCTCGCAAACTTTCCCTCGCACCTACAGCATACGGCATTTGGGATTTCACTGCACCTCACGGCGATACCGACGCCAACGACGGAAATTCGCCTAGAGTGCCCATATACTAATTACTATTGCTATCATACGTTTCAAAGGGAAAATTCGGGATTCTGGCTGTTCTTTAACCTTTGATACCGCCCATGCCGTCACACGCCGGCCTTCAGCGCCGCACGAAAACGGCTGTAGAGCGCCCCTTAACAGCGATTCTCTGTAAAATTTGATTAATGTATTAAGTAGGGCGATGCGACAAACGAAATATGAACACACCACAGAGCCCATGCGATCGCAAAGATTCCTTCAAAAACCGCCAAAAAGGTTCCTTATTTTCTGAAAAAGAAACTTATTCGGACGACATGTATATATAAATTCAGAACAGTAGCGTGATATGCGGAATGCAAAAAAAAGTAAGAAAAAGAAGAAGGAAAGAACGCTGAAAGACGCTGGCCGATACATACGCGATGCATACGGTAAAACTGTCGAATGCTTACAATTTTTGATGGGGCACACTTCGTAGAGAGAGTACTTGGATCCTCGGTCACTGGAGTTGTAGCAGTGAAGGACAAGCTGAACCACTTCTTCCGCTGTTGTCCGTTCTGATACCAGCAGGCTCTTGTACAGAGACTATAAGGCAGGTGGGGATGTGAATGAGGAAGAAAACGACTTCATCAGAACATTCACACATGCACACACATTCATATGCACCAATGTTCAAAAACACATTCGTCTAATTCTACATAAAATTGATAATCTGAATAACAAACTAAGACAACTAACAAACGTGCGGCTCATGGCAGCGGCAGTTCCAACACGTTGTCCTGCCCTTACCAGCTTACGTCACGCTTAAATTTATTGCGATCTCAAGATCCTGAATCCAGTTTGAGTGCTAGCATGCCTATAAAAAGCCACGCGCTGAATCGTTTTCATTTTTGCGAAAAACGTTACATTAACGTGGGTCACGTTACCTTGGCATCAGCAAATAAGTATAAGGAGATACTTACACCTGCCATTAAACAGCTGTCGTAAACTTTGACCAGGCCTCCTCGTCTCATTTGAAGGAGAAATCTGAAACAGATTTAAAAGAAGAGAGAGAGGCAACCAGAAATGGTTTAGAATGCATAAAACACACGTACACGTACACAATGATCAGCAGCAACTTTCAAAATATTTTCTAATGCTGCGCATCAGCTATACTACAGCCAACTTAATGGTGGCTATATTACATATGATTCAACTGACTCTTTTAATCTCCTACGATGTCTGGGGGACTACAGTAGTGACTCGACTGCATTCTGTAACTGAAACTCGCGACTAGAGTCAATATATATATATATATATATATATATATATATATATATATTTGCAGTCTTGAAGCATCAGTCGTGCTTAAGAATCCATTTATTTGTTTGTTTGTTTTCCGCGACAAAGCGCGACTAGGCTGGCCCTTGCAACGATTATTATGGTAATTCGGTCGCAGTCTTATATCAGTATAAAGCGACCTTTCGGCAGAAGAGTATAGCCTCCTATATTCTAAATGGGCTTACGCCGTTCGTTGAATCACTAGTAGGAACAACGAAGTATCAGCATATTTTAAGCAGTGTATTTGCTCAAAATTTCGTAGTGCTTCATCATTATAGCCAGAGAAGAAAGCACTGAAAGAATGAAATAGGAAATTCTGGCACTGTCCTCACGGATATTTACTACAATCCCTTAGCATGCCTAAGCCTTCAAAGTCGGACTGTCATGACTGCGCAATTTCGAAAGTGAGTGTGACACACTGAACGCTCACACGCTGCGTAACCATGCGCAACTGTGCATGCAATTTTTTTTTTTAACTTCCTAAATCAGTATAGAACAAGCCAAATGAATGCTACTCTCCAGTAAATTTCATCTACGGCGTAACCAGTTCAATCGGTGTCCTCGCCATTCTCGTGCATATACACGGTATACGTATACTCCAACGAGCACTCACTTGGAATCGCCCTTCGGATGACATGACTGGAGCTCCACAGGCCGCGCCTCGTCGTCCAGGACCATGATAGTTCGGATGGGAATGCCAGTTTTGCGCACCCACACCTCCATGGTGAGGTAGAAGAGATTCGGGTCCCGGTGCTTCATCTTGAACTTGCTCAGCAACAGGCGCACCACGTCGGAGCTGGAGGCGTTCGCGTCGATGCACAACGTCTTGTACTCCATGTCAGCGCATAGTACGCGCGCATACACCTTCACCATTGTCTGCGCATACAAGGAGAGCACAACAGAGGGTCACACAGGGCCATAGGCAACAACGAAAAGCCAATACAGCCACTCCATTGCGTTTTGTCGCTCTCTGGCAGTCGGCCTGATTTCGTGCGTCGATCGGCGCAAACGGTAATGCTTAAAGCTGTAGTGGCCTCACTCTATAGTGCACTCTAGCCTCTACTAATGCGAGTTCACCGACTGAGCGTCGATATCGACGCCATCATCACTAGCTCACGCGTCTCTCAACTCATGGGCTTTTTATTATTATTATTATTTATTATTTAACGCATTCAAGTTTTCTTAGTGCATCATCTGATCCTGCGCGCAGCGTATTCGTGCTCCTGGTTACAGGAGCTCGAATATACAGGCTATGTATGTAGACATAGCTTACATGGCATGCAGCCTCCTAAAGGCATAGCATGACAAAAGGTTTCTGCTTCTGTTATAGACTGGCACGCAGGCCGATGAACACAATTACAAAACAACAGAATACTGCACCTCCAACATTTCGAAGCAGGCCGACCAACAGAATTACAAAACAAACAAAATATTGCAGCTCTAGACATTTATAAGAAAATGCACTATCTTTCGTGCACAGCGAAAAAGCTCTGACATAAGTCATGGTACATTACCAACCTTCACACAAGTATGCGAACAAAAGAAAGGACGTTCCTGACCGGTTAACAGTATTGCATGCTTTCGTAACATGCGGTTTTAACAAGCGACCCATTATGCTGTGTCGTTTTACATCAATAGTCAAAAGCGTTTTACGTCAATAGTGTGGTGACTGTCACGAGAAGTATTCACGCGTCATGAGCACCGCATGGAGTCCTCTCTACGTTTTCCACAGCACTGCTAGAGGTTATATTATTATTATTATTATTATTATTATTATTATTATTATTATTATTATTATTATTATTATTATGTTAAAGGCGCAACCTTTCACCGGTTTTAGTATAATTCACTATCACGAAACGATGTGAGTCAACACGTACCCTTTGCATTGTATAAGCTCTCCCAATACGTCCACATATCATTGAAAATGAAAGCGGAACCTGGCTCGACCGGAATGTATAACCATACTATCTGTAGTCAGTATTTTTTTTTGTCGGCCTAATTATTGATGAACTGAAAGAACAACCAATTTTGAATTAATGGACAAAAGGACTCAGGTGCTAGGAACTTGTCGAGCGAAATGAGAAAGTATCACGTTTCCGGCGGTCTACCATTCGATCGCGTATATAGTTACTTCTAGCAAAGCAAGTTGGACAGGGCGCGCCGAGGCGTTCGTTTTTGCTTTTAATTTTTAAATTCTTCTTTCTTCTTTTCTTCGAGTGTTCACTTTCGAAGTAACAGCGTAAGACTGATTTTATTCGCGTAGGACGTCAATTTTTTAAATCCCTAATGATGTGTATATTCACGGAGAGAGAGCAAGCATGTGTAATTAGGCGTTTCTGTGAGCGTAATCTCACTTATATGGTCTGTGTGCGTGCGAAAGCGACTGCGGGCTATCTACAACGCATGGTTCCCTTTTAGAGGAAAACACCTTATTACTCTTCAAGATAAAGCGCCCAGAGCAAGTTAAATTAGCAAGGAAGACCTGCAGGTAGTCCTCTACCTAAGGCGTCATATCGGTCACTTTTAGTAACGTAGAAGAAACGCTGGTAGTACTCAGCTGTTTCCATTAAAAGTGAACGACCGCACAAGCGACCTTGCAATGCACACCGCCCCGCAGTCAGCGCAAAATCGCAACCTTGAACTTGGTCACTGAGTTTGCCCTTGTGAAGCAACAGTCGTGCATGCCAGCAGCTGCCGGTTCTCGCCAAGGGTGAAGACTGACGCCATAAGCTCGCGCCTGGCACCGCAAATAAACGCGAGGACGAGCCGCATTCGAACGAAGTGGCCGGAGGAAAGCACGCGAGCACGGAGTTTCCAAGATTGGCCTGGGCGCTATAGGCCGGGCGTCCCACCGCTCGTCGACGGCCAGCGGCACTTCGGCTGTGGTGGTCACGGAAGGGCGCGTACCATCAACGCGGGGAGACGCGCAGCAGCTGCTTTGAGGGAGCCCTTCGCACGCCAGTCGCTTCCGGACAGCGAACGGGTGAACAGGCGCGCGAGCACGGACCAGACGCTGTGGTCCGTGTCCAGACCGACGGCACAAGGACGCGCGGTGGTGGACCGCTCTCCATTTTGCGCGTGGAGAGACAGCAGCCACTGTTCCACCGCGTGAAGTCAAAGAATCAGCCAACCAGAGACGCTCTTCTCCACGGCTCGCACGCAACTGTGGCCACCGCGCTGTGACGCCCGCTCTTTGCAGTGCTCGGACTAATGCAACAGCATGCGGCTCGTAATGAAAAGTGCGCGCGCGGGTATTATGACGGAGAGACACGCGTTTTCCTCGAAGGCACCGCGCAAGAGCAGGCTTGAGGTGCGTTGAATAGCGGATGAGAGGAGTTGCACGTTTAGGCAGACTTTCCGTCGCCCGCCTTCGCGCGTCTTTAGCGCAGAAGACCCGCGTGAAGCACGGCGCTTTTACATCCGTGAAAGTTGGAAGACATTGAAGAGTGCGTTGCGACGAAAAATAAAAGAACTTTTGCGCTCACATGATGACGTATAGGAGCACAGAAAACATGCATTGCCATGCGGACGATACCGCCTACGCACTCGGTGAATAGCGGCGGATATTCGCTCAGCAGTGCCACCAGCCGTTCCAACTAGCGCACAGTCTGAAGAAAGAGAGGCACCACGCCTCCGAGCGTCGAGAGTTACAGCGCAAGCGTGCGTCGCAGAGAGATTTGCGAAATGAAACATTTAGATATATCTGGAAAATAGAGGGACAATAGGCGGAAATGGGGAATCCGCGCGCGGTTGGCATTCGAAGGAGTGAACGAAAGCGCGCATATACACATCTCGGCGGCGGCCGCGCGCGTTCCGCTGGTCCGCGCAGAATACCGCACCCACTGCGTCGAGGCGGACGCACCCGCTGCTGGAGATGAATCTTTCAGCGATGGGCCGCTCGCGGAGTGCACCGCCCCCAACGGCAGCGTCGGCTTGCTGCGAGCGAAGCCCCCGCCGTCAAGGAAGCGTTGCCCCCGGTCGTGTTTTCTGAGGAGAAACGCCTTAGCGGATGTGGGCTTGCCCCCCTCCCGGGCCTAAATCGATCGAGGAGTCCCCGCTTGACGACCTTCCTATACAGTTCTCCTCGAAAGAGCAGGAAGACGCAGCCGCAAGTGAAAGTATACACGCGGCCTCCACCACGCCACGACAGCACTGGTCTCACTCCTTGCTACACAGGCATGGACGGTACGCGCAAAAATCGTATTGTCTACGGAACAAAGCGTGACTCAGTGAATGGAAACCACGGTCAGCGATAGCAGAAGCTATAGCTGTCTGCGCGTCTTCAGCAGTCTCGCACGTACGGCAATGCTTACCGCTCATTTTGGCGGTTGTAAATGGCAGGTCGCCGAATGAAACGGGTACGCACCTTTCGAAACGGATTCACGTCCTTGTGTACATTTCGTACCGTGACATGACGCTTTAGCACGAACTACGCACTTCAGATATGAAGCAAGAATTTCTGCTCGAAATCGAGACCGGTGTACGTCATTGATAAAAAGCAGATATGAATGCCACGAAATGTTTTGTTCAAGCTGTGTCACGCGTTTCATCACGTGGCCACCATCATGAATCAACAGCCAGCCACGGGAGGCGCTGCATTCTGTCAGTCTTCCAATGTGCTGTACCAAGCCCCGTGCAACAATTGGCCAGCTCGCGGCTTTCCCTCATTCCCTGTTGCTCACATATTCTGCACACGAGCTTTGTAAAAGCCAAACGATACTTCTCGTTCGTGCACAAAACAGAGAGGCGAAAATGGTCCGGGTACTTAGCGCGTAGAAGCGGCGTTTCGAAACACCGAAAACTTTCGCTGGCGACCCCTTCAGCGAGAACAGGGCCGACGCATTCATTACGTGTGAGAAATTGTTACGATGCGCACCGACGAGAAGAGACCCTCAGTCCTCGCGGCGGCGGCAGCACTCCGGAGCAGCTTCTGTGGCGCCTTGGTTAAGCCGCGACATTATGTAACGCCACCGCATAATGACCGACCGCGCCACGTACAAAGGACGCCAGCGAAGAGCGCTGTGCTTCTGCCGATGGGCGAATGGATTCTGCCCGGAGGTTGTGAAATTTCGAAGCGGCTTTTCGAGAGCAGCTCGCGCCGCTCGTCCGACTGCGCGCGTCGGATCCCGTCGGGCTCGGGCAACCGCGCGCGTCCGGCTACGCACCGACTGCCAACGTCCAATATAGACACAGCAGAGGCCGCGTCGTCCCATGCAGGCGGCGACGCGTGCCCGCAATGTGGGTCGCCCGTCAGCGGCACTTGCAAATTCATAAGACACGTTCTCGATGACCTGTTCTTGCCGCATCAGCTAACGAAGACAATCGCGCATTTGCAAAGCGCGACTGTCGCCCCGCGACAAAACGAGCCCACAATGGTGCGCGGTGGACGAGCGCCGGTCAGTCGTCCGCGGCTTCCGCGTCTTCGCAAACGGCGCCAGATCGGGGCTCCAGATAGGGCCGGCGGCGACGACACGTCGGGCCCCGTTCCTCCGGGAACGCGTGCATCCACGGCGACCATTGTCCCAAGCCACGGCCGCTAATGAGCCGTGCGGAGGAATTCCCCGGCCTGCTCGCGCGGTTCCTGGGAGCACGTCGCGCGACGGAATGCTCTCTCGCCGGCCTTTTTGAGACGCCTCCGCGAAAGGGCGACGGAAGCGGCTGCTCGGAAGGAGCAGGGGGGCGCGCACACGGTGGTGGTGAACGATCCCGTGAACCCCTTGGCGCGCACCTTCCAGAGAAACTCCAGCTGCCAAGTGCTTCAAGCGATCAGAAAAAAGGCTTTCATGAACCAGCTCTGCTTGGCACGTTCGCGGCGATATTAGCGCGTGGTCTGTCTGCCTCCTCTCTCCATGCAAAGACAGCACTACAGGCTCGGTTAATAAACTTTGATCCCCGTAATATGCGTTGTTTTCTGCCGCTCCAGGAGCAATATTCCAACTGTGCCCTGCTGTTCAACACGGCGGTGAGTACACGTGTCTAGCTCGCAACAGTACGTCACACGATTAGCGAACATGAGCGCAACACCAAGAGGGGGAAAAAAAGGGCACATTTAAGGCAAAGTTACTTGAGAAGCAAAAAAAGCCCCATCGCGACTGCCACGCAAGCGCACGCGGTTAGGACACGCATGCAAGGCACGCCAGCACGCAAATTTTTCATTAAGGACGGAAATAATTGCCGCATTCCAGGCAGCCGCGGCGCTGACGATACGCGACCGCAGGCTCCGTGCGCCGTCGCTGGAGCGCATTAAGGCACACCGTGTCCGAGACGACCGTTGAAGACAGAAAGACGGCGGCGGGCGAGGGGGGAACTAAAGTCCGACGGCGGCGATTATTCGTGCCGCCAACGACAAAAGAGCGGCGTTGCGACGGCGACGTTACACAGGTGCCGAGGGCTCGTCGCCGCTCGGCTCCGTCGGAAAGCCCCCCCCCCCCCCCCCCTTCCCCCCCAAACTGGCCGTTGGCATGCGCGCACTCTCGCCAGTCCCAGCCAGAGGACGACGACGCTTCTTCCCTTTGTTGCGAGCTTTTGTAATTGCCCCGCACGCGCTCAGCCGTGACGCCATGATAATCCTGCGCGGGCTCTGCACTCCCGACGTCACGGACGTCGCAGGTCCGGTGGAGAGATGCCCTCCTCTCGCGCTCTCCCCCTCTCCCACTCCAGCCGTTCAAGACAGGCCGACCTTGGTGCTCTTTAACCCTTCGTCGCAAGGACGCGCCTGTTGTTGCAACCAGATGACTCGCTTCCCAAGCGCCACTTTTAATGCCAGTCGCATGCACCAAGACAGAGGACGCGCTTCAAAGAAACACGTATAAATTTTTGCGACCGGCCGCTTCGTTCTGTTTCGCCACCTCTCGCCCCTGCAGTCGGCAGACGACGCGCGTCGTTGGACAGTGTACAAGCACCATGTACAGACGGCAACGGACAAAACGTGACAGCGCACAGCTTTCAGCGCATTCTGCCCGTGTCTGATGTCGTACTCCTAAACTTTACGGTGCAAGCCGCGCGAGTATACATGCACTGAAGGACGCGCGCTCAGATTTATCGTGTTTTCTTCCGTTGCCGACTGTGCATGAAGCGCTCGTGTCGTCGTCGTCTTCTTCGCCGTTCTATATAGTCTCCATTTGCGCTGTTCGATCCATGCATGGCGTTTGTAACGCCTAAGACCAAAGATTTACACGACATCATCCACGGCACTGAAAGCCCGTAAATGCTGTGCGAACAATTCTCCAATTTATTAAAAATGAAATTCAGGGGTTTTACGTGCCTTGCAAACACACGATCTGATTATGACGCATGCCGTAGCTAGGGGAAATTTGGACCACAAGGGGTTTTTTACCGTACACTTTCTTATGTGTAAGCAAGTACGCAGGCGGTTTTGCAGTTAGGCCCCCATTGTAATGCGGCCGCCGCAGCTGGGATCGAACCAGCGACCTCGAGCTCACTGCCACAGGGCTATCGCGGCGCGCAAATTGTACAATCGCTTGCACAATTTGCTCGTCGGCTGCTTAATTTCGTATATTAGTGTGATGCTCAGAAGGCGAGAGCGACTTCAATCAGACGACATGGCGAGCAGAAGCGCTCTATATACCGTTTCTTTTTCGTTCCCATAAAAAATGTTTCACAGAACGCTTAGCCGGAGGCAGATCGTCAGTGTGCTTATCACTCGTCGTCTCAACTAGAGTCGCGCAACTCTATACGCCTAGCATCTCGAGGCGCGTTCGAGAGACAACAGCACTATTTACGAGCTGCAAAAGGCGACCGCTCCATTCCCAGCGCAGAGGCTGCGACCTTCGCCACCGCTGAGCAGATCAGTCGGTGCAATGAACCCGCTACTATGTGCCGGGCTCATACTGCCTTGCTACACGATGTATGCGCGTAAGCGTCTAGCACGACTTCGAGGGAATGAAGCACGAGCAACGAGGGCATACTGCTCGCGGCACCATGCAAACACTGAAGCGCGTGTTACTTTATAGCAAGTTGAATTTATGCCACAAATGAAAGAGGAGCAGAGCGCACAAGAAGCCGTTTCAGCAGACCTCCTGACGGATTGAGAAAGAACTCAAGCAACTCAGTAGCTTTCATATATGGTAGCTGTGTTGTATTTCATGTCCAAGAAACGGTCTTCGAGTGGTTTCGAGGAGCTGCGTAAATCTACTACTCGGGAACTGTTTATTTAAGGAACTCTTCGAAGAGTATACAGTTACAATCGCAGAACTGCAACCCCCTTTTGCTGCGCGTTTCCGTCTACAGCTTTCGTTGACAATGACAACAAGCGGACTCATGATAAGATCACATTATGAATCGACAGCAAGAAAGAAAGAATACCCCACAGGAGAAAGGAACTGTCGGCGGACCGCTTGACCAATCTCATGTAGTGGCCGGTTTCTGCACAGCATGCAGTTAATCACAACAGAAATAAATAAGAAAAAAAGAAAAGTGACACTGACGGAGGGACATAACTGCAACCAATAGGACGTTTACGGAGAGTGAGACAGGACAAACGCTGACGACGAGGCGGTGACGACACGGTGCTGTGTACGCGTGCGCGACCTTTTAGCGGCATATATGTCCTTAATAATAATGTGGTTTTATATTGGCGCAACGGCTAGATATGGCCAAAGAGCGCCAAATATGTCCTTCAGCGAGTACATCAACTACAGGCCGAGATGCACTTCTTTGAAGTGGCGGTAATGTTCGGGAAAGCGAAAACAGGATTCCTGGAAGTTCGGATCACGCGAGGAGCGGCCGAACTTGGGCAAGCCTCGGTCTGGGCCTCCGCCGCGTCAGCGCCCCGAGGTGCGGTGCGCCACGGGACCCGGCAAGCAGCTGGCGAGCACAAAGGCGGGCCCCGGAACGGCACGGCGGACCTTTAAAGATGGCGGCCGCCGCGCGTGCATCTGCCGCTCCCCTCTGGTGCATCCACCGGATGTTCTCGGCCGCGGGCCTCCTTCAAGGCGGGCGAGGGGGACAGGTCGCTCGCGCCGCGACCAGCCCCGGCGACAGATGGTGCGTCTCGGGAGATGCCCCCGCCGCGGCATCTTCCTCCGCAAAAGCAAGCGACGCGTGGTGCAAACGGCGCACGTGGTGCAACGCGCACCGTCTTCACCGCACGTGGTGGTGCACCGAAACGTGTCGCCCCTCCCCCGAACCTGCGCGCAACTCCGAGTGCTGCTGTGAGCACTGCAGTGCGCGCTTTCCCCCTTTTCTACGGACTATCCACGCTTCACTCGCTTTTCCATCATTCAACGTTCGTGCTCGAGTGCTAAAGAGAAAAAAAAGAAGAAAAAAAAAAGCGTGTTTAGAAGAGGCCAGTAAGTTCATTAGTTGGTTCCATTTGTCGTGATAGTGAATCGCGAGGCATTATAATTGGCCATCGTCGACGGTCGCTTCACGTGGGAAATGTTTCGGTGAGCACAGCCTACTGCAATTAATTAATTAATTATTTAATAAGAGTTTACCTGCACATTCTCACGCGACGCGAGCGCGCAATCAATATAGTCCAAGTTTTCCGTCAAGTTTGAAGATATAACCGGAGGTTATACGGCAGAAACCCCCATAGCTGACTACCTGCGAGCGCCTGCCTCTTCGCTTCATCGCTTGCGTTTCCCCCGTGGAACCTGGCATAAATAATGCGGTTACACGAACTTCCCGCGAGAGTGATTGAATAGAGGAACGCATCACGTCGACGAACGAGTCTCGCGAGAGATTCCAGGGGCGCAGTCGCGCACTGCCTCGGGTGGAGACATTCGAGCGCGCCCGTCGGAATGCTCGCAAATACAAACTTGGTGGTAAAAAAAAAAAAAAAAATAAGAAAAGAGAAATGGGGCAGCGATATCTTTACGCGCCGCTGCAGAAAGGTGTACGCATTCAGCAGGCTAGATTTTACCGACCCCCTATGAGTGTTCTGCCACGGCGACGTATACTATCACGCCGGAATGTGAAACACCACCGGGAAAGGAATAAAAAGTGGAGCAACTCTTACGCTTAATTACCTGAAAATATGATCTCGCGCAACCGGGCGCAATAATCGGCGAATAAATCGCAGCAGTGTCAGACAAAAAGGGCATGTGGAAGGGGAAATTTGCGTTCCAGTTTATTCTCTCCTGTTCGCTTTTCATTCCAGCGCGGCACATACGTATACGTACTATACTATCAGCAGTTTTGTCTCACTTTTCCTTTTAGCAGCAGTGCGCCCTGAAAGGTGCAAAAGACGAAGTACGATCTGTTGTTTAATAAGCGTCCTCACTGGTATACATAAACCAACGCCGGTGGGCACTTTTCTAAAGCCCTGTCGGTCCTGGCGCCTTTCTGTTTGCCGAAAGTTCAAATTTTCCATTATTCCTGCACCGTACTTGTCATCCACTGCAGCAACCCATAAAGGCGTCCCCAGGTACATGCACCGTAATATAAAGTCAGCAAATTATGCACTCCCGTTGTCCTTCCAGTTGAGGAGGAAGCACCGACGGATATATGCAAATAAGCCTGCTTCACGCGAGGTCTGGGGCAGTCGTAATCTTTCGTTCTCCATATACTGTGCGTGAGGAGTGCGGACCAAACAATGGGGTCATGTGAACTAAAGCAAAGAGGGAACAATCATCGCAGTACCCACTAAGCAAACGTGTGTTCCTTGCGTTCTCGGTTAGCTCACTCATATATGTATATGCAGTCTAACTTCCGGCTTCAGCATCAGAGAGGCAGGGGATACCAGATTTGGTAGCACTGCACGACAACTAAGGTACATCCGATACCTGTTTGACGGACTAGACGCATAGCGTTAGTGTATGTGTGTGCGTGTGCGTGCGTGCGACTACTGATGTGTATTTCGTTTGTGTTTCGGTTCTATGTTGATTATTGTTGTCTGTGTTGCAGCTTACAAGTTGCACTTTAATTTTGCCTTGTAATTCGGACGTTCTTGTGTGTACCTCCATACGTGAAGCGTCACTGTTGTCGTCTATTCGTGCTTCGTTAGCTATACCTATTACTTGCGAGATTATTAGCCCTTATACGACTAAACAAACGAATAACTAAAAAGTTAAATCGGTCTGCTTATATTCGGCAGCGTCGTGGAAGCTGGCATATGGGGACATTCGTAACGCCGCGCGGACGCTCCTTCTAGAGCTGCTTCACCATATATACACGAACTTCAGGACGCATTGCGTAAAAGAAATGTTACCGTTCCTGTTACCGTTTGCAGGAAAGAGCCGCGGCACACGACCCACATGTGGTCTGCACGGGTATGCCCCCTAGCGGATGATCTAATTATAGAGCCTCCAATTAACCGGGGATCCCCACAGGACCCGAGAGCGCACGTCACGGCGGACAGCCGCGCTGGTGGCACCTGTGCCCAGCTGTCAGTGAGACGCAGGGCCGCGGCTCGACCTCGGGACGGAGGGAGCGGCGGCCCGCTTTTTTTCTCCCCCATTGAGGAGCGCCGTTTCTCCCCGCCGTGTGCAGCTGGCGTACATGCGGAGAACTTCCGGGCAGGAAGCTGCTCTCCTTTCAGACGGTTTCCTGCGCTCCCTTTAAACTGTTTAAAGGGGGGAACCGGGGCTGCGGCGCCAGTTCCCAGCGACGCCGGACACGCCCGCCGTGCGGCGCCCGCGGTGAATGGTGCAGTGTCGCGCTTATCGCGTCCTGGCCGCCGAATCCAGTGCCGCAATGGGTCTGTATTCGGCGCCGCGGTCAAGATGAGTCGGGGCTCGGACGCACCGCCATCACTGCCCGAAGAGACTTAGAGCAGTGCCTCCGTGCATACGTGATATACTGCCGAGCGGTCATCCACGAGACCTTGAAAGCGACAGCATGTTCTATGCCTGGCTCGCAGGCTTCAGCGAATGTCGCCACGACTTAACGAAATTTGCGAATTCGTTCTAAAACTGCGCCCGGGAAGAACGAGAACACCAGTTCTAAACTCCCCGAGACCGTTCTCTGAAAAGAAGGTGCTGTGAGTAAAACGCGCACTCCCGTCTTTCATACCGATTGTAGCAGTGACTGATATCACACGCTTCACCCCAAGCTCTACATAAATGAAAAGAAAAAAAAAAAAGAATGAAAGAAACGGCCCAAGCTGTTAATCTGCTCATTTCGCAACTAAAGAAATGGCCTCGACGATTCAGACTTTAAAAAGTCACGATAGGATGACTTTCCTATATGTAGATGACAGTCGGGTGCTGTAACGGAGGCTCAACTCGGCAACCCATCGGAAGGACGCGACGCACGCTAACTTGCGCTGCGGTGCGGGACGTGTGCAGCAGAGTGTACCTACACACCGTGAGAAAGGGCTCACGGGCGGTGCCTGTTCCGCTATGGCTGCGCCCGTCGTGTGCTTTCCCACCACAAAACCCGGAGCCCAACCTCCGGCGTCAACAATGGGTCCGCTCCCTCCCCTTATCCCGCGCGGAAGTATTCAACGCTCCTTTGAACGTCTTCGCACGGACGGAAATTGGTAACGTTGATTTACGGCAAACTAAAGCCGAAATATTAAAAAAAAGGAAAAAAGAAATGGAAGGAAGAAAGAGCAACCAAGTCCTTGAATAAAAATGTATGAGACGAATTTCACAACTTAATTTCTGGGGGAGAATATACAAAAGGGCAGCAAGATTTGCTTTGTTCCCAATTCGTTCCATCGAACGTGGTAAGCTCCTGCAGGAAAGCTAGCGAGAATATTTACTCGAAAGGACCTGGTGTTGCAACCGGCATCACTTACGTAACATCAGATCCACGCACTGCGCGAGATAACATTCGCTACATAGGCCGAGGCCGCAATGGCCAGAGTGCAATCCGCGATTTGTCGTTTGAGATAAGCTCAGTCAACGCCCCGGACACATCAAAGAAAACGGACATCGCGACTTCGGTGAATTGAACACCGCCTCCACGTGCGCGCATACCTGGCCTGTTTGCCGTTATCGCTGTCGTCAGGAAATGCATGAATCTGCATTGGACACGCGACGTCTCACTTGACGCAACGGAGTGCACACCTGATGCGGCATGTCAGCGAGGGGTTATTGCAGCCGGATCTTTCACTGCCATCCTCTATTTTTAAACCTTTCATCCCCCGCCTCCGATTGCTTCATGTAAATATAAAACACAGCGAGAGGCAACTCCTTCTTTCTCCTAATTATATATATATATATATATATATATATATGTGTGTGTGTGTGTGTGTGTGGTGTGTGTGTGTGTGTGTGTGTGTGTGTGTGTGTGTGTGTGTGTGTGTGTGTGTGTGTGCGTGTGTGCGTGCGTGCGCGCGCACTTTTGGGCGAACCTGCGATTAAAGCACCAACGAAGGATATATGGTGATAGAATACATTGTCTTATGAGAGGGGTATAGGAGAGAAAAAAATACCTGCTGCACTATCGGAGGTAAAGATTGGCGGATTCAAGTATTTTCAACTGGACACAAACCCACGCTCGGGTAACCGCCCGTTGCGGTTCGCAAGCGGAAACGGAGTACACCTGGCGTTGGCGCAGACTCACGCGGCATCCGTAAATAGCTACACAGTACCGCACAACGAACAAAACGACTCGTTTCAGGGAGCTGCCCCCGAAGAGACTCTGTGAAATCAGCACGCCCTCAACGCCCACCATGGGGTCGCGTATGCAGGCAGTGCCATTGCCCAAGAACCGCAAGGACAGGTGGCACGCCGCGCACTATAAGCCCGGCCGCGTCCGAGACATCCCCGCATGACCGTCCGGCCGTATCGGGGCGGGCGTCTCACTCCGTGGCACGCAGGCTGCGGGTAAATAAGTAAACAAAAGGGAAGGCAGCGTGGGAGCCGCGCGTGCAGCGGACACCCCTGGCCCAGAAAACAACGGCACAGCGTGGGTGAGCCCCACTATACAGCGGCACGCACCGCGGCGTGCCGACCACAGGGCCAGAATTACGACGCCGTGGCCGCTGGCTATCTCCCTCCGACGCTTCCCCGCGGGGCCCAACATAGCACCGAATCATCGCGTGCCCGGGAAACCGAATCGCACGGCCCGATCGCGCCCCGCGGTCGCCGGCGGCAGGGCCGCTGCGTGGACGGAAACGGCGCGCACATGACCGCGCTGGGTTCGGCCGATAAGCGGACCCGACCGCGACACGACGCCAGAAACGGCACGGCCCACGCCGGGATCCGTCCGACATACGTGGCCGCGCAAGAAGAGTATGTATACGCCCGCACGCCGCTCATTGAGGAGGAGAAAACGCTGCTGCTGCTGGGCGTTGCGTAGTGAGTAGCGCGGGCGGACTACGCAGCTGGCCGCGGCCGCCGAGGAGAAACCACGTCGTTGCAGCCCAGTTGGCTCGTTCGACATTCCACGCCACGATTCATGCGCGCCCACGGAGGTCGCCGGCGCGCGGTCACTGCGGTGCGCGAAGTCACGGCCCTCCCAAACGGACGTTCTGCGGAGGGAGCCTTAACGGCTTCCGCGATATATACAATGGCAATTAGCGTGGGCCGTTTGCCAGGCTGGTTCTTGTTTTGAATGGTCAGGTGAATAAGCGCACGGAAACCTTCACGGAAATCGAAAAGCTGCGACGACTGCACAGTAAATGCTCCTACAACTGTGTGCCTATGTGTCAGCGAAAAGTACAGCAATTTAGCATTAAACAGTCCAAGACGCGAAAGGAATTCCAAGATTGTTCCTACTTCGAGCATAATATTAACGACACCAAGTGCAGCGAAAAGCACGCGCATGCACACGTGCGTCCGAACGCGCACACATACAGATGTGCACACACTTGCGCGCAGAATAAAGGGCAAGCATACACAAAGAAAAGGGAATTCGCAGCTGCGCAAGTAGCAGTAGCGACTGCTCATGCCTTCGGCACGTGAGGGCCCAATAACCGTAACGCAAACAAGACGGCGCGCGGGGCCAAACAGCGATTGATCACAACTGCCACACGCAGACGTGACCCTCGGCCGCCCGGCTGTGCTAACGTAACCTTCCCAGATGGACGGGGCCAAGGAATGCACGGACCGAGCGGCGAGCCACTCCTTCCCCCTCTCCCCGGACATGCAGGGGCTGGACGTGCGCTCGAATACATAACGAAAGTGCGGCGCCCTGCGCGTGCAGTGTAAACACCGCAGAAATCCGGCCTAGCCCAAGAACGCTCCACGGTCGGGGGAACCGAGACGCAAAACACGAAGGGCAGGTTCCGAACCTCGGCCCCAGACTGGCGCCGGATGAAGGGCACCGATTCAGCGTCCGCGTAGCGCGGCTGCAGCGACTGCGCCCCCTGCGGCTCGTGTCAAGGGCGAAGCTCGCGGTCCCGCCTTGCCCAAGCGGCTCTTCTGGTGCCGCAGTTCGATGTGGGTCGAGCAGGACGCCGCCCGAGCCAGACTCGAAATTACGCGTCGGCTGCACGCAAACTGCGTAGTGTATGCGGAATGGAACAGCAATATGCAACGCCGGGTGGTCGCCACAGCGCCAATTCTCAAGCAAAGTTCCTCGTTGTCGCGCGAATGAGAACACGCGCGCGAGCACGCGGGCTTGGATCACTGCCCGCTGTGGTCAATAAAGGACGTCGCAAAGGGCTGCACGCCAGGCTCGCCGGGGCCCTGCAACACCGCAGGAGACCGCGGCGTTACACGCGAGAAGCCCGCGCGGTGCGAGCGAGCGCCGCAAACGAGCAGAGCGCGCTGTTTCCCACGCAGCCGAGCACGATGAAGAGCGGCCACGTGTATTATACGCCAGCTGTCGAGCAGAAGTGTATACAAGATGTCAGCATGCAGGGCGCAAAGCTGTCACGATCGAAGCTGCTAAATTCCTTTGGCAGGCAGTTCCTCGTAACCTATCAATGGCAAGAATACAGCCGGTCGACATCACGCACGCACGGGATAGAAGTGGCTCAACGCGCCGTCAAAGGGGGCTGTTTCGCTGCGCATATGCTAAACAACCGGTCCAGAGCTGAGCGGCTGGTGTGGCTGCGCCAGGACGAATGAATGCCGAACCAGAGGAAGGGCAATCTGAAACGGCGCGTATATGTATATTCGAACTACCGGGTTACGACAGCGCGCACTTGCCGAGGACGCAGAGGAGTTTGTGCATCGTATAGAGACGGGCATACTGCGTTCACTTTGCAGCTGACCAACTGCGCTGAACATGCATACGAGGCACGTACAAAGACAATCCCTGCTCTTAACAAGGCAAGTCGCCCTTGCCGCTCCACTTCGCTGTCGAGAGTCCTTCGTGTCACTTAGCTGCTCGTGATGTGACACCATTGTTCCGTTGTGTCGCACTCGCTACGGGATTGAGTGCGGTCGCTGCTCGGAACACCAACCACGTTTCGCCCGCAGTAAGAGTGCCGAATTGCCGAGCACGCCAATATATTCGCGGGCCGGCAAACAAGACAGCATATAACGTGAGCTGCTCCTCACTTCTTTTCCTGGCTTATAGAAAAGACGGAATAAGAAAAAGAGAACTCAACGACAAGAAGAGTTTAGGAAGCAGCCACAAAGGCGGACAGCGCAGAAAGAAGGCACGAGCGCGAGAGCCAAATGCAGGCGCAAGGCCAAGTTTATGACGATCCCCAATGAGGACTCTCACGTCGAACGCCCCCAACCGCACGCAACACGACTGCCCATTGTACGAGCGCTATCATTAAACCGCTCGCGCTGGCACGCCAGCGAGAGAGAGGAACACGCTAAGAGGTGTTGCTGGTCTTGTGAAGACTTCTACAATAGCAGCCACAATGAGCCGGATTGTAGCCGGGCAGAGGTAAAGGCGCGTGCGTCAGCGCTTACGCACTCCGTGTATACCTGAGGACCCACGGACACATTACTCACTGCACAAGGGCGCCGCAGGTACTGCAGCCTCCTCGACCCGAGAGATGCCTTGAATGGCGAGCAGTGCTATCTGGGCCAGCACGTTGCCTCGTTGGGGGCGCCACTAATCAGGGGACCCCAAAACAAGTGCAGTCGCGATTTAGAAATGGCAAAGAACTGCTCTTCAGCGTTTCAGATATGGGGTTTTAAAATGCGCATGTGCTGTCAAAAGAAAAGTGCCTTCTGTGACGATAACAACTGCATCTTGCATGAAATATATCCATTGCGCGGACACTTCTAACAGTATAATTTTACATGGAGTAGCGTAAACGCAAGATCAAACGCAATATGCGGGAAGATCAGAATGCAATACAGTAGGTTCTGCATTCTGGTTTCCCTCGCCTAACACTCGCGGCCGCATGCCCATGCACTGTGTCATCTCCAAGTTGGAAGCGCAAGAGAGCCGGCCTAACGCCCAACAAAGCCATGCTCTGGTTCGACTGCAGATGCCGCCACACATACACGCGGCTACCAAACACAGAACACACTGTAGGCTATTTAAGTCCCGTCCGACTACACCATGACGAACAGAAAGCGTCTCATTGCCTCCGTGCTGTCACCTGAGATGTCAGCGTAAAGACCGGCAGAGCTACATTCTTTGTTCTCCTGGCTCTGGCGTGCCACGAAAGAGCGCGTTCCTAAGTGTGCACAAGACTGTTTTACGCTGTGATCACGTGGTCAACATTCTCTCTCTCTCTCTTTCTTTTCTTTTTTTTTTCCTTTTTTTCAATTCTCCTGTTAGCGCGTTGATTTCACAAGTTAGGTAGCGTTCGAGTCACACCGCTTTCGCTAATGACGTAATTCTCGCAAGACGTAATTAACAATGCCGGTAAAATGATTCCATATAGAAACAAGACTTCATGGACTCGTAATAAACGGCATTTTAGTGTGCCGCATTGACTCCCATGAGCGAATGATACACGTCGAATCCACGCAAGACGTAACACCGTTCCTTTGTCGACAACCGAGCACCGCCAATATCTAAAAAATCCAGGGCAGCTCTCACGTAGGCCATAATTTGTAACATTGGCTGCGGAGGGCCAAGCGACCTCAGCGACGCGCGTCGCCATCATCTCTGCTCGTCGGACGCAAGCGTGCGCCGGCACGGGGCGATCGCGCGGTTCCGGAGCTCCAGCCACGCGCCACGGTTCTGTGCACAGCCGCCGGCCGGAAACCGGCGCCGGTCGGGCTTCCGGCATTCAAAGATCCAAGCCTGCCCTCTCCGCGTACACGTGCGGGCCGACCAGACAATGGGTGGACCTTGGCGAATTTCCACCGGAAATCCACGCAGCAGTTGACCCGCTCTCTCCCTCCCATCGTCGGACGGTCCGCGGCTGACATCCGCCCGATCGCGCTCGAAATAAAAGGGGCTCTCGGTTTGACATCCGTAACGCTCAGCGCCGACCAAAGGTTTTAATAATGCCAGCGGAACTGCCTCACCCTCCGCCGGAAGGCGTCGGGGAGAGTTGTTTTACGCGCTTTGCGTGAGAGCATTCCCAGGCGCCATCGTCGTTTCCGTACCGTCTCCCGTAGAGCTAGGATTTCAGGAGCCTGCGCTCGATGTCCGTAACCGGACATCGAGCTTCGCGACGCAGCAGCTCCCACGCAATAATTCTTTAAAAAAGTTGTCGCAGTTTCACCCGAAAGGCGAAGCATCAATTGCGATAGCAACTTAGTAGAGAGCTATACGGAGTAAGGATAGTAGTTTTATCCGCTGTACAAACTTGGACATGCAGCAGCACCGGCAACACACAGCACTGTTGTCGACGCCGTCGGCGTTTTGCCCGCGTTCGTACAAAATGCGTGCGGCGTTGGTGACTGTTGCCGGAGCCTCTGATATAAATAGGCACTTGGTGCCGCAGCTAAACGTCGCCTCCCTTCCCTGCCCCCCCCCCACGGCTATTCGTGCGTCAGAAGAAGGCGCGTTTGCTCTACATATATGGTGATTGTAAAGGAGGAAAGAGACGCCTACTTCTGCAGCCCTTAAGGGAGCACGGCACAGAACGCGCGTTTGTTCTCCGCCGTGCGTTCACTCCCCGTGAAAGCGCGCGTCCCTCGCGCCCTTTCACTCGCACATACAGCGTTCGGCGGCGCGCGGCGACGATTTCATCTCCATTGACGTCATACGGAACCTAACGGCGACGGCGACGGCAACGGCGACGCCGACGGCAGAAATCTGCTTTGGAGTGTCCATATAATTGCTATCGCAATAATAAACAAACAAAGAAGAGGGGGGGGGGGGACGAGGACATTTTCCCTTCCTACGCAGCCCAATGATAAAATTTCCTATAGCCTACACCTTACGCCAAGATATACATTCATCACAATCTTTGTCAGCCTAATTAAGACCACTGCGGGAAAAAAGCCGATTCCAGATTTCTCAAGTTGCCTTTGTCCTACGTCGACCACGCAGCACAAAGCATATCGCCCGGCCATAAACCCGAAATCTCACCATTCCATGTCATTCTCTGTTGCCTTCTGCTCCGTTTCCTCTTCCTTCGCACCAGTTGCTCCAATAGACACACACTGAAAGGCCTGCTCAACTCTGCCGCCTCATCCAGAATATCACACTTGTTTTTCGTCGTTATTCCCATCCTGCTGCCTCTAACATAACACATATCATGTTCCTTCCATCGTTAGCTGCGTGGTTCTTACGGCTCCCTTTCAATTTAATATATATGTTAAACGCATGCTTTCCCGGCCCCATCTGCTTTGTTACCTCGTATGTAATCATAAATAAGGAAGCGCAGCATACTTCAGGACGAATTCACAAAGGTTTTCGTTTGTAAGAGCTGTTTGTCACTGTCCGGCTGCCTTCTCTAACGCGCGAAACACCACAAATGACGGGCACCTGCGTTTACAAAAAGTTCTGTACGGGTCCAGAAGATTTACTTGCGGAAGCCGCAGCAGTTCAGCTGTGAACAAGGCAACCACCCGAATGCAACGTGAAGTACAATATAAATATCGCACGCCTTTAGAATACTGCATACAACAGAGATAGTGAGTGTCGCACTTCCTTTTCCACTCGCTCCATGACGTGCACCGAGGGAGTGTAATTGACCATCGCCACAAATGCTGCCAACTGCTAGCGTCCCTTCGCTGCGTTCGGCACGGTGGGCGGAGGCGCTTCCAACAGGAATGAGTGAAGCGGTGCTTCGGCGCGCGTCGCAGGAGGCGGTCCGACGCTGCTGTATGAAGTGCGCGCAGCTGCCGCGGTGCATGCTAATCGCGAGCTCAGGGCGCGTGAAACGCGTGCAGGCCGCAACCACTTTCCCTGCCGCGGCCTGTCATCGGAGCACGCGAGCAGGATCCGCGGCGCCGCGCTACGCCCACGCAGCAGCGCCAGTTCCTGTTCCAAGGGCGTCCGAGGGGCGCAAGGATGCAACCTCCAGTGGCCCTCTGCGCTCATCACGGAAAACAAGTATTCTGCGCGCAACGCGCCCGGCCCGATTCGTGCGGCGAACCTAAGAAAGACAAAAGGAACTGCTTTGACTCACTGCCAATACAAACCGGCAGAGAAAACAACTTTTCGCTCGGATTCACAGGTTTCTTTCTTTTTTTACAGATTGCGCATGCATCCTCATTCCTGGCGTGCGTGTGTGTGTATGTGTGCGAGTGCGTGTGCGTGTGTGTGTGTGTGTGTGTGTGTGTGTGTGTGTGTGTGTGTGTGTGTGTGTGTGTGTGTGTGTGTGTGTGTGTGTGTGTGTGTGTGTGTGTGATAGAGAGAGAGAGAGAGAGAGAGAGAATACAATTATATTAAAGAGAAAAACAGCCGTGCTGCAGGTGTGCGCGTGTACTGAATGCACACACGACGGAGCAGCGTAGGGCGAGTTTCGTAAGGCTGCAAGGATTGCTTCGGAGGGCTTCAAATCTTCCATTGTACACTGCGCGCGCAGGCGGCTGCGCAATTAAGAGTGAATTACCGCAATGGCTACAGGCGGCTGGCGGAACTTTTAAGCCTTTCTAACCTGCCGTCGCGACCGGTAGGCTCGCAGGACGGTGATGAAAGAAAAACAGGACAATAAGAAATAATAATAATAATAAAGGATGGCGCGCGCCAACGCGGTCGTCGCCGCCAGGTGCGCCGGGTTGCTCTATAGGTCCTGGTAGTAGGGTTTGCAAGGCACCGGCGTCTTGAGTAGCAGGTGCCCGCTACCAGACGGGCGGCAGGTGGAGGCTTGCGAAGGATGACCGAGTTTCTACCAGCATGCGCGTACACTCAACACATGCGATGCTGCAGGCCGGCTGCTCCTGGTTTTCTTCACGCGTACTTAGCATGCCTCGGAACGACTCGCATCTGTATCAAGGAGCGAGCGAAACGCTTGTATACATCTAATTCCTCGTACGATCGGTGTGCGAGGGAGCGACGAATGTCCGCAGAAGTGAACTCCACGCTGCAGAATGATTGTCAAAATCCAGATGTCTACTCTATCTGAACTTTTCAAACGAAGATGAGCCATTGCACGGCTTTGGTCTTATTTATGACCCGTGTCGCGACTCCCAAGATGTCTGCAAAACATCAAGCTCGAAGTAACCAAAGCCGTAAAGCGACTCACAGGCACTGCACGGATGCGCGTAAATCGGGCGCTTCCTGTTGGCGGCTGCAAAGAACGAAACAATCTGCCTATGAGGAGATAGACCCGCACACCAAACTGCATTTCCGTCGCGCCGTTTCCCGGCTTCTAATGGACCGGTCGGCGGCCGCTGCCATTCAAGCAACAAACGTCCGTGTCCACATTGCGCACGGAGCACACCAGCCGCAGGCGGAGCTCATCGTCGCCTGCAGCTGCGCAGCACACGGCGGCGCAAAAAAGGGGCGCGCAGCTAGCGGAGACTGCGCTGGTTGGCTGCTTTTGCATGCGGGCCGCGCGTCATTCGTCAATCATTCTCGTCACCCATTGAACTCGCAGTCACGGCCGGAAGGGCCCGCCGCTGCGCCGGCGCGCAGCCCGGCACTAGGAAGCGAACGCTGGGTCACGCTCAACGAGACCAATTGGCCGAGCAATGCTTCTTCCCCGATGCCTCCGGGAAAGGACGGGCTCGCGCATCCCAAGGCGCGCTGCGGAGCAGCGTCTTTTGTTGCGCCTGTTGCGCCCGGCGCAACTTTCTATGGGGTTCCTCGAGAGGGCCACGGCGAGCCTGGGCCGGCGCCGTTGGCGGGCCGCTACCGGGCTTCTCCGGTCCAGAGATCAGGGTCATTGAGGCTCCGGCATCGGCGCGAGGTCGCGGCCACTCCGGCCGCACTTTCAATGAAGACGCTGCCTTCCGGGCTCCTGGACGCCATCCCCGATTAGATTCGATGAGCGCCCTCACGAGGAAGCGGTTGCCGAATCTGTGCATCCCGGCTCGAATGAGAGACGCGCCGTTGAGCGCCAGGCGTGACTCGGTCGACGCGGGCCACCCTTTTTTTTGGGGGGCCGCGGCACGGGTTGCTGCCGGTGTGGTGCTCACGCAGCTCAAGCCACCGTTGCTCAAGCTGCTGTGAATGCGCGGTACAGGACACGTGCTACTTCTAAATCTGAGCTCCTCTTTTCGCCCACTGGGAAGGCGATGCCGGTGGCTGATCACCGCTTATCTGCAGACTGAAGAGACTTGCTGGGTTGTATACGATGAGAAAAATTATCGCCGGTCATTTACTTGGCGGCTAAGTACAAGGGCACACGCGGGAGAGCGGAAGACACCACGGTCCGTATTCGCTAAAACCTCTCACGCTAGAACTGTGATGTTGGACACATTATTAGTGAAGGTGACCGACCAATGGCATCGATCGCTTACAAACGAAAAGCGTTGTGAACCATGGGCCGAATTCAGAAAGCTTGTTCGTAAGCGTTATTGTTTGCCATTGGCCGGGCCGGTCGCCTTCACTAATTATATGTTCAATATCACAGTTGTTTGGTATTTGCTCTTATACGAACAGTTCTCAAGGCTAAGAACTTTTTTTTTTTTTTTTCAAATTACAGGCCTATATCTCTAAAAACAGCTATTTAGCTCTGCGTTACAGGAAAAGGATTCTAATTTTTTGGATATGCAACTGAATTACGGAACCACTTGCCCAGGTCTGTCGTTGCTTCAGACGATGTCCGTGCTTTCAAACACGCTGTGGACGTATTTACACGAATGCGATGCTGCTTTTTGGTGTATTGACTGTTTTGTTTTGATTAGTGTTTCTTCAGCTGTGCTCTTTCATATTTTTCTTTTCGCCCTCCCTGTAATGACCTCCAGTAGGGGGTTGACAGTGTTTAATAAATAAATAAATAAATAAATAAATAAATAAATAAATAAATAAATAAATAAATAAATAATAAATAAATAAATAAATAAATAAATAAATAAATAAATAACACATTTTCTCCACTAGAGCTAAAAGGGAGAAGGAAGAAGGACCGCGCCGATCATATATGTATAAAAAAAGAAATAAATATACGTGCAACAAAATCAACGACACCGTTCGTGACCGAACCATGCTAATTTACAGGAGCTGATAGTGTGGCCCAACGCCGGCAGAAAACCCTTGCCTCCATCGGCCTCGCCGCGATTGTACGCTTTTGATAGCTCTTCAAGGTGAGCTGCGTAGACCCCGCGATAACGCACTCGATATTATGCGCTCGAAACATTCATGAGCTTCGGTGTAGTACGCTGCGCGAAAGGGGGCGGGGAGCCGGTAAGCGGGGTGCACGGAGTGGATGCACGCGCACAACTCCTCGGCGATTCTTCAGCAGCTAGTCTTGGTTCTGTGAAAACACAGCGGTCAGCTGCCACCGTACACGACAACCTCGACTCGACCGAGGTTTATACACCGCAGCACCTGGAAGCGGAGCAATAATTATCTCGCTCAGTGACCGCGATTACACTCGCCTCAGTTTTACCGCTGCGGTGTTGTTTTCTCGCCTCGGCTGAGGCTAAGAGGTTACGCCAGGACAGGCGACGAGCTTTAAAAGAAAAAGAAGGCTTCGCCTCCAGGTCCAGCGGGTGGCTCGTAATTCTGGGCCACTTAAGCAGCGTTGAACGAGCCCGCGGCGCGTCCTGGATAACAGAAATCGCGGCGCCTGCAGAAGTGGAGCAGCTGAAACAAAAGGCTCCTCTCACAGCTGCGCGCGAGGTCGACCAGAAACGTCTGCGCGACGGGGCCAAGTTCGCCAGGACAGAGGCGGCTCCTTCTTCGCCCTGTCGCGGTGCAGGGGGTCCCTTTCCCATGCCGCCTCTCCCGAAACGCCGCCACGCACGGCCCCGCGAGGCGCCGTCTACATGCTCGCCCGCGGCTGGCAAAGAATGGTTTCGCGGGGCTCCTCCTGATGTGCTCGCACAATAAACAGCCGAAAAAGAGCGATGGAAAAGAGCGCGATATAGCTTGGGCTGTTTAGTATCGCTGTATATACAGCGAGAAACGAAAGCTGCGCCAAATAGGATGGTCAAGATTCTTTTTTTAACGTTTTGTTTTGTTTATATATATATATATATATATATATATATATATATATATATATATATTCTTGTTAACCGTAATTTCAATTGCGCGCAAGCACGTAAATCGAACTTTCAGTAAAATATCGGAGCGCTTCTCGCGTGATTGGGCGTATACGGAACAATGCGGTCAGCAGTGGCCTATACGTATACCGCATTTATGCCGAGAACAAGATTTATGAAAACTACGGCGCGGCGTCCGTTTTGTATCTGCCGGACAATTACGCAGCCACGAGGACCAATTAAGGCAATGTTTTGTAACGATACATTTCGTTTTACGTTTTTCGCGCCCTTTCGTCACTGGCACACTTGAAGCCGCGGCCCCGCGCTGTCGCCACTCGGCAGGACGGATGATAAGAAATGAATCGGTGAAAAATATTCCACACAATATTACGAGATTCATGGCCCGGTATAATAATGTAAAAATCCCTTTCGCTCAATTCTATTCCTTTCTTATCCACTGTTCACGATCCGTCGGTCCCGGTGATAACGCACAGGCTTGAGCGGCGCCCGCACACGTGCTGATAAAGCGCGAAAAGGAACAGCATTGGAATAGAGTCGTTACATTATCTCTGCCAAATTATCCGCTGGCAACAAAGCAACGAACGGGTCTTCAAGGGTCTCTCGAAGGGTCGGCCCAACCTTCGGTGGTTTTTCAAGTGCACTCCCCGAGAATCAACTCCCAAAATCCCCCCCTACGCATCTCTTTCCGGGTTCTCAAAATTTTCGCGCGAACCTGAGAGCAGCGCGGCGACGACCTGCGCGAAGGCACTCAGCGACAGAATTGGACGGGCAGCATGTGCCCGCACTTCGCCTCGGAGATTTTTTTTTTTTTTTTTTTCCCTCGGAGCCGCTCAACGGGCGTAATAGGAGAATCGTGGCGTGTATTTTGGGGCGAAACGGCACCGCAACACGGGGAAACAAACGGGCGCCCACGCCGACCGCAGTCGCCCGCAATGAATTTCGTCGCTCTCGGGGTCTTTTTTTCATGGCCACTTTTTGGGTCCGCTCTACGGGCGCCGCCGCTGGCAACAAAGCAACGGCGCGACCAGGAACACGGCTGCGAAGTTGGCCCAGGAGACTGCGTCATGCGCGAGGCGCGTTAACCTTGCGCGTGAGCACGAGAGAAGTAAAAAAAAAAAATATAATAAATAAAAATAAAATAGAGTAGGCGAAGAAACGCAATCCATCTGATGGCCGCCTCCAGTTATGTGCGAAAGCGAGCCGATTTATTTTTGCCGGCGCATCTCCCCTTGAAGGTGGCAGTCGCTGAAGCTTTGTCAAAAAAAAAAAAAATAATAATAATAAGAGAGAGAGAGGGAGATAGAGAGAGACAGAGAGAAAGCTGACGCGACGCGCCTCCGCGCGAAGAAGTCGAGGGCGCGCTTTGGCTTCTTCCCTAACACGTGGGTGCGCGTTTCGCTTTCTGCTTCCTCATCGACGGTTCAGAACGCGCGTATCTAGCGTACGCGGCGGGGCTGCTTCGGTAATGATATTGACCCAGCGGCGACGGTCGTCGAGGGAGAGATTTAAGGCCTCGCTCTCCGATCACGAACGCGCCGCGCCAAACGGCATCGCAATGAACCCGTTGGCAATTAAGACGGCCATTAGTAATCGCTACCAGCTCAGCTCGTCGGCAAAGACGGCACTTGGGGACCTGGACCTTCACTATCAGGACGGCAAGATACGGCAAGATATGTACATTTGTTTGAAAGGTACCGGCATGCTCGTACAGCACAACACCGCCGAAGCACTACGTTTTATCACCGTTTCAGAACGCAGTGTGGGCATCCGTAATTATCACCATCGGTATACCAGGGGCCGAGTTCTCAAGAGCTTTTCGTTCGGAAGTGATGTTCGCCACTGGCCGGCGCCGCCTTCGCTATAATAATATGTCCAACGATGATTGGCTGGAATTTTCTCTTACGAAAAGTTTTAGCGTAAGAACTTTTGCAAATACGGGTCCTGGGGCCGGATTCACAAAAAACGTTCTTACGCTAAAACTGTTCGTAGAAGCAGGTGTCAGCCAATCGTGGTGTTGAACGTATCATTGGCGAAGGCGGCTGGCCAATGGCAAGCAGCACTTCCGAACGAAAAGCTTTGTGAATTCGGCCCCTGATTCGCTCGGATTACTTTGTGAACGCAGTAGCTTCAAAGGTTGCTTCTTTGCATGACTCGCAGCTGAAAAATAGGATAACTGCGAGGCTTCATTAAAATAAAGCCTCTCGTCAGTGGACGAGGGCTAGCTGTCATGCACTTGCGCGCGAGAGTTGCTGTTATATGACCTCTGCGCAGGTTTCGCCTACGTAGCTGTGTTACTTTTTGCCAGACAGGGATAACAGTTTAAGAAGTACGACATTAGCTCAAATGCGAAGATAAATTTCGTTCAGGTATTCTGCACAAACACTTCTCCGTGAGAGAAAAAGAAGAGAGGCTGGGAGGTGAACCAGAAATGGGTTCCGTTTGCTATCCTGGTGCTCTCGCGCTAACAAAGAGCAAGTCCCTCCTACTAATTTGCAGGCCCGTATATAGAAGGAAAAAAAAAGCTCTCACGCTAGAAATCTTCGTAAGGCCAGTCAATCCTGATGCTGGAAATACTAGCTAAGGCGGTCGCGGCCAACTGCCAAATTCACTTACGAAAGTGAAGCTTTGTGTATTCAGCCCCTGGCGCTTTTCAATCAGCGCCTTATTGCGTATACATATGGTGTTGAGTAACGGACAGACTGCAGCTGTCGAAAATTTTTTTTCGGGAAAACTTCCAGCCGCTCGAATTTCTGTCGAACATACTGGTGGTCGCCGTATATTGAACATCGAGATCACGCCGACAAGTAAGCACCGCCTTAGCATCCGAGAGTGCTTAACAACAACCTTGTAAAAAGTAATGTGAGCTTAAGCAAAGGTATCTGCGCATCACAAAGTGGCTCAGTTCAACACAGCGAGCGTGCTAAGCAAAGCCGCCAGGACAAACACGCCGCCCTCGAAGAGCAGAAATAGTATATAGGTGCGGCATTAAATGCTGCGCGTATGTCTATCCTTGGTGCTTACTTACGGCCTCAAATTATCAAGAATACTAGACGGTACGCTCCCCTGCTTATATGTATATACACGGATAAACATGGCATTAACCGGCGCTGCTACGGGGCTTTTTGCTGCTGCTTCTCTTCCTACTTTTGAAATAACCTCAACCAGAAAGACACATTTCGTCCGCTCAGAGCACTCGTGCGTTCCCTGCATGTGGACTTGGGATATGAATGCCAAATTTCAAGCTGTATATTGACGCTCTTCGTAGCGTCCTAACTGCGGTCTACATTTCCGACAGATTCTTCCGTTTCCCCAGTAAAATCAGAGAAAAAAATTATAAAACGATAATAAAAATTCAGTCGGGTCAAGCGGTTACGCGCACTGAAATCTGCGCGGCTGCTGCAGGCTTTTTGAACGACCGACTGGCGCGTTGCTCAAGGGGCCATCGCTCACATAACCACTCGGCGCAACACAAGCAGCGCCATATGCACCGTATGTCCGTGGTCGCAGGCGACACTGACGGTGCCGTTCATGCTGGCGCGTCATTGCTGCCAAAACGCCTAGGCCGTGTAATGCGCAACGCTGGGTGACGACTCGTCTTGGGGCTCTCGACGCGGAGGCTTCGCCAGCCTACGAAATAAAAAAAATAATAAGAACACTCGTGCGCAAAACGATCGTTAAAGAGAGGTGCGCGCGAGTCGCCACAAGGTCTTCCTGGCGCACGCGGTGTGTGGGGGAACAATGCCCTCGATCGAGCGCTTGGGCCAACGGTTCGTTATGCAAGGGACCGCCGCACTCACCGCACCGCCAGCCCCCACCGCGCAAGGTTTCTTCTTTCGCACGTTCGTCATCGTCTTTGTCATCGCGCGACTGTCGCCGACACGCATCGGCGATTGCTAGCCTGACGCAAGTCGTCCTCCCGAGAATTCCTTCTTCTGAGACTGGAAATAAACACGGGCAAACGAAAACGCGCCGCCCGGGGCAGTGCTGGAAACAATGGCGGCGGGAAACCTGTGCAGCTGAGTCAGTGCCAACATTCCTCGTCGGGACCGCCCGCGGTGGACTTGGTGTCCGTACGAGATACGGATGCATTGTATAGTTGGGTGCGTCCTTTCGTATATAGCCGACATCACATTCCGAGTCCTAGCACCGCGCATGTTTTGGACGCTGCATTTTTCGTTTGGCTTCGCTTGTCACGTGTATACGCTAATACGAACGTGACTTAATTGCGCTATTAACATTTGATGATTATCCGAGCCAAGTGAGAAAAACTGAGAGAAACTGATGCGGACTCGAGTGCAGCACTAATTAAATAATCAGAAAAAAAACAAGAAATGGTTAAACTACCTACTGCTCGTGCTCAGATTAAAAAGAGAAGAATAAGCATTTTTCACACAAACCCAAGTCGCGCGAGCAGCGTTAGCCCTGAAAAACTTTACATCCAACAGCTTGTAAAGTTTTGGTGCACACGAAATTTGGCTTCAGTATACCTCACAGGATGATGCAATTTCACTTATATATATATATATATATATATATATATATATATATATATATATATATATGCCTTCTTTTTTTCGCAACTGCGAGGCAAAATAAGAGTGACTAAAGGACGAGCGACTCACCAGCTCATCTTCTCCGGATCGGATAGGCGACCTCTGTTGAGGAAACAGAAAACGAATGTGTAGCGCGAAAGACAGTCATCTTTTCCTCTCCCCCAAACAAAAGTCACGCACGTCAGACGGACGAACGAGCAAGTGACTATAGAGACCAAGCAGACCACATCACGCTTCAAACTGGCATGTCACACATGTAACGCAACACGAGAGCACAATGCACCACGTGACGATCGACAGGCACGGCGATGCACGACTCCTATCGAACTTGAACAGAACACTCAGAGAGATAGATGTAACCAGCTTGTGTTGTACACTGTGCAAAAAAACACAGACATAAAAAAAAAACTTCACTGATTGCCAAAACAGAGGGCGGTGCGCCCTCTACAAACATCTGCCCTGTGCGTCTATACGGCACTTCGGCGTGTTCGAGTTTTCTCCGAGTGTTGTTCTTATATACCTACAGTGAAGATGTACTCTCTCTAATTTACCTTTCATCTTCGACCCCGTGCACCGTGCTTTGAAATGGTCCGAATTAATCCGGAGGCCTTTGCTATACAGCACCTCCCATAGCACCTGTGCTGCTTTTGGACGTTAAACCGACCCCGTCAATAACGCCCCCTCCCCTCCTCCCCTTCACTCGCAGCTTTGCAGGGAAGCAAACCAGATTATTACCACCTGGTTAAACTCACTGCCTTTTCCCTTTATTTTTGTGTCTCTCTTCACGCGCCGCCTGGTTCCTCGTTAATCCCGGCGTCTTCTCTATGTGAGTACGTACGTTTTGTGACACACGGTGCTTTTTTAGGTATACCAGCAGAACTTCCTCTCAAAACAAGCGCCGTGGAGAAGCAAAAGCAATGCGAGACAGGAACGGTTTCGCCATGCACATACGCCTTGTTCTAAGATAACATATCTGCTGCACCATAGAAGCTCATCGCAGGACACGGTCTTGCGCGCCTCAGCAGATGATGTTCCAAGACAGCCGCGTATCGCGACTCCCCCAACTCAACCTCCGTAGGAGGCGTGCAGCCCGCCGCCTGCAGGCGCCCGCTATCACCCCGTTTCCGAGTCTGGGGTCCCGGCGCGATGGTGTGCGAGCACAGCGCGCGTCAACGGCACTCAGGCGATAGCGCCTACATACGAGCCACACACGCTCCGGCTGCCACCCAGTGGCGGCGTCCAGCTGGACCCACAGAGACGAGCTTCCCGGAGCACAAGCGCGGGGGCCATATACGCGACGACGTCAACCGCGTGCGCCGTGTCTGCGACGACGGAGGTCCTCAGCCAGAGTCGACGAGACCGCTCGGGGATTGCACGCGTCGAAACGCGCAGGGAAACACAAGAGTGGAAGCGTAAACACAGGCGCGCGCCCCCAGGATCCAGAGTGTGCGCCCTTCTGTAAACAAACGACATTTCCGTCCAGCAGTCTGGCTCCCGGACATCTGTCCTCTCAAAGACACGTACGGATCAGCACACGATCAACATTTGAGTATAGTTTATCCCCAATGGCAGTAACCGCGCTGTGCTGAAAGAAGCTTGTATGGTTATGCGGTCTCCTTCTAAGAGGGCTTCAGTGCGGAAATATACGAAGTATGGAAAACGGTTTATGGCGACAAAGTCACAGAAATGCGAGATCACTGTGATGGGAATAAATGTAACAAACATCTACTCTTTAACTTTCACGGGCTTTTACGCTTACACTTGTCGTATCTGTCGTTCATTTTCATTTTATTACTTACATTTTCGCATCCAACTTTTTTCTTCTAGATTCTACAACCGCGTCGACGTGTGTATACCACAAGCTTGTCTCGTAAACGCGCAACACGGCGGGGCTATTTCAGAATGAGTAACTTGCTGCTTGTCAAATGTTTGCACATCTAACAGCAAAGTTGAAGTTTAGCAATTCAATATTTGACACGTTTCATCGTGCCGTCAGGGTCCAACGGCGTCGCTAAAAGGTTGCAACGCGAACTGGGTCGGCCTCAGCGCGCTCCCCCGCGGTGCCAGTCGGCGTCTCCGCGAACATGCAGCCGCCGGCGAGGCCCCAATGAAGACGAATAGCTCGCAGCCTTGGGCGGCCGCCTGTGCCGACTCAAGGGGGGCAGGCCCGCAATGCAGCAGCCCCCAATGCGTCAGCGCCCACCGCCCGCTCGGTATTCCCCGGCCGGCTATTTTTCCAATCAAGCTATAGCTTTCCTGTTTTCGTCGGTATAGGCCTCGATTCGGATCCAAGGGCGGTTGGCCCGCGAGGCGTCCCTTCCGCTGATTTGGAGCAGCCGCGGTACTCGTTCCAGCTGCACAGTTTGAGGGATTACCCCGGCAACGTCGAAGCGCGTCTCGTGCACCCGGGTGTTTTCATTGTGGCGGAGTGGTATACGTGATATCTCGAGTGCAGTGCGCGACACAGCACCGCGCACGGAGAGGAAGCTCTTAGCTCGGACACTCCCCGATTCGCATGCACATGAAACGCACAAAGTTTCTTGTGAGGCAACCGGATGAACAAGAGTTAAATTAGGCGTGTTTTATCTAAACGAAAAAAGAGAAATCCTAGGAACTGTTCTGATAAAATGTTCCGCTTAGGCCGCGATCCGCGATCTTTTTTGCAAAGCTAACGGATTATTCCAAACGAAAACAAACAAACAAGAAAGACATAAGGAAAAGTAACGTCAAGTTTATCGCTTTATAGCTCAACAAAAAACAGATATCTCAATTTTTTTAATTGTATCTAAAGATTATTATTTTTGAATTGGTATATTATACGCTGCTCCAGAGATACGGCCTCTCTCTCTCTCTCTTTCTCTCTCTCTGTGTGTGCGGGGGGGGGGGGGGGGGTCATAGCGAAGCCGACGCAACTGAGAGACAGAGGAGACTCAGGTAACAGATTCAGGTAAGCCGAAAACTGACCTGCTCATCTTGAACGCTTTGGATACTATATAGCAAGTGCACTTTACAGAATTACGGATATCCTTTTGCTGCAAAGCTAGAGGTTGTGAACGTAATATTAATTTTCCTTGATATTTTGTGATTTTGAAATATTTGTGCTAAAATTCGGAGGATAAAAATTAACAATAAGAGAACCAACTTTCAACAGCCACCGGAATGACATTTTCTCTCTCTCCCCCGCTGTCAACTGCAACGAAGTTGAGACAGTTCGGTCCAGCGGTATATAAGCATAATCAGAGCACTTCTGCATTTCACGCGTATCTATACTGAACTAAGAGGTCGCGCCACAGTGGCTATATCGTTCTGTTGCTGAGCACGAGGTCGCGGGTTCGATTCTCAGCTGCGGCGGCCGCGTTCTGATGGGGTGGAACACGCAACGATTTAGCGTTGTGGCCAGTTCTTAAGGTATCATCATAAATAATTCATAGCTTCCTCATACGAAGGAAGCAACGGCTGGTTGTTTTGTTTCATCAAAGCACGTCCAGTGTATGTGTGTGCAGTGATAAAGTGCCCTCGCTGAACTGAAGTAGACTACGGATCCGTGGGACGTCCTTACATTGACGCCAGTGCCAATTTCGCTATAAGTAGTCACCAATTTCCTGTTCTTTAGGACATTGGCAATCTGTTGGAGCTGATACGGAATACTGACAAGCCGAATACGCTAAGACAACTGACGTTGTAGCGTGCATCGGCTCGCCACGGACGCATTTTGAAACGTCCGTAGAAGAGCGCTGGGAAGGTCACGTTCGTTTCGTCATTGACGCAACAAGAACCCGTTAAGACAAACCCTCAAGTGAGATGTCGAGGAGAGCATCCCGAATTCTCTCTTTTCTTTTCTTTCCGAGCCATCTTCGCGACAAGGTCGCGTCGTTAGACAATGGCTGCTGTCAGAAAGTGTCACATGTCCCCCCTAAATGGAGCCAACGGAGTGCGAGAGGAGCGCGCGCTGCTCCCTGCTGGATCGCAGAGAACGCCAAGATCGGCGCGGCAATCGCAGAAGCGGCGCTTCCCGCGGCGGCCTAATTAACGCGGGTCGCGCTGCGCAGCCTTGGCTCCGGCGAGCAATTGGTCGCAGCCGGCCGGGCCATAGCCGCGGGCCATCTCGCCGCGCACCATCTGCGTCCGACATGCGCCACGCGCAAGGAGGCCCTCCTCGGAGCCAGGGACCACCGCTCGTCGGGGTATACATGCAGAAGACGCGCGGCCGCTCTTCGTCAGCGACGTCCCCCCTCCATTGTCGCGTGCTCCCCTCTCGTCGACTCCGGAGGCCCCTCGGCGCGCTCGACGCCCCAGCGATGCGTTGCAGATGTTCGCACGAGCGCGCTCCGCTATAAATACGAGACGGCTTTCGGCGAGCCGCCGGCGGACCCTTAGCACTCGGCAGCGTGCGCCTTTCCTCCGACGGCCTCGGGCGGCAACGACGTGGCGCATGCGACATGTGTCCGTATTTATAGACGACGCGACACGAGGCTCGTTGGACCAGTCGAAAAAACCCGCGCTGAACACACCACTGGTTGACCCACATTCCGTGGCCCGACGAGACCACGTCGAAAAGCCGGAAAGTGACTCCGGGCGACAGAAAAGAGCCCCGAGCTGCGCCAACTCTTGAAACTAAATAGAAATAGCGGGCGTTGAAAGGGATCCAGCGCGGCGCCGCGCTCGTCTTTTTCGCAGCCGATTGTTTTTCCCTCGAAAGGAAACAGCGCGCGCGAGGAGAAAACGGGCTGCCGAAGACAATAGCCCAAGTGCCTGACCACGCGTCTTGCGTGTGTGTACACAGAACGATACTTGGTAAGCGGCAACGGGCCGCCGTCGTGGAAAGGCGGCCGCGAGGAAAACGCCCAAGTTCGCTAGCGCACCGCAGGCGCGGCTGCTAACAGGCGCCTCTATACCGACCCGCGCAGTGCTTCTTGGAAACAATAACAGACGAGATACAAAGGAGTGGGTAAGTAAAACTGATTGACCGCGGGGAAAAAAAAAAATAGAGAAGATGTCTCTCGCAGCCCCCAGTATTTTATCCCGCGAAGCGGTCTCGGCGCGCAAATGGTGCTGCGTCAGTGCCTTCTAATGCAAGTAGATACAGAACATATAGTTACTTCCCGCCAGTATAATTGGCGTGTAGATTTATAAGCAACGCTTTCGTTCAAGCAGCTCCTCAAATAGCCGCGGCGGTCGGCTTCGGCGCACGACACGCAGCGCCGGCTCCGACAAGGTATACGAAAGAGGCATCGCGCCGATGCTGCGCGCAGTCCACAGTAGCCACCGAGGTTCACTGCCGTTCACGGATTTCCTCGCGAGACGTTTTCTTTCGGTAGCTCCGTAAAGAATGCCAGCGTCGCCACGAAGCGCGCTACTCCCCATTCAAGCGTTTTTCTCTTCTGGAGACGCAGAGGGACATCCGGCGCCCCAACTTCACTCCCCCACCTTCCGACGCATTTCTCGACTCCGCCGCTAGCAGCGGCAGCAGAGCGCAGGCGGATCAACTGGCCTGGAATTCGAACGGACAGCCGTAATACGTGTAATTTTCTCGTCTCCACCCTGCGCTCTCGCTCACACCTCTCCCCACAAACCCTCTTTCCTCCTCCGCGGCTTTCTTTTGGCTCTCGACGCGGTGCACTCAACTCAACCGCTAGCGGCAACCATGTTGCCCAGTCCGGCACGCGACGAGCACGAACTTCGCCAGTTCGTGAGGCGGCGGCGGCGATATAGGGTCCTCGGCGGCGAACCCCGCGCGCTGCATACGAACCCCTCACCACATCCCCCATTGGCGGCGGCTCCCTCGAAGGCCGGCCGCGGTCAGCCGGCAACGAGAGGAGCCGCATTCCTGGCAAAAAGTGCGATCTCCCTGAGCGCACGGCTGCTTCGGCGCCTATACGAAGAGGCGCCCCGCACGCAACGAGCCGTTTGGGGCCCGCCGCCGCTGGTGTGTACGCACGCACGGTGGCGATAAATTTATTGCCTCCCTCAAAATGATGACGCCGCCTGCGAGCCGGCGAACAATGGGTTTGACACCGAGGCGGCGGCTCTGCATTCTTTCGAGCGATCTGCAGGCGACGATGCGGGCCCGGCTGTTTTGGAACCGAAGTGTTCGGCGCAGGTAAACGCGGACGCGGGAAAGAAAAACATAATAAAAAATGCACGCTCCTTGGAATTCCCGCCCATATCCGTGACAAGATTGCCACGCTTCTAAGTTATACGAAGACAATAGGACGTTAGCCGCCTGAGCAGTCCCGCCATTCCCAGTCGTTAGGGCTGACGCGCATAAAAGTGCCTCTATTGCAATGATCGCATAACAAATGAACGCGATTAAAGTGTCGTTAGGTGACGGGGGAGAACAAAGCATAAACGAGGAGCCGTCGGCGGTAGAAATGTGCACGACAAGGAAATGTAATTTTGAGGACTTGAAAGGGAAACAAGTGCAAGAGAAAAGAGAAAGTAATGCTTTATTTATTTACTTCAACATTGTTCCAGAATCCATAGTATCTCAGTAGGACAGCCGTGACTGAACACAAAGAAAGGGCAGTGTTCTTAGCTTCCGGCTACTGGCAACACATTGTGTGCTGACAATTCATGATAAGCAGTCTTGATTTATATCTTTTCAAATGAATGTAGTCACCGGAACAATAAAGACCACGAACAATGAGTAAGTGAGCGAGGCGTACGAGCACCCTTTGTTTATGGCACTAAAATGAATAAGGAATAAGCTTATATCAACTCGCTAATTTCGTTGAAAACGGAAATAGAGCCAGGAGTCTCAGAGCCTCGAAACTAAGAAAGAAAAAATAATAATCCCGCTCATGGGGCGCAATTGTTTTCCGCTTCGTTGAAGATATATAGAGTAAACCAAAACTTTCCAGAACCTACTTTCTTGCTGTGTGCGAGTGCGTGCGTCGCGTTCCTTCGACGCAGCGCGGCACAAGTTCGCGAAGTCCACACGCGGTGACGACGACGTCCACAGAGGAACGAGGCCAACGAGTGACGTGAGACGCATGTTCGCTAACTCGCCAGGAGGGCGAGGTGGTGATGACGGGGCGACCGGCGTACGCTCCAATTTCTCGCACGGGACACGCCAGGTGATCCGTAAAGGCTATCTCGGGACACACTCGAGAGGAAGATGCAAACAACACGCACGCGCTAACGTGTCCCGGTACAAAAAAAAAAAAAAAAAAAAAAAAAAAAAAAAAGACAGCATACTGTGGCGGTTTGGTCATGCGTTCTTTCTGTCTCCTCCCCTCAGGAGGGGCTGGAAAACAAATCTCGGCAGGGGGGGGGGGGGGGGGGGGGCACGCGAAACAATGGCCCTTGGATAATCTCGACACACGGGACCTAGGCGCGGCGCTGTCTGCGAGCCGCATCCACCGCGAACACGTTCGGCCATGGCTGCCTGTTGCACGTGGCGGGGCGTCGCGCTAGTTCAGGACACACGGCCCGGTGGCCTTGCAAGGACCCCGCAACGTCGAGCGGTAACACGGACGGCGAAGGGAGGCAGCTGGAAATTAAGTGGCTCAAAAAGAAAAGAGGAGGGGGATGGCGAGGAATGAAACGAGAGATTTCGGGTGCCGGCGCGATCCGGGAGGGGCAGGGTTACGTGCGCGTCGCTTTATCTGGCGACCGCCGCGCGCTCGTTCTCACGGGCGACTGGGCAGCGCGGCTGCATGTAATCCTAAGCGGCGCTGGCCTCCAAATAACGCACACACAAATAAAAAGGAGTTCAACCACGGCCAAACTTGGTTGCGTTGAGATTCGGACGGTGCCTGCGGACGAGCTAGTGCGCTAGGCTGTAGTTGCTTTCGCCGTACTGAATCAAGGCGGAATCAACGAAAAAAAAAAAAAAAAAAAAAAAGACCGCAGGAGTGCAGCCTAGCCCGTCATTGAGAGTTGCGCTGCGTAGTTGGCGGACAGAAAAGCACGGCGAGCTCTGGCGTGTAAAACAAACAAACAAACAAACAAACAAACAAACAAACATTAAATAAATAAATAAATAAATAAATAAATAAATAAATAAATAAATAAATAAATGGAGGGGGTCTTGCGTGCCTAGGATGAGGGAGGTCCGAGTATTTAAAGCAAAGTTTTGTTTTAGTTTTTCTATTCCCAACTCCGTTAACGTTTATAGCCATGCAGATTTTACGGGGAACAGGAATTGTCGAAATGGTTTCATACTCGGAGCATACTGGCCGGATGCATTTATCCATGATAACGAGTATTCGTGAGGGTCTATGATCAACACGTATGACAGAAATTTTTTCGTTTGTTTTTTTAGAAGTAGCGGGCCCCCTCCCCCGTGTGCATTAACAATAAATAAAAGAAAACCGAAGCCAAGCTATAAGGCCTTGCGCATGCGCAGTGTCGTCTGGGGCCACATTTACAAAGCTCTTCGTTCGTAAGTGTTCTTTGCCACTGGCAGGCAACTTTCGCTAATATTATTCCCAGCACCCGGATTGGCAGGAATTTGCTCTTAGGAACAGACCTGACGTAAGACCTTTTTGTGAATACGGGCCCATGTTTGCTTACGCTATTTCCAATGCTCGCTATTCTGTTTCCATGATTATACAATAAGGTGTAAGGGGAAGGAGGAGGGGGGGGGGGGGAGTCGTGAGCAGTTCAGACGAGGCCAAGACGCGACAATTTAGGTCGGGATGGGGGGACAAGTGGTCAAAGACCACATTGAAAGAGCAGTTGACAACCAGGTGGGCATATGACAAATCAATGCGCAATAAAAAAAAATAGTGGGGATTTAGCGGTAAATGCGATAGAAATGCGTTAGGCATTACGTCGCACCTTTTTGAAGTCCCGGATGCATGATTTAAACCGCGTGCATCACATTCAAAAGTGTTTTTCAGGAGCTCATTCGACACGCGTCCTGTCTTTTATTGCGATAGCAATTATATGGACACTTCAACCGGATTTCTGCCGTCGGCGTCGTCGTCGCCGTGAGGTTCCCTATAGATAAAATCTTCGCCGCGCGTTGTATGCCCGAGCGGAAGCGTGCGGGGACGCGCGCTATCACGGAGAGCGAACGCACTCAATCTCCCACGCGCAAGCAAGAAAGCGGGGGGGGGGGGGGGGGGGGCACTTCTACTCTGCCAACAACCGCGCTCGTCGCTCGCTCGCACCGTCGCTTATCACCACACGGCTGTGACCTTTATGCGCCCTGCATTCGCCGCTCAGTTTCCGTTGAAGCGATAGACCGCACGTACCTTCGCCGGCGTATGCGCTTGCTGCCAGCGTTTTGACAGTCGTTGTCTGCAGTCATTCAGTGTCATCTATTAATGTTTGTTTGTGCGCGCTCACACCACGCTTGTTCAATCAGTGAGTAATAGTCGGGCCACATTTTCCAACGCACGCTACACATGCAATGCTGCCCGGGTCGGCAGTGCAGCGCTACAGGTGTGTCCATTCGCACGCGCTGCCCACGGGAAGCGCTTCTCATCAACACCACCGTTTCACACGCGCCTTCTCGTGGTCATCGAGTCTCTCTTCATGTCGGTCTACTTACGCCGCAGCACACCTGCTTACTTAATCAGCTCATGTTTACTACAATTCATATTGCTACCAAAGCCGCTCACCTTACTTCGTATGACATTGCTGTGTTGCTATCGCATTCATTGCTTCGCCCTTAGGGCGAAACTGACATTTTTTCGAGAAGCGAAGTGCCACTGAAGGTGGTCCGGAGCAGACCACCGCCAGTTGCTCTATCTCTCTCTCTCTCCATGTACTTTTTTCCACTTCGACACTCCTAATGCTAACGCAATAAAAAAATAAATAAAAAAAGATATCTTATAAATCGTGCATGTCGCGAGCAAGCAGCTTGTGGGGGCAAACATCTCTCGTGCCCGGGCATACCCAATCGGAAAGGGGTGCATCGCCAATCGGCGAATGAGCGGCGGGCGCGCCGCGGGAGAGGGCCGCTGCCACCGTCGGCGGTTGTCGGACACCTGTTCGCACGGCCGGCCCCGCAGGCGCCGCCGGCATAGCGACACGTCGCACTTATCAGAGGACCCGCTTTCCCAGGGCGTCTTTCCCACGGAAAGGGCCCCCGTCTCCCTGATCAGCATGGAACCCGACGCGCCGCCGCCGAGGTGCGCAGGCGACGCGGGGAGGGGCCGGAATCCCGCTCTGACGATCGCGACGCGGACGACACCGCGATTTCAGGCGGGACGACGCTCGCGGCCGGCGAAGTCTCGAATCCATCACTGACACGCGCGCTTCTTCTCCCACCCGCGCTCCCCGACGCCGCACGGCGGAGAGAAATAGCGCCCGATCCGAGAGAGATACTTCTCCGTTTTCACGGGCGAATGCCGGATGAGAAACTGCGATGCTTCCAGTCCCGAGCCCCGGCCGTACCGTACGATCGTTTCGCTGCGCTTTCTTCGTTACCGAACACACATAACCCCGAACTCGCAACGACGAGGAAGTAGATTTGAACGAAGCGGCCACTGACGCAACTGGCGCAGCTCTTTCACAAAGTATACAGATGCCACCTTTTCGGTGAACGAAGCGTAGCAACCTTAAGTAAAGGGCGAATGAAAGGACAAAGGGCGCGACGACCGGTAGGACTGCCAGCGCCGAGCAACGCCCGTTTTTATAGTGCAACGCACCTGCGTCTGTTCCTTGCTTACTCGACAACTCGCTTACAAGTATCGGCCTTGCTTTCACCACGGAAGATGTCTCAACTGCCTCCGTTTCCAACGCTGCGGAACGCCGGCTGCTCCCAGCAGCTCGCCGTGAGTCCTTGTATTTCCGGGGACGATACTGCATCTCTACCTTTTCTTTCTCTCTCTCTATTGATCGCCGGAGAGGAAGAAAAAATGCGGGTCGAGAACGAAACGGCTTCCCAAGGCCCGCGTTATCGCTGTGGGACAAGATGCTGGTCGTGAGATGCCGCGGGCGCCAACGGCCTTGGCTAACGAGCTGGTGGTGAGCTAACAACGTCGGTAGTTATAGTTGCAGCGCTTTCCTGCGTCCACTTGTGTTCATTGCTCTCTTTTGAGGCGGTCGCTCGCAGTTTAAGAACGTACAAACCCGATCAGTTTTCAGGGCTACACGCGCGCCTGTTCCGATGTCGGGAACATATATAAAAGGTAGATGTACGTAAGCCTCCTCATCTTTTTCTTTATAATCAACCTTCGAGATCCGGGTAGCCAAGCGGTTCCAGAATTACGCCGCGTCTTCGCCGTACTTCCTGCATAATTACGCCATGTGGTTCGTTCGGACATACGAATTACCAAGGAGTCACTGCTGTCGAGGGAAATCGCTGCATATATGCTTAAAAACATAACAGAAAAACGCCGCAGATGCGCGTAAGTGAGCGTCGATCACTAATGGAGTTTCTTCTTGGGCCGGGCTTATACGACGGAACGTGCGCAAATTACACTTGGGTGAATGACTTTCAAAATGGCAAGTTTCAAGATTCGGCGAAATCCCGAGTTTGAGGCAACCACGTCTCTCCGCTCGCCGCCTATAAAACGTCGATGTCACTCTCAGAGCAGTTCCAAGCTTGTCGCTTCGTTGAAGAGCACAGTACATTTTCGGCGAAAAAGTGGTAGGCAAGAAACATGCCGGGTCAATAAAGATAGCCATCTGGCGATATCGCCCAGTCCCGGTGCAGCTGTCTGCCTCCTCCCCTCGGGAGAAAAAAGGAGGAACGACGACGTTATCTGTCGTTTCTCAGAGCGGCTATCTTTACTATCACGCAGTACCGCGCAAAACACGCCTGGGATCGAATAGATGCCGGTGATGGCGGTAGGGAACGCGAGCTGGTGCCGCAGACTCGGACCGTTGGGGCTGGGAGGGCGGTAGCGGGGAGAAGAGTCGGGATCCATCCCAGAGTGCCACGCGGTGCTTTTTCAAATAGGCCGCCTCGGGAACTCGGGCCGAGCCCGCTTCGCCCCGCGACGTGGCCGCTGGCCGCCGGCTCCTTTTCTGCGCGAGGGCCTGCCCCCCCTCCCCACCGCATTCCAGAACGAGGAGGGAATCCGCCCCATTGTCGGATCGGCCGAGGGTGGGCACCTGCTGCGTCGCAGCCATGCGTGCAGTTGTTGTTTGGAGGGGCCAGCCGACGGGGAGGCTTCCTTTGGCCCGCGCGACCCCGGCCTTTTGCCGGAGCTCGGCGCCGGACTGGGAAAAAAAAAAAAAAAGGGGGGGGGGGGGGGGGCGAACGCGCAGCTTTCTTCGTTGGCACGTGTTACGGCTCTTCGCGGCCGGTGCGAGCTGTGGCGAACCGCTTTGAAATCCGATGGCATGAGCAGAAAGGTCGACGCTACCGTTCGAACCTGCCTTGCAGTGGTGGTGGTCACCCATTATAGTGCAGCCTGTTCGGTTTCGCGTGCTCAACCGGCGCGCTTCGCACCCGCATCTTCGGGGTTCCCGTTATAAAACTGTTGTCATATACCTGCTTGTTTCGCTATGTCGATGCACCCGCACACGAATAATACACTATTTTTAATGTACAAATATTTATTAACAAAAATAAGATTGAAAACGACGACAGCATACCCGATCGGGTAAATACTGCGAGCTTGCAAGCTTGATGTGACTGGGAGCGCGAGCCGTCTCTAATGTGCGCATTAGCAACATGCAAAAAAAAAAAAAAAAATCGCAGGTGTGTCGTATAAGCAACGGACTTGTGGGCAAATAATGATTATAACTGCTGGTCTGTCAAGTGTTGCCAATGGCGCGGAACGCAACCGAAGGCGTCGATCAAAATATAGAAGCAGCGGTCATTAGCCAGTTGAACGATATATAACTCTCCGAAAACCCCGGGCCTAAAACGCACCGAGAACGTTGAAGCGGCCAGCGGCATCCTTTGTGCGCGTATCACTCGCTCCAGCAGTGGGGACGGACGGGCCGACGCCAGCGGACTACTGCAAGTCGAGACGGTCGGCCCCTTTGTTTGCTGCCCGCTTTAGAGCAGCGCGCACTCTTCAGTAATAAATAAACCTGCCCGAAGGTTCTTTTTTCTTTCCAGCAGTGGACAACACGAGGGGGACCGCACATGACCCACTTAGTGCGCGGCCTTTGTTTGCGCCACAAATCAAACAGAAGTCGCTTACGCAAGCACTGGGAGCGGGCCTTGTCAAATGCTGCGGTCGAGTCTGTGCCGTACAAAGCGAGCACGCTGCCATCCGCGTAAAACGAGCGGAGCAGTGCTTATTTCTCTCTCACCCCCCCCCCCCTCTCTTTCCTGTGTGTGAACTCATTTTCAGGTGTACAGCGAAATGCACAGGAATGCCAGCGTCATCCACAAAGGACGATCATTAGAGTGGTACTCTGCAGAAATGTTACTACTACTACTACTACTACTACTACTACTACTACTACTACTACTACTACTACTAAACTTCTACTCGAACTAATAATAATAATAATAATAATAATAATAATAATAATAATAATAATAATAATAATAATAATAATAATAAGCGGGGAAACAGAAGTAACGACGGATGTCTATATTTGACACCGCCTTCTTTACTCCCGCTTTCATACTTGTTTCTTGCTTTTTTGTAACATAGCTCTTCTTCCCTCATTGTTAGCATAGAAAAGGCCCGTACACCTGGGACTCGTACTCGATGGCGTCATTCGTTTTCTTCTTTCTCGGCGCAAAACTGAACTATCCTCAGGTAGTTCCAATAGTTATCGCTAACGCTATATACCCAACATTCCTGAGCATAAGACAAACCACTTACATGGCAAACCACTTACGTGGCAAGCAACTCCCATGCATGTACGAACGTGCATGCTTGACAAACCACTCTTTAGAATGCCGTCGCGAAGAGATTGTGCTCGCTTCGGTGACGTCATCCGGTGGCGCCTACAGGGCGCTAGTCTTGCTTTCGCAGCGAAAGACGCGTCTCAATTGCCCCTATTTCCAGTAAAAATGATTTCCGCGTCAGACGTGATTACCGCGAAAGCGCGTTGCAGGGACCGCCGCAACGCTACGTACGCGGCGGCCTTGGTCGCAGCTATAGCGCGCCTCTCGAACGTCGTGGCCGGTATCCAGGAACAACCTGGATGATGACACCCCTGCGAGCAGTCGAGCCAGTATCTGGAATCTAGCGTATATGCATGCCTTCGCACGCTCTACAGAAACTCCTAATCGATACTACCGCATTGCAGGAGGCAGGGTTGGATGGAAATAAGATAAACGTTCGCGCCATTTCGTATGAGCACAGATTTCGCCTTCGAGCACATGTAAAACGCGACCTTTGGAAAAAGAAAAACAAGTTTATTTTCTGAAGCCGATTTCAAGGTTTATACGCCAACACGACTGCACGAAAGTAGCTAAGCTGGCCGTTCTGGCAACGCAGCCAGAGTTTAATCTTCACCGACGTATAGACGTTTGCCAAGCGTTTATAACTCCTTGCGCCACATACGACGCATCCTACGAAGAAAGGAAAATGTAGTATATGATCGCTTGACCGCCACATGCGCGCGAGCTCGAAGGTTTCTCTTTCTAGAAAACGTAATATCGGAACAGCCGCAAAATCGTAGAGGCATCGCTAATAGCACGCAGCTGGCAAACACGGCGAAACAAGTTCGAAACAAGTTCTTAACCTTTGATGAGACACACCGGGGGATTATGAGAGACGTCGTATACAGTGAAGGGCTCCGGTTGAATTCTTTGTCCCTTCAACGTGCATCGAACTCTCAGTGCACGGGCGCGTTTTTCCATTCCGCCTCTGCTGGAACGCGTGGCCGCTGGGAGTCACGTCCGCGACCTCGGGACATTTTCCTTCCCATCTCAAGACAAAGTAGACTGCTCATTGGACGTTTTCAACGTAAGCCTTTTTTCTAGTTCGAAAATGATAATTCATTTCTCGCCACATAACTGTCTTTATCGCTAAGCGAAGATATACAAAAAAAGAAAAAGAAAGGGGGCGGATAAGGACAAGTAAAGAGGAAATACGCAGCCCACGAACTAACGAAGGCCGCCACCATCAAGAGCGTGACGAGGAGTGCTCACGAAGACGCCGGAAGAGGGGAGTTTCGCACGGCGCCACTGCTGCAGCTGTTTCGGCAACGGATCACGAGTTTCGCACGACTAGGGACGCCGCCGATGCACGCTGCTAGAGGACGTGGAAAAAGAGCCGCGGCGACACCCATGCATGCCAGGGGTCAGCTGGCCCATCGCGCGTGTATAAATATATATGCTAAAGCGCCTCGCGCGCCGGTGCCCCACTGCGATGGATGGCACAACGTTCGATAACTCGTCCCAGCACCCCGCTCAGCGCTTTTCGAGATCTGCGACTGGAGAGGCTTACGGTTTATAGCTGCAACAAATTTCACTCGTCTTCTCGTTTCTTGGGTTTCCCTACTCCTGTTCGTTTATCTGTTCGTGTAGCTGACAGCAGCCCCACATTCGCTAAACGGCTGTTGTCATTTGACAAAGGTTTTGCCGGAGCGCCAGTGTTCTGTGGCAAGCGCCGTAGATGTTTCCATTATGATCGTGAAAACAGACCAGGATGTAACTGGACTAGATCGAATGACGCTTGGGAACACGAGTCCCCGCTCCCCCCTTCCAACAGTGGCGCGTTCAATGTAAAATATCCTATGACAAACGTAGCACAAAAGCCGAGATCACGTGCGACTGAAAAGATGGGCGCGTGTTTTACATTTCCGGGAACGATACCAGAACCCCTGCACTCCTTTTTTTCTCCTTGAAGAGACAGAAAGAAAGAAAGAAAAAAAAAACGACTTCCTATGTCTCGTGCTATTGTTACGGTGCAAGATGCTGGCCGTGGGGTGCCGCGGCCACCAGAGCGGGCGCCATGGTGCGGCCTTGGCTAACGAGCTGACTCTCCAGTTCATTGCCCCGGGCAGTCGTCACAGCTGACTAAGCGAAGCCAAAGCGACAATGACGTCGGGGCTCATTTCATAGGTGCAGCCTCCCAAACAAGCGGCCTCCACTTTCCTTCCACGACGCCAATGCTGACGATCGTCTTGAGACAACGTTTTCCTCCTCTTCTTCCCACAAGAGGCCGCTCCTGGTCGTCCGACTGAACGGGAGAGTGTGAAATTTTACTACTTTTTTGCCTCGCTGTCTAAGATGACAATAAACATGATCGCCACTGTACCCTTGCGCGCAATGAATACGGAAGGATCTATACGGAAGGAGCCGCACTAATGTGTTTTTCGAATACACGTCCTAGATCATGTCTTGAGCTACGAGGCGTACTTGGGCCATGGAACAGCGCCGCCTGCGCGTTACAGCGCTACGAACTTCACGAAGGCGGTTCTAAGTTCCTTGCGGGACCTAAACTACCTATATATGTTATACTGTAATTATGTAGCTTTCGTTGTGTGGACGGTGTATGTGTAGCGCGAGAGTGACGTGTACTGTGCGTCATTTCATACGTGATCGCTTTCATCACTATAGAGCCATGCTAGGCGAACCGCCGCGTAAACCTCCCCGGATTCCATTAAATGTCCTCCCTCTCAGCGACTCTTGCAGTCGTATCGTGGCGGGGCTTCCCGGCCACGCAGTATGCGAACGCCTCGAGCGATAGAAAAGTGAAACTGAGATCGGCAAGTTTTCGGGAAACCGCAAGCCCGACCGGGCCACACTAGACGGCGAGGGGCGTAATCGGGCCAAGAGAAGCCGCGTACGACACAGGCGCGCGTAGGCACACACTGGTTTACGGGGCGGGGTGCCGTAACAAAGTGGTGCACAGTCCGAAGCCGAGGCTGCAGCGACTGCATCGCGTGCGCAGCTTCCTCCGACTCGTCGATGAAAACGAGAACGAGGCGAGGGGCGTGTCGCGCGGACAAGAACAAGAGACGCCCCCGCGGGTGGTTCGGCGGCGCCCATCCATCATCGGGCGCGGTGGGAGCCCTATCCGCACCAGCGACCTCGGTATAACCGCTAACGACCCTACGCCGCGGCATGGCCGACGGACGGACAGCGCCAGCGATGCGTGCTGCTGCCGCCGCGGGACCGTCAGGTTGGGTCCTTCTGACGGCACCGCAGCCATTATCGACGCATTACAGCGGGTGCTGCTGTGCGACGACACTTCGGCAGTCCTGCACTGCGGAGCGCAGTCCTGAGCGCCCGGCGCAGCGCCGACGCCGCTGGCTGCTGACGCCTGGCGGCGGAGGGGAAGTATACTGCGTCCGAATCTGCTGCGGAGACCCCAGAACAAGGACCCCCGGCGCACGCACCAGCGAGGGTGCGCCGGACGGAAGAGCACGAAAAAGCCGCGCCTGAGCGACCACGACCTCGGACAGCGCGCACAAGGGCGCGGGCTGGATGGACGCGCGACTGGTTCGTTTCCTGCGAGCGCGCGCGGTGCCGGCACGCTAAGTTGAGTCTGTGCAGGCTCTGTTGCGAGGGGCGAAACAAAAGAAACCCGGTCAGGGAAGCGGCGGATCTGGTGTGCTTTATTTACGAACGGTATTTACGAACGCTTCTATTTGGGTGTGAGGTATACCCCACCGCGGTAGCTGCTGAGCTCGAGGTCCCGGGTTCGATCCCGGCCGCGGCAGCGGCGTTTCGATGGCGGCGAAATGCCATAACGCTCGTGTACTTAGATGTAGGTGCACTTTAAGGAACTGCAGGTGGTCAAAATTAATCCGGAGTCTCCACTATGGCGTGGCTCATAAGCAGACCGTGCTTTTGCAAAACCACGATCAGCAGAAAATAAATTCTGCTGTCTTACGAGCCATGGCTCGCAAGACAGCAGAGTTTATTTTATTAATTTATTTATCTTATTTATTTATTTTGTTTTGAGAGGGGAGGGGGGGGTGAGGTCGGAAGTTTCCACTGAAAGGACGCTGGCCCGCAAAGGCGGTTCTCGAATATCGCAGCGAGAAACAAGCGAGGGATACATACCACGCTGTTTCTTTCGTACCGCATCGACTTAAATTTCATTGTTTCGCGTAGCGGCTGTTGTTTCGCGTGTGTACATACAAGCTGTCCGCCATGTTTCGAAACAATAGAAGTGGTGTAACGCAGGGCGTACCAGTTTAAGGCAAAATAAGCAGACGCACATAGGGTGACTGTCGACACCCCTCTTCGCTTTCAATTGAAAGCGATCTCTGTGGCCCCAAAAATTTGATAACTTGCCGGGGCTGTACATGTCGCCATCTGGCAAAACTTCTGACAGGAGGGCTAATCGTAACCTCATTTAGCGAACAATCCCATATGCACACGTCACGCGCAGGTTACGACGATGACTTTCACCGAAACTTGGAACAGCAGCATCGCAGCACCTATATAGGTATGATGTATTGCAGCTTATCTCTAGGGTTGAGCTGCAGCGAAAAAGAAATCGTGGTATTTCGCGCGCGGAAAGCCGCTGTTGCGCTGCGTTGTTAGTGACACTATACCACAGCATTTTGTGTGTGTGTGTACGAATTAGGTATGTAGGGAAAACATGTGTGAGTTCAATTTAAAATGCACGGAGCGGAGACGGGATAGCCGCCTTTTCTAGTCTATAAGCTCTTCAGATCCTTGTACTCATGTTTCCCCCCCCCCTCCCCGCCCCCTGCTTCCCATCACTCTCTCTTCTTGTATTCACTGAGCCACTCTACAGCGAAGCCCTTGTATAGTGGCAGAGGAGGCATCACAAACGTGCATCGCGTTCCTCCCATTTTAGCTCTGTATGCCATTCGCTACAGGCTCTGTGCTCTGATGTTGATGTCCCTGAGGAAAGCTTCAGCGCCAGGAGTCCCGTAAGAATCGATTTCGGGAAGCAATGCTGGAAGCAATACAGCAGCCAAGAAACATCTAAAAGAACATACCCTGGTATTGCACTTTAAACGAAATTTCTTCAGCAGAATTTAGCACTGCGTGTTTCTCAAAGCTTGCAGAGCCCCTGGGACGTTCCTCTGTCGTTATGGAGAAACCCAGATACCCCGAGGAAAAAAAAAAAAAAAAAAAGAGTCGGGACGCCAACTTGACTTGGCGAACCGGAAGAGTCCCTTTCAGACACACCGCGGGGTCAAGCGGCGCGCACAGAGAGCGAGACGTCCGGCAAAATCGCGGAGTGGGCGCGTGCGGTATAGCGCGCGCAGCCGAAACAACCAATTAGTGGGCGCCGAGGGACAAAAGCTCGCACGACAATGGGAGTGCCGCGGCGTGTGTGCGTGTATACGGCACCAGAACGAGCCGAAACCATTCAGCCGCACCAACCGGGTCAACGACTAGCCGTCCCTCCATCTAGCAGGGATATTAGCACACATTTAACACTCCTCTCGTTACGTCACACCAGAGTCAGGCCTGCTTGGACACAAAAAGAAATAAATAAAATAAAAAAAGTGGTGGTGGCGGCGGAGAAGTGGGGGAGAAAAAAAGAGGACATCGAGCGACGCTTTGGCGGAGCCGCGCGCGAAAGCGAGACGATTTCGCGTCGGCTTCCGCCGGCGTCACATCGCAGTATATTCTCTCTCCCGCGGCCTGCTCTTCGAAAACCTACTTTCTCGGGCTGTTCCCCCCCGAGGGGCGAATCGATTTGCTCAGCGGCCACTTCGCGGAAGAAGGCAACACGTTCTTGTCTTTTTCCTTTCCGCAGCCGACGACGGTTAACACGAGGTCGCTAGCGCGGAGACGATTCCATTTGCTTAGAAATGTCGCGACCCCTCTTCTCCACGCGCGCTGCTATCCGCGCCTGGGACGAAGGAACGGCGACAAAACCTCGGCAAACGGGGACGTGGCGTCTGTGACGAAGGATTGCGTCACAGGCACGAATTACACACCATGAGGAAGTGAGCACAACCTTGCCCTCGGTTGTGCGATGAAAATGTCTCGCTTTGTTGGTCGCTGTACTCGTAAGATTAACACTCACAAGTTCCAATTCAGTTTTACTATACGTACAACACGAAAAATGCGCTGCAGAGAGCATGAAGGGCGCGTCATAAGCTCCTCAGGGTTTTATAAAAGTAACTCATCCGACACGCGACGTTAATGTTATGCGTCATTTTACTCCCTTGTCCTTTGGTTTTCAGATGATGCACTGGACTGCGGAACATCGCATTGCGGCCGTGGAGCCGTATATAGTCCATAAAGACCGTATATAGTCCATTGCAGGTGGATTCAAGGCAAGTCACGTCCAGAGGGATCTGTGTAGCATGACAAGCTGTTGCGCAGAAATGACGTTATGACTGCGAAAATCACTTGCTTTTACGGCAGTGCACGGAGCTGTCGCCTGCGTGGACGCCGTCGACTGTTTTCAGAATTCGTGAACATGTTGCATGAGACGGGGGACACTTATTGCGATATGCAATCTTTAAAAGGGGTGTCCAAGTAGCAGGTTTATGTGCGTGTCAGCACAGAAATCTCCAGGCCATCTTTCTCCAGGTCCTGCTGTGTAGGGTCAATAAGACATGTTCACCGACCGTTTTCTGTGACTTATGATTTCGTTCTTAAAACAGTCCGGTGTTTGTGGCGTATACCATATAAACGCAGAAGAAGGTCTTACAAGTCAAAAGACTATATGAGCATGACAGTATGGGTGTACCAGGTGTACCAACTTGGCGTCCGATCGACATACAGTGTTCGAAATTATACCCTGGCTGCTCGTGAAAGCCACGTCCGGAGAAATGCTGGTGGCTCCTACTCTGTCTTACGTATTCTTTGTTCGCGTCGTTAATTTCCTGAAATTACACAGATGTGGCGTTAAAGTAAACACAACTGTTCTGCTTAACAAATCAGTAACGCAAGAAATAACGATTGCAGGAATGAATTAACAGTGTCAGGATTCCACAGGGTAACGCCGCTAGGTCCCACGCCATACCATCAGGCAAGCACGGATGACTCGAGGCACTGTATACGAAATATGGAAACCGCGCGAAGTCGCACAGAGAGGAAGTCATGGGGGGGAGATGGACGCGGAAGTTCTCGGGGAAGAAGGCGAATATATATGCGCGGCTGGGAATAACCGCGGCGTGAAAATAAAAGCGGCATAAACAAGGCGGCCCAAGGTCGTCCTCCAGTCCAAGGCAGGAGCGTCCCAAACGGTCCCCACGCGCCGCGAATCGTCGGGGGCTTCCCCGTGAAACCGACGTCACGACGCCGCCTCGCGCGGCCGACAGCGCGGTTCGTGACCCATCTACCGCCACCGCTGTCCCCGAAGGTCTCGCAATGCCCAGAGATATCCCGGGAATGTTTCTCGTCTTCGCGCTTAAAACCATCGGTTATTTCAGTACGCTAGGTAAGGTCGATGTCTGCAGTCCCAGTTTCACCGTCGTAGGAGTGTAGAGGCACGTACTCTTAAGTACATGCCTGTATATCTAAGCACGAACTCTGGATATTCGCGCACTCGCGATCCCATCGGACATGGAAACTAAACCTAACATTCTGCGCGTACACACACAGGCACACAGAGGAGAAATATAAAAAAGGGGCACAGCTTCAGTAGTATGGTGACTGAACCAAGTGCACAAGTACTAGCAACGATAGATTTCGCTGTAACACTCACCCCCCCCCCCCCCTTCTTGTCCTATATACTTAGTCACTTATTCCAGAGCTTGACGTCACATTCATAAATTCATATTGCCTACACTGATTAATGGCGGTGCGGCCAGAAAGCTCTTCGCTCGTAAGTGATCTTTGCCATTGGCCGGTTGCATTCGCTAATAATACGTCCAGCATTAAATTGGCTGAAATGTGCGCTAAGGAACAATTCTAGCGTAAAAGCTTTTTGTGAATACGGGCCCTTGTCAGTTTGCATCACGCAGGTTGAATGAATGACACTGGCGCTTTACAGCGTGGCCAAAAGATGTGGCTTTTATGAACACAACCAACAATGCGTAACTGGATAAAATTTGCCCGCCGTCGTGTCGACCTTAAACCTCTAAACACGCAAACGAACGTCAACCCAACAAAGGCGCCGAAGTGTTATAGCCTGATTCCAACCAACCAGAAAGCCACCGTTGTCACGCACCCCAGAATTTCATTCGCCTTCTGCGCAAGAGACCCCGAGTCCATGAATGGAGGCGCACACACTGCCCCGGGAGGCTCGGTCGAACCCAACACTTTTTCTCCCGCGGGTGCCGGTGGCCTACTATAGCTTCGGCAAACACACTGGCCCGAAATTCCGCTCCCAGAGAGGCGCGCCCGTGACGCAACGAGCGCGGAGGGCCCGCGTTCGGGGTGGCTGGCGCGGTACGCGAGCACACGAAACAATCCGGCGTAGCAGCGTGAGACCTATTAGCGGCTCGATCAGATGACGGTAAAAGTGCGGGGCCGGCACACCTTCAATGAGAGATGGGCCGCCTTCATTCTCGGTGTTCTCCCATACGGAGTCGGGAGAAGAAGAAAAAAAGAAGCGGTGGGAGAAGAGAGCCGCTCCACTACCGGAGCGATTAGAGAAGAGCGCGCGATGTATACATACACGCCAGGCGGATACGCCAGCTTCCTCCCCAGATCCTGCTCGCGCCGGCGGCGAGCGCTCCGAGGGGTGCGGCGTTCTTTCCCGTGAGATCGGCCAGGTGGAGAAGGAGAGGGCGCTCGCCTCACAAGAGGAGGAGGGCGACGTCCTTGGCGGCGGAACCCCATTACCCAAAATAACAACACAAGCGGACAAAAACAAGCGACTCACGCAACACGATGGGAGGAAGGAGGGGACGCGCCGAGTTTGGTGAAGAAAGCAAGCGAAAAAAAAAAAAAAAAAAGAAAAAAAAAAAAGAAAAACGCGTGTCACTTTCGCCGGCGACAGCAGCCGACGGAGTCGGGATTGGGAAACCAGTTTCGGGAGCAGCTGCTGGCTGCATTTGCGTGCAAGCCTTTGAACACCGTGCTCAAGACTCCTGCCTGGGAAACGGGCCCCGCAAACCGGCGCCGCTGCGACGCGCTCGCTCACCGTACGTGTGTGTGAGCGCGCGTCGATGAGATGGAGGGGAGTGAGGGGTGGCATGCATCCGCGCGCGGGTCACGGGGTCGCACGGAGGACGCAAGAACTCGTTTGGTTGTCGCGCTATCGCTCGGCAAAACAAAGACGATAAGTAGGAAAACGCCCTTGGTCTTTTTGTTTGTGCATTTGCGTCGTAGTGGTTACCGCAATCTGACACCGACGCGAAAGGTAAATAAAAGTATTGGCGACCGAATCGCAAGAACAGATCAATGGCAAACAGAACACCGGCCCAATAACAAAAACACCGCGACAAGTGCGTCATTACTTTGTGTTTTTCGCCTTCCCAGATGTATAGTAGACAAATCTACCGCTGGAAAACACCGGTCGGAGCTCGGGAGGAGTTCATGCGTGAAGGGAGGTCAATCGCTATACGGCGCCCGCTCATTCAACTTCCGGAAAGACGCGTGGTGATATGTTCTGTCAGTGAAATTACTGCAGCCGCATTTTTAATATCGCTTCCGCAATTACGTCGCGGAAAAAAAAAAAAAAAAACACGCGCGACATTATGCGTGATGACGAAAGACGACAAGGACGAGACATCGTTCTTTCCGCGAGCGCCGTCGCCCGAAGCGCGTCCTCTCGTTGCGTCTCCCTTTTCAAATTTTCTCCACATTTTTTTTTTTTTTTTTTTTGTTCTCGAGGCGGCATTACCAATGCATACGTGCTCTCTCGCCGCGAGACGCATGGATGCCTGCCCCCCGGGCGTTTTTGCCTCGACTAGAGAAAGAGCGACGATCGTCGGTGGACCACCGCGAGTCTCCCCCCTTTTTTTCTTCTTCTCTCTTTTACTCGGCTACACGGCGCATTTCCGGTCGTGAATCTCCTTCGCTCGCTTCCCCCGACTACAGCCTAGGCTTTCGGCTTCTACAGCGCGCACTCCACCCTGGAAACGGACGCGCTGCGCCCCTCCTACGCGCTGCGCTTCACGAAGCATCATCCTCCGAGTTACACACTCCAAAGAATCTCTCCTCAAAATGGCTTGTCGTTTCTAAGTTGACGCCACGCATGGCCGCCATGACTGTCGGATATGCGCAGCTTTCAACCTGTGCAGTCCGTTTCAAAGATTCCCAGGCCACTTTGCGCGGCCACCAAATATGGCCCGAGGCCGCCGCAGTATACAGTATATCTGATCCAAGCGCTCCAAACTCTCCGGCAATGTGCGGATAACTCTTAATCTTCCGCAGTATCGCAGCGCCAGGGATGACGAACTATACACGGCCAACCGGCAGCTTTGCTTTCGAGGGCGTTGACCTGGGAACGCTTGTGAAGGGGCTGTGCATTCAGACAAATGTTTCCTTTCATCGGCTTGCGCGTGTGGCCTTATAAATCGCTACCTTTTCACACTTTCCCGTTCCCGCTACACTCCGGAGCCTGAATGTTACAGGTCTGCAGTTTCGCGAGCGTGAGATAACATTTTAACGCACCAGAACTTCGCTTTCTGCATCATCGATGGCGTTACATCGGTTCGCGAATTATCACATATATAATCACTTCCCGCAGTCCTTCGCAAAGTTCCAACTATCGAGACAAATAAATCCCAGATGCGCTACAATGGTACATCCTGATGCTGTCGATGCGTTGACGCAGGCTCCTACAAGCACAATAAGTATTTGAGCTTGAAATACGGTCACCACAAAAAGCAGCCACATACTTAAACGTTATATAACGAAAATTTTGTGCCACGTCGTTGCCGTTGAGCATATGCAATATTAATTTCAAGGCGGCCAACCTCATTGCTCTGAGGTGCTTTCGATATTGAAATATTCGTGTTTTCTGAACGCGGCGCTATTAAATGTGGTTCCCCCAGAACAAAGCGCGCGTACGACTAATATAGAGGAGACGATAAAAGGGAAGGTATGCCGAGGAAACCGCCGCATCAGGCGGAAACGGGTCCCCGCGACAGGAATTGCTCCGGCCATGGCTAGACCGACGTCCAGGGGAGATTACGCCGGTCTACTGCAGCGCTGCCGAGTCAACATCGGAACAGAGAATTAAGTGGGCCTCCTCCCTCAGCCTCCGCTCCCGGCCATGGGAAATTTTCGTCGCTCCGCGATAAACATGCCTGGGGTGCAGCGCCGAAACGCGGGAGGGCTGCGCAATCAGACTGCTACATAACTGCGTTGGGCCGTGAGAGCGCACAGTCGCGCGCGAGGTAACAACGAAGAAAAACAGGAGCACTCCCGCTTAAAGCCATTCCTCTTTCCATTTAATTACCTCGAGCAGCCAAACTGACCGGGTGGTAAGCATTGACTGTTTCTTGTTTTCTTTTTTTCACACGTTACTGAGCGGTTAACCACCGCCACCCGCGCAGCAGCCAATAAACTGCTGAGAGGACGCCTCCAGCGGTCCCGTCACCACTGAAAACGCACAGCTGACAGCCATGTCTAAGCCAACACATATGTGGATGGTGAACCGGCATGCGAAAAGCGCGAACGTGCATAGTTCTATACGTGCATAGTTCCACGGCATGTTAAAACGATTTGTGCCACGTGACCTCTTTTAATTGCCCTAACCAGCTGGGTGCTATTATGTGAGTGGAAGGACAGATGGACAGATGGTCCTTCCTCGCCACCGCGCTTCGTGCGACTCCACTTCGAATGTGCAGCTTCGAATGTGCTGCTCATAGTCAATTCCCTGCATGGTTATCTTTCCCTCCTTTGGTACTGCCTTTCGTGATATCTGAGTGACATTCTCGTGCAAATTGCGAGAAGTGCAGCAGGCTCAGGAGCGGCAGTGCTAGCAAAAGCAAGCTCAAGGGGGCTTGTAATCACTTGTAAGCCACTTGTAATCGTTTTTCACAGGCAACAGACGTGCTAAACTTCAAGGACTGGCCGGGATTCAGCAAGACATATTCGCCGTTACCCTCGTCGCTATCTTGATGAAGCTATATATCGCGTTATTGCCTAACGCCGCGGAGAGGACACTCGGGGGCGAAAGCTTCACCACCTGTCAAGAGTGCGGGTGTAGCGGCAGGATGTTCCTCCTGTCTCGACGCTATGCGGTCGCGTGATCGATGACACCGGCGGAAAGGAAGCGAGGGTTCCCCGGACGAGGAGCGGTGGCCGATCAGCTCCTGGCGGGCGTCGCGCCGCGAAAACCGGTGCTGCCGTAATTAATGACGGCGAGGCCGTGCCGCCGAGTGCGTATACGCACATTAGCCGCGCTGCGGTAGCCGATCAGGCTCTCCGCTCCGAAGGTCGGCCGCGAGCGTGACCTCATATAGGCGCGCGCTGCCGGTCGCGCCGCTGTAGACGGCAGTCAGACGGGGGCGACCACGTCGTGACGGAAACAAGGCGCGATGGGCCGCTGACCCAGGCTGCGCACGGCCGCCACTTTTCGCTCGGCATGCAGGCAAATCACGAGCGCTTTCGCGTGTCCCCCATACAAGGAGCGCTGCACGCGCACCGGCCGCGGGAACGCCCACGCGGGGTCCCCGCTCAACCGCGCGCGGCGGCGGAGGCGCGGGTGTAGTACGTATGAAAATCGGCGCTCGTCTCAATCTTGCCGACCGCAGCAATCACACGGTGCCCGGAGGGGGCGGGCGGCAAAGATGACGACGCCGGACTCGGTAGTTTTCGCGTCCCACATCGGACGTTCGAATCCGCGCAGCCTGCATCTGTCCTTCCTGGACCGGTCACTAAAAACGAGGCGAAGGGGGCCGTCTTCGCGACACGCGCGTGATCTAGACCAGAACCGTACCAGATGACAGCGCGACGGCTCCGACTTCCACACCCTCATTGGATGGAGACGTCGCACCGCAACTCGGTCAGCAAGGCGACGCGGCGATGTGCCTTTCGCGACAGGCAACGATACGACCATGTGCAACAGCGCCATCGCGTTTCGCGTGCTTCGATAGTCACTGCCTCCTTGAAAGACCCCACGTGGCGCTGCCGGCTACGATCGTCCTATAATCGAGCATCGCGCCGTACTACTATACTACGCGCTCCCGACACAGCTTGTTTCGGAGCAGCGGCCGATGAAAGTGTACTCCGCGTTCCCCTCTCCCCCAGTGCCCGCGATCATTCTTCGGCAGACGTCAGGGAGCAACCAGGGAACTCCGCTCTCAATGGGCGGCGTTGGGGAGGCGCGCCGCGTAGCGCCGTCGGCCGCGAAAGCGCCCGCTAATCGACGGCTTGGCGGCAATTACGCACCGGAATCGCTACCTCGCCGGCATATCTGCACCCCGTGATCGGCGCGTTCTGCGCGTAACGACTCTGGTCGTTCAGCACAAACGGCGTGCTGACAAGCACGCGGAGGCAATAAGCGTTACGTTGATCAGCTTTTATTTAGGTTTTTCTCGATCATATGTGCTCTGCAAACGATGGCTGCGCTGCGCATTAGGCAATTCCGACTTTCTAAAATTAATTTCTGTCCACTGCGCCCAATAGAACGGGAACTAAGATGCCAGTAGACGTTAGAAAGTAACACTACAGCATGGAGTAATAAGCGCGCTGGCGAGACCTGCATGCTTGTATGAACAAACTCCACGACTTCTATGTAGGACGCGGCATGTTTACTTGCTCATATGCACCACATCCCACCTGCGCCAAAGGCAAACAAGGGCTACAGGTGTGAGTTCACTTTCTCGCTATATTATGCACTGCGCGCATGCAAACGTCTTCAGAGCTCGGCACGCGATGGAGATGGCATAATGTACTTATTTTCAATGCCAACAAGGCAGGAAAGCGAGAGTGCGGTGCACGCACGCCAGCGCAGTTTTCCATACATGCAAGGCCGCAAACGTCGCAGGAATATATCAGATATCATTCCCTTCGCGCCTCGGCTTTTTTATTTTTGGTCACGATTTTATTGAACGCTGCAGTGTCATCCAAATGTCATGAAAGTTTCATAGAGCAACGCAATTCATGCTCTGCATGCGCATCCGTATATTCTAGCCGCGTTTGCTTACGTAAATCAAATTATAGAGGTCACACAGCGAAGATTCATTACCACCAGGTCAACAGAACTTGACGTTGTTATCTAAAAACAAGCCACGTCAAATACCCACTCGTGCAATGACAAGAGACCCCCCTCCAACGGTTTCGAGGTCATCTTCTCCTAAACAACATCTCAGGCAGAGGACTATATATACACATATGCGTACGTATATTCATAAATGACAAAGAACAACAACCTCGGCCTCAGGTGATGCGCAATCGCAGTTCAAAAATTAGTAGGGAAGTAATAACCATGAATGAACAGTCATGAAGCAGCCTGGTTTTGGCATTCCCGTTCGCTCTCACACATGACGCGAAAGCAGGCCGTCTTTAGCACCAATATCGATCGCTTCTCCCCCACTTGCTTTTTAATCTTGTCTTGCCACGGTACCGAAATCCATATTGTAAAAGGCAAACTGCGTGTACTTATGCATCCTCGTATATATTATATAGAGAACGTATCTGCGGTAATCATGCTGGCCGATTCTGTATACAATTTCGGTTTCCGTGGACCAAATAAACTGCACTCTTTTCAGCGTGGAGAGCGCAATACAGCAAACCTCTAAGCTGTTACCGATGACACCAAGGCCAAAAGCGAACCAGTCCTTAAAACTCTCAATCTCATTTACGCACTGGATATAGAACGTTTGAAGCAAAGCTAAGCTAACGAGAGAAGTTCAGCACGTCTGACCAACTGTGACAGCTTGTCTGTTGGCATAAAGCCGGACTATCTATCTATCTATCTATCTATCTATCTATCTATCTATCTATCTATCTATCTATCTATCTATCTATCTATCTATCTATCTATCTATCTATATATCTATCTATCTATCTATCTATCTATCTATCTATCTATCTATCTATCTATCTATCTATCTATCTATCTATCTATCTATCTATCTATGTGACGCGCTCCTCTCTACAGTGCTGCGCCTATATACATTGCCAAGTTCATGGCTTACAACTTCCCACTATACGCCACCACTTGTTTGAAAGAAAGGCGTTGACCGTAGGAAGCAAAATAAACCTCTTTTTTGTTGTTTTCGCATGAGAAACTCGGCTCTCGCTTCCTGTCAACGGGGTGCGACTAATCCTCGTTGCTGGCAACGACGGGAACGGGCGCTAAAAGAGGCAGGGAAGCATGACGCAGGACGTCGGTTCGAGCCCTGCAACGCCGAGTTGCGTGAAGGCAGGAAGACGCGCAGCGCGAGTCTCTTGCGCCGTTATATATAAATATAAATACACATACACACTGGCGCACATCAACAACGCCGGGAAAAGACAAAGCCCTCGGCGAGGGGAAACGGGCGAGCATCAAGGAGGAACAAAACTCATCCGGAGGGGCGGCCGCTCCTCTTGTCGGCGGCCGCGTATCGCCAAGCAGGGCCAATGTCCTGCCCCATGCTGGTGCAGAAGCGCCGAGCACGGCCACTCTTTGCCGAGTGTCAAGCGTGCCGCCGCTGCCTCAATTACGAGCAGACGGCACGAAACACAAGGGCCCCAAATTGCCCTCTTCCTTCCCCACCCCGCACCAGAGCGCGGAGGACGCGCGGTGCACCGCGGGGCCGCGTCCTTCCAAGGCGTCACCCACAGCGCGCATCGCGCCCGAGAGAAAATATTTGGCCAGGCGGTCAGACAAAAGCGAAACGAATCGGATAAGCACGGCGGAGCAATCCGGATTAAGAACGCAGCGGGGATCGTCTTTCGCTGTTGTTGTGCGACGGCTCGCAGGAGGAAAGAACCACTGCGCCCGGCCGTGACAACTGTCCCCATTGCCTTCCCTGCAACGCTGGTTGTGCGAAACTATATTACCAAAACCGATGGCTTTCCCGAGAGGTACACGCACCATTTTGGTGCTAACACGACCAGCGCACATTGAGCGTACGTTAACACTTGAACGCGCCAGGTTCGGCTAGATGAGAGAGAGAGTGGGAAGGGCAGAGAGAGACTGCACAGCGTGATACGCATCATGCACCGTCCTGCGCCTCATCGCCGGCCACGCCAAGAACAGAGCATAAATAGGTCCGAACACTCAAAGACTGGGCCAGTTGCGAACACAAATATAGTACAACGGTCGTGAATGATCCCACAATAGATCCGCAGCGAGAGAATCCCCGCAGGCTCCGTCCCGCGCGGTTGCTCTTGCGGATCCGCGCCTCCTCGCGCAGCAATGAAACGGTCCCCTGCCTCGCCGACCGGCGGACAGGTGCGTCCAGTTGTCGTCGATCCAGGACGCTGCAGCAGACAAACACGCTGCCACTTCGAGATCATGCGGCGGCTGGCTGCCTCTCGATGAATAGTGATGTCAGGCAGACGCAGAGAGAAGAGCGCCGAGGGTTATTCCAACCCGCTGAGCAAGCAAATATATACCGCTATTTCGCAGTTTTATCCATACGAACTCGAACAACTATACTGAAATTTACGCGCGTGATAACTTCCAAAACTGCTGTCAAGCGAGTTTCAAGTGTTGGAACCATAAAGCTTTCGGCAAACGCAAATTAAAAAGAAAAAAAAAATTGAGCGTTGTGCTCATATACATGTTGCTACAAAAAAAAGCTGGCGCACGTTGTATATAGTATACATATGTTTTAGAGCCGTGGTGAGACAGAGGGGAAAGGCGCAGAGAGAAGTACGGTGTGCGGACTTTGTGCGAAAGGAAAGCAGTAAATAAAGTAATAAGAAAAGGGAGCTCGCGCTCTAAACGACGTTCAGCACCGCGGGTCGGATAATGTGTCCGTGTGCTATGGCCAGCAACACTCACAAAGGTCCGTCACGGCGAGCCCGCGGGACGCCCCGCGGGAGCATAACCAAAGCAGGGATAACCGTTTTGGGAGAGAACACGCAGCGACAGCTTCCATCGCGCACATTTCCGAGAAACTAAATAAGCCTGGAGTATCAGGAGGGCGATGAAGTCAGTCTGCGCGCGAGAGCTCGTGTTATCGACCTCCGAAAGCTGGAACAGCGCAGATTAATTTCTGTACCTAATGTGACGTTTACGAACGAAACATAATGCTCAAGAAGTACTTTGCTGTTCTCAGCGAATGCGAGCGCTTTCCGCGAGTTCATGTCGGAACGGGACGACATGATTAGCGTCGCGTAATTGTCTCGCGCGAAAGTCGGAAAAACCTGCCCGTTGCTATGCAGCGCCAAACTCGGTGCCACAACAAGCGCGCATCGTAAACGATGACAGTTGCGACTAAATATCTAGCCGCAGTTCTGAACGCAAAATAACATGAAATCGGGTACATATACGAGCTTGGGCGGGCTAAATTGCGAGACGAAAATAAAAGGACTGGTGCGCGTCTCCTACGCTCAAGAAAGGAATGGCCGCGGTCAGCCCTCGGATCCTCCCACGCGCAGTGTATGTATACCATTCACGGCTTCTGCCTCGAGCAGGTATTATTACGCTGAAAGCGCGTAGGCTGCGCGGCGACCCACACCATGCATCTCGGGACGCCCTTCGCAGCATCAAAAGAAAGAACATTCCCCCATTCCCTCGACTCATTACGAGATGGCATTCGTCCGCTTCCAAGGGCTCCGCGATGAATGAGGCACGCTCGGTCCGCAAATGGCGCTTTCAGATGCAACTCGAAGTGAGGAAAAGGGAAGGGGCACGCGTGCGGGCGGCGCAACAAGACGGCCTTCCAACTCCCGCTTGTCGCCGCAAACAAAACGCCGCCGCGGCTGCTCGTGCACCGCAACTGGGCCGCGCATTGGTTGCCCGAATCTCCTTGCGCGTCCACATGCGTGCGAGCTGGTGACAAGCGAATGAGACATGGAACTCGTCCAAGACGCGGTTAAAGAAAAGGGCTCGATCGCAATTGGGCCGGCCGGCCCGCGCCGCCCTCAGGCCGCCCGCGCGGCTGTCTCGCGTTGGCTTTTCCCACGGGACGTTTTTCTTACGCGCTCCGAGGTGTTTGTACATACGCGGGGCTTCGCGTCGGTGAACGCGATAGTGTGACACGGGGATCGGCCAGCAGTACGTAGCCGCAATTAAAACCAGCGCCCGGTGCACGCCTCGGGCGTTTTTCCAGAGTAGCGCCACTTTCAGGGTCGCCAGCGCGGGCCCACACATTTTTGTTCTCCAGGGTCGATCGCGTCGTCGACAAGCGGGACAGCCCAGAAGCTATTTGATTCTGCTCGGCGAAGTCGACTGGGACAACATCGCTGCTCGGATATAAAACAGCCGAAGGCGCGTTTGCGAAGAAAGGGAGTCGTCACTCTCGGGGATTAACGCATCACTGAGTGCGTAAAACGGCTTTCTTCCTTTCCTTTCTTTTTTCCCCAACTGTCTTTTGCAACTTACGTCACGCGCCGTCTAAGCACAACGCCAGCCGCGATATATCCCACAGTGCCCAGAGTATACATAATAGGTGCTGTGTGCGTGTTTATTATACAGTTGCACATTTCGAGGAAAACGCGCGGTCCCCCGCCGATTAGACGATCTGCGAGAGCGCTTTATACACCGCTGCATGGTCGCGTTAGAAAGGCGTAGAGAAGTGGTCACGTATGCACGCACACACACAGAGAGAAAAAAAAAAAAAAAAAAAAAAAAACACGCTAGAAATGCTCGTAACAGCAGATTTATGCCAATTTTACAAATTGTTAGCGACGGCGACCGGAGTCTTGAGAGCAGTTACTTAAGAAAAAAGAAAAAGAAAAAAAAAAAAAAACCCCGCTGCGAGTCCGGCTCCGGAAAACTAAATGGGTCGTATGGTTTTTGTGTCTTGCTCACGATGTGCATTCGCAAACACCTTCGTGTACACAAGAACAATTTGGTATGAATGAACAAGCCAGTCGCGTCGCGATATATACAGGGTGTTTCAGCGAACACTTTCAAAACTTCTCAAAGGTTGCCTGCGGTGGTTAACACAATTCTAGTTCATGAGCTGGTCTACTCGAAGAGGCGGACATTACTTGCACAAGAAATTGAAATGCATAATCGAATAATTAACAAAAACCCACTAATTATGTTTTTAACTAATTACCTGATGGCCCCATATTGCAATTTACAAATTGTAGCCGTGGAGTTCTCAAGGCGGATCCACTTGGAACAAATTCTCGGGATGACACCAGTTTCGAGATATTAATTCCCGAACTTTGCGGAGAAATGCGTTGGCGTTCCAGTAAGTTTCTTAACAAAGCGTCGCTTTATGCATTGAAGCACGAAATTAACTGGAGCGCCAATGCATTTCTCCGCAAAGTGCGGGAATTTATATCTCGAAACTGGCGTCATCCTGAGAATTAATTCCAAGTGGATCCACCTTGCGAACTCCACGGCTACAACTTGTAAATTGCAATATGGGCCATCAGGTAATTAGATAAACTTAATTAGTGATTTTTTGTTAATTATTCGATTATGCATTTGAGTTTTTGTGCAAGTAATGTCCGCCTCTTCGAGTAGGCCAGCTCATTAACTAGAATTGGGCTATCTGCCACAGGCAATCTTAAATAAATTTTGAAAGTGTTCGCTGAAACACCCTGTATATAGGAAGCGAAATGATACCGAACGCACTGGCCAAGTAAACATTCCTTGCGAACGAAATGCTCTGTAAATCTGGCACCTGTGTTCGAATTTCAAAAAAAAAAAAAAAGTTCTTGCGCCATAGCACTGTTCGTATAAGATCAGATATCAGCCAATCGTGACGTTGGCCTTATTATTAGCCTAGGCGGCCGACCGATGACAAACAGCACTTTACGAGCGAAAAGCTTTGTGAATTTGGCCCCTCAATATTCAGTATACGTTATGTTAAACCCAAACGCGTCCATGGGCACCGCTACGGTGAATCAGGAGCCGTACTCACAGAGCTGCTTGTTCGTAAGATTTGTTGCATGCTCAATCGCTCGCCGCATTCGCTCTTATGTTATGCTCAATGCAGCCACTGGTCGACACTTGTTTTTATACGAGCCGCTCGAGTGCATACACTACTTAGCGTACTACTCGGGTCCGTGGTCCTAATTCACAAAGTTTTTTCGTTACCAAGAACACGTGCTTCAATGGCCGGACGTCTCCGCAAGTGTGGTCGCCATCACGATTGACCAGCGCCTATATTCTTTGAAAACCGATCTAGCGTGTCTATTGCTCTGCGCGCATGTATGAACCCACAGAGTTCCGCATCTTGGTGAACATTCAGGAACTTCCGACACAAAGCCCGGCGAATGCGCGTATTCTGCATATGCGGGAAAGTGCGACACCGGCAATAACAAGCGTGAGTCACGTCGGCACATTACGGGCGCCTCTCGCAACCAGTTCCTCCGACTCTCGTTGCGCAAACAAGAGACGGAAACAGCTATAGCGTGCTCTTGTATAAGCGAGCGCCGCTTGATTGGGCGGAATGCTAAGCGATAAGCGCTTCTGGATGCGAATGACTGCTTCATTGCTCGTTCGCCGTCGCTTCATACAGACTGACCAATTCCTGTTACGAAATAGTATTTGCCTATGTACGAAATGTTTCCCGCACATATCAGTGAGTGGCCTCTGAGGAGTTCTTGAGCTACATTCTCGGCGGGCAAATGCCCTCACCGTGTCATTTAAATAGCCAATCCTAATATATCTTCTCTTTCTATCTGTGATGCAATTGGAGGATTGCGCCGTTGCGAATCGCTGACACGCACACAACAGCATTAGAGTTCCGTAGTGCTGTCCCGCTGAAGTTCCGCGGGTTTCCCGAAGACAGAGCGTAACCACGGCAACCATAACAGCTGTCTCCGTCCACCCAGGACGGTGGCAGTTGCCTTATCTATCTCCCTCTTTTATTCCCGAGCTATCCGCGCGCACATGGCGACGACAGATAAACGAGGCGCCTAAAGGCGCGACCGGCGACTTCAAGGCGGCTGATAACACACGCGCCAAGAGATCCACAGGAAGCACACGCTGTGATGGTTTCTTGCCCCTGCACTAGATGCAGTGTACTACGTGCTATTAGCTGTCAACAAAGGCACAGAAAGAACCGCCGTCGAGGCAATTTGCACTGACATCCCACAACACCGACGTTTGTGCTAAAGCTATACAGACTTTCCTCAAAGTCTCGCCTATAGGATAAATTTCATTTCTCGCATTCGGGGACAACAAAACCGCAAAGCCGAAATCGACGCGTCCATACAGCATTCGCACATATGCTCCAAGCCACGGAAAATCTCCAGCAGGGCATAGTTCCTGATCTGTACATTAATACAAGTGATTCACTTTAATCTCTCTCCCCACAGCCTTCTTCAGTATAGAAATTTCCTTAGCTAAAGGTTATTTAGTCGCTAACATCTTGTTATCACCCAGTTAACGGAGCAGCTAGATCACCCAAAATGCTCGGTTCTGTGCAAGCGTTTTGTGCGCGTCTAAGGTTATTTTGAACTGATCCTTCGATCCACACAGTCGCAGGCGAACGGGCCCACCGAGACACGCCTTATGGACGTGCGGACCACACGCGCCGCTGCATAACACTTCGCGAGCTCCGCAAAGGGGCGGTTGCGAAAGGGCAGCCGTGCCATCCAGCATGCGGCACACAAGGCGCGGAAGCCCATATCCTCAATGATTCGAAACAATCTCTTCCGCGCGGGCTGGCCGGCAAACACAGTTTGCAAAAACAAGGCGCGCGAAACATTAGCGAGCCTGCATCGTGTGCGCTTTCAATGATGTACGCGCGTTCGCCGGGCGGCGGTCCGATGCACACAAACGACTGCAACGCCTCAGACAAACGGGGTCGCGCGCGCACGGTAGCCGCAAAGCGCGTAACTGAGCTGCCGAACGCGGAGCCCCTCACTGAATAAACGACGGGTATCCTCATTGTCCCTTTTGTTTTGTTTTATCCCGACGGCTCCCGCCGAGCGTGAAAGACTTTAACGCCACGGGGAAACGGCGTGTTGAAAGCGCCATCAAGTTGCTCGGGACCGCCTCTACGAAACCGCCCGCAGCGTGCCAGGCAAAATGGCCGCGGCAGACTTCACCAAGGTTCACTGAGGGGGAACAGTGACGACACCGATCAGTTTGCAGTACAAAGGTTGATACAAAGAAGTTACGCTTTCTCAGATCTGTTTATGCACTCGACTAACGGGGCCAACCGAGAGACAATTGACGCAGGAAGAAAAGTGTTTGTGTATGTGTGTATAGGCGGGGGGGGGGGGGGGGGGGGAGGACGAGGAGAGGCTCTTGCAGAAGTGGCATGATAATATTAAAACACGAGCTACCGGCATCGGTGTCTTTGTTCGTCAGGGGTCAAGTAATCGCGTCCGATGCAGCTTCACTGACTGTACCAGGTCGTTGAGGTCAGACGCACTGGCAGGCCAGCATTCGGCTGCACTGACAAGTATATATACCCAGGATAGCATAACCATACCGAAACTTCCAGCGTCTCCCGAGAAAAAAGAAAATACGCTGGCTCAAATTGGCAATTTCCCAGCGCAAGGAAACGCCACTGGAAAACCCCAGCCAGTTACGAATGTCCTCTGTATGGATCGTGGTAAATTTTCTGAACATTCAGTTCAGCACCGAAAAAACATCGAAAAAAGAAATGCCTACGGACACACAACGACACAACTCCAGCACTGCTCTATGTTTCCCGCGATCGCTCCAACAGCAAATTTTCGGACGTGGCACCCATAAGTCAAGTCGTGGACACTCACATTTGACCGCAGGCATCTATATACGATGAGCGAACAACAAAGCGGCACTTCTTCGCAGGAAGATGTCAATTCTCTCCGCCAATTTGCAAAGCTTGGAAGGAAGGATTCACTAGACCTGGAGCTACTTGTGAAAACGCACGGCGCCACGCTACACATTCGATGACTGGTCTTTATGCTATAGAACATACTCTACCTTAAACGACAGCGTCCAAAGTGATAATAAATAAACAAGTAAAAAAAACTAACAAATAAATCAATAAAATGACAAAAAAGTAGTTCCAATTGTTTTACTTTACTCTTTTGGCGGAATAGAGATACAAATGTGGGGGCCCGTTTACCGAATCTGCGACGTACACTCGACAAAGGTGGTCGCGTACATTTTCGTTTCGCAGATGCTTTATGCTTGAAGTGGCATGGACTAAACTACACGTTCGCCTTAGCCATAAAGTTTGAGGGTAGCCGTCTCTTTAGTCGTTCAACTTTCCACACTTCGGAGCCTGATAAACTAGAACAATGACTTCATCGCAAAGAAACACTGATTGTGAAGCGACGCAAACAAGACAAGAGCTGCATCCCATGCATTGACGGAAAATTCTCCAACGGATAACTACGGGGCCAACAGCGAGTTCGTACTAAGGGCAACAAACGCCGAGGCAACAAGTGGAAGCCTCCGTCCTTGGAGTGCCTTCCTCCCCTCCCACTCCGGCATGCTCGCTTGGGGTACAGTGGCTGTACTTGGGGAAACCTTCCCAGCCGGCGGCGTGAAAGGTGAAACTCCTCCGCGGCGCCTGCCTGTCGTCCCCTCCCGAACATTAGGGGGAAGCGTGGGGACGGGCAGAACCAAAGGAGGTGCTCGCGCCAAAGCAAACACAGCTCGTTCCCAATGCGAGACTGTCAGCCCTAGACAATTGGAGAAACCAGTCGACGCAGCTTCTTGGGAGATAAAGAAAGCAGCAACCACGCAGCTCTTTGCTGCTGCCATCAGCGCCGGTTGAGAAACCGCTGCTTCTTCTTATTTCTTCACTTTCGTCCTTCGGAAAATATACCGACGCTTCGTGTCTTTTCGGGTGCCACGAAAGAAAGTTGCACGCGTACAAATTAACTCAAATATTTCCAACACCATTTACTCTGTGCTTAGACGGAACACTGTGACCGGCGAGGGCTGTGCTGCAGCATTTGCACTAAAAGAAGAAACCAATGCGTGCTTGCAAGCGTACCAACTCGACCGTCATGACCAAACTGCAACATGCACACACTCGGGGGTTGAACAGCACACGAGATTCTGCCCCGGAGGCGCAGCTTGCGCCTCCAGAGCGCTCGGCACTGACAGCTCAAACGCAGTCCGAAAGCACGTGCGCCGAAGCTATCAAGCCGCAGGGAATCCCGACGTGCGGGTGTGTGTTCGCGCTCCACCACTGCAAAAATGACGTGCACTGGACACCAAGCGGGGCACCGCAAACTGACCTTCCTAGGCGGCAGCGCCTCGTGCAGGCTGCTCGTGCTCGATGACCGCGAAGACAGCTGCTCGGCGCCTCCGCTGCCGAAGCTCACGCTGCTGTTGAGGCTCAGCGCATCGTTGGCTTGCGGCTTGATGCAGCGGAACGGAGACAGGGTGGTTGTGGACGAATGCACGTGCTTGAGCATGGTGCAGTCACGACGCGGTTATCCTCCACCAGTACCGCGGCACTGACGAAGCGACAGCGCGCGAACCGACCTCCCACCAGCGCCAGACCTCACTACGACTGCCGAGCGCACGCTCGCTCGGAGGCCGGCCCGGCCCACGGGGGAGCCGCGTCGCGGCGTGACGTCACGGCTGGTAACTTTTCCCATTGGGCAAGGAGACGGCGCGTGCCGGTGACGTCGACGAGCGCTCGTTCGCCTCTGCCAGATGCGTCGGCCGCCGCGCGGACTCCGCGCGTCGCTCTCACTTCTGCCGGGAAGCACCGACATTGAGCGGGCTGTCATCGCCAGTGGAGAAGGATGACTCAGGAGTGACCGGGAAAACTCGATGGCCCGGCGATGTCTCGATCCACTTCTCGCTGCGATCGTTACGTGGTGCGCGAAGCGCTCGAACTCGGCGGGTCTTTTCTAGAGACCAAATTGATAAATATTCCAATCAGCAAGCCGAGGTCTCTCTGTTCATTGTTATTGTTTTTCTATTTACGATCGTTGCTTACGTATGGCACCTCGTTGCCCCCACATAGAGTCGTGAGCTCTTTTCGACGAAGATGGCCAACTAGACGCCGAGCGCAGGAATTTAATACCGTTTTTTTTTAAATATCCTGCTGATAACTTTGGAAAATGTACGAAGTTAGCGCCAATGATACGAAATTGTATAATGCTCATTTATTATCCTGTAAATGTTAAAATCAAAGACGAGCATGGTCACAGTGCATTAATTAACTCTCGATTTTCAAGTGGTGTACGAGACACGTCCTGCTCAGCCGTTGCCTGTGTGTTGGTCATTGCAAGGCAATCAGGGGAGTTTGCCCAGCTAATACATTGTATTCTTGCTCAAGAAATGTGTCACTTTGGTCATGCTCACGCATGATACAGCCGGTGAAGTATATGCACGGAAGCCTGCGCAGTACTACAGCTCCATTTGAGCAGATAATTCGTACACTTTGTTTGGTTGGTTAATTAACTGATAGATCTTAATTAATTAGTCTATTTCTTGGTGTTATTGTTAGAAAACCACGTATTAAATTATTTGCGTACATCTTATGGTTCGTGCAGCGCTCACACGTACCAAAAGATGAACCCGCTCCGAATCGCTCAGTTTTCAATACTAATATGCAATTTGCATACATCTTTTACTGACGCTATCCTACCGCTTACAGGAACTGTTCAAGTTAATTTCAAAACTTGTTGCGCTGCAATGCATAAGGATGGCACAAAGTTTGCTATCGTGTTGTGTCGTCGTGACTTTAGTGTTCCACGTGTCATCCGTGCCACTGCAGCCCCCCCCCCCCCCCCCCCAAAAAAAAAAAAAATGGTTAGGCAACTTGTCCCTTGTTAGCGAGTTCAAGCAAGAAGTTACACATAAGAAGTATTTATTTCACATTATGTGCGACACGGCTTCAAGGAAAAACTAGCAAGGCGCTTTTACGGGTACTTCTTTTCTATTACTAAAGCCAGCGGCAATATGAAACAAGGTTCTCAAAGTTATAAGTTTGCAGCCAAATGCGTTATAAGTCCTAGAAAATTTTAATTCCACCTTTGAAAAGAATCGAGAAATAACACTTTTCACGTTTCGCTCACTTCTAGTCAGCCAAATTTATATATACCAATGAGATTCAGTGGTGTATAAGTGACCTCGCAATCGCACGGCAGAATTAGGTTATATTTTGGGTATTCTCGTCATTGCGCGTGTTTCTCTGAGAATAACAGATCGGTACAACGTCACGTGTCTGCCCTCTGTGCATTGAACTTTACGCATACGTTATACAATCCCAAGACAGCGTATAGAGTGACCTTGCGAATGATTCGTAGGTATTTTTCTTTTATTTTGATACAACTGGACATTCGCCAGCAATCTTATCGACCTGCGTACGTATGGATAATTAATAACCTGACGTTGGGTGGGCCTGTGTGGTCAACTTACTTCACACGGACACGCCCTCAAGCAAATGAAAGCTGGCTCACGTGAACCTTCGGCTTCACAATTAGCGCGAATTCGAAACGTAAAATTAGACGCAGACAAATCCATTTTCCACCAGCGTTAGCTCCAACGTTTCGTAACCTCAAAAGATATCGAAACTCTCTGAAGCAGCATAAGAACCGTTATTCGGTGAGTCAGTTATATCTCAAACTATACTGCAGGTAATAGTTGTTATTATTATTATATTATTATTATTTATTATTTTTTGTCAGCGAAATACTTTGTGAATCCAGCAATGTAGCTGAACACAACGGATAGCGATCGTGTTATTCAGCTAAAGTTCAGAAACAGTGTTCATACGAACCACTGAATATACGCAAAATCTTTCGATCAGAAAGCTGTGCATCGAAGAGACTGTATAGCGCTCTTGAGTACGAAATGATTGTACGTACATCCAGGTTGTGGTATCTCTTTCTGCACATTCTTCCTGCCCATTCCAGATTGCGGTATCTCCTTCTTTTTTTCTTTTTTTTTTATTTTTAATGCGGGCCGACATCGGTGTAGGTCAACAGGAATCGTTGCGATATTGTTCGTACGAGATCGGACTAGACGGATACTGCCACCGGGCGGCCAATGGCGAGTATAGCACGGGGGCGCTCGATGAGCAGAGCCGCAAGCGCGCGGATCGCAGGCCGCATTTTGGCCGCCTCTGAGACTTCATGCTCTGACCAACTAAAACAGTTCAGCTTCGTGGAAGCTGCAGCAGGCGTTGACTAATCACGTACTGACTTTGCAAAAGTGTTATCGCGTAAGAATGGTTCGCGATTGGACTGCGAGTCCTGGCTATTGCATTTCCGGCAATCACGGTACGCCAGCGCACAGGCGCCGACCGGCAACGAATCGCTATTACGCACTAAAAGCACGCGCGAATTCAGTGCCTGAGTGGCATGACGCCTGCCCGACATCGCATGCACGCGGTGAGCGCACGGCTCGTTCGGCCTGGGCAGATCCGTCTCCAGAAAGCGTCTGGTCAGAGTCTGCGCTTGGAGCACAATCTCGCGCCGACGAGCCTATAACTTGAAAGCGCTGTCATTTTCGGGGTTCTTTTTAGGAGCGAAACACCAACGCAAAAAAGCGTGTGCGGCCACACCGAGGCGCGGCTTTCCGGCTAGGAACAGACACGATCTGTGGCCGCCCTCTGAAACCCGACACGTCGTGCACCGCGGCTGTACCCTGCCGCGGGCCGTGGAATAGCCGCGGGCCCGTTGCTCGCGCGGCCGCTCTGCGCTCCTCCCGCGCACACAGTCCCACGCCATCGGCTCACTCACGGCCATTCCGAGAAGCGGTGTGGTGTGCGGCGGACACTCCTTGTTTCCCGCTTTGAAGCTGCGCAGCCGAGGACTGTCGTAGGCGGCGCGGTGCCGCTAAAGAAATTGGCTCCTCCAGTCCGGGGGTTTGTTGACCACTTTCAGTCACCGGAGACCAGCCCGCCTGTGTCCAATAAAGAGGAGACCCCTGGGGCTCTGCTATGCGGTCCACTTGTGTCAGGACCTGTTGCGTTGACTCGGTATCGATATGTGGCGAGTGACGAGCCTCTGGCAGCTTCGAATGCACTAACTGAGTGTAGTTTCGCTGGGCGCTGAGCGCAAAAACGCCGACGCTCTCTGAAGGCTTCAGCAGATGACACGAAAATCCAAAGCATCGACATTAATGCGAAGCTGTCCAGAACGGCAACTCAGAAATCGGCGAATTGATTAATCACCTTTTCTTTTTCTTCGCGCAGCGTCGAGATGTGACTACTAAACCGAAGGAGATATAGACACATACTAACCGCTGCAGCTTTTCGATCGGCTACACAGATGTAAACTTTCAGGACACAGTCCAACAGAATCATGCAATATATTAACTGCAAACTCCAATTATTTGTGTAATTTCAATCCCGTCTAGAAATTTTCAGTATGTTATATGCAGTACTAAGGTCATAATATTAATTACAGCTTACAATAAATATTTACCTCGTACGGTTATGTAGCATTTTGCATTTATACTGAAATTTTCAACGAAGATTCACTGACCTTGACGGTGAGGAGGTTAACGAAGTCAACCTGGCATTGTGTGGCTTGACGGCATGGACGAATATATTGAAGCCAAGATGCTGAAGAAGAAAGAAATCAGTATGACAGGACGAAAAAAAAATGTTATAGAGAAACAGTCACGTCATATAAGTATATATAAGAAGTGGACACAGCTGTTATCAATATTGTATTAATTAACAATGTATATGTTTATTATTCATTTCGGCCTTCGGCATTGTCGCGGGCCAAAGTTAAACAGCGAAAGAGCAGGAGCAATACTATAGCAACTCACCGCAAACTGACAGCCACTCTCGCTTCTATAAATCAAGCGACTTATAGTCCTGTAGTGTTGCCCCTGTGCAAACATGTGCCGTTAAAGTACCGCGCCATAATTTTTACCAGCTCAGTAATGTGCCACAGCACTGCGTGTTTCCAATGTTCCTAAAGGCTCCAGAAGTGCGCTAACAGCTCCAATCGAGATAAAGTATGTTCTATACTAATGTACACGGACGTAATTAATTGACCTTGTTTTCACACCAATACAGAGTCTGCCTTATGTGTGCATTGTAAAAGCAATAGCGTAGCGGGCATTGTGACTTTATTATTGTGTATAGTGGGGAATGAGGGAGTTCAACGAATTGTTTATTTCGTGATGTTGCTATGACAAAAACATAAAAAATCAGGAGGTATTCCGGCACCGAATTGGCTTTTCGTTACTGTGTGCTGTTCGCCATTGGCTGGCTACCTTCACTAATCATAAATAATACAGCCCGACGATTGGCTAGAATCTGCTCTTACGAACATTTATAGCGTAAGTTATTTTTTTGTGAATGCGGGCGCTGGCACCGAAACAAGGCCAATGGCCCCAGCCAATGGCGAATTACGAACCAAAAGCTTTGTGAATTCGGCCCTGAGCTCTGGATCAGGGGCCGAAGTCACAAGGGTTTCACAGCGAAACTGACTCCCGAGCAGGAGGCGTTGCCATATACGCAAAGGACAAGAGAGAAAGAACGAGAGAGGAAAGGCAGGGAGGTTAACCAGAGGTGAGTTTCCGGTTTGCTACCCTGCACTGGGGTGCGGGAAATAGGGGTTGGAAAGAGGGCAAAGAAAGAGAGAGAGAGAGAGAGAGCGAGAGAAAAAAAAAACAGAAGGAAAAACAGGAACAGGTAAGAGAAAAGGCGTGCCAATCAGAGGCGTTCACACAGGCCGGTCGATCGCAAGAAGCGTTTAGTAGCGCTTGCACGGTCTTATGATGCGATGTTAAGTCGTGTAGATGTTGCAGAATTCTTTCGATAGAGGCTGGTCGTCCAACTGGTTCAGTACCGGAAATCGATTGTCTCTGCACACTATGTTGTGGGCGCTGACAAAGAACATGCTGAATAGTTTCCGCGTCCCCGTAATCGACACATGTTGCGCTGTCGGCCATCCCTATGCGGAACGCGTAGGCATTGGTCAACGCGACGCCCAACCATATATAACCTACACAGAAGGGTCGCGTTTCTTCGGGGAAGTCTTGGTGGAAGTCGAAGGCTTAGAGTTGGATCAAATGTGTATAATCGGGCGTGAAAAGGACAAAATGTATGTACATCCATACACCCTTGACTCGCAAGAGGACAATGCCACCGACTTTGGGGATGTCTGTGCCGTATACAAACTAAACACGGAATTGTGATATCCACTGCGTATATATCTCCAGGCACACCCAAGTGTGATATCTCATGACCACGCACTTTGCATGGGTTAGCCGTGATGACACTGCCCCCGTGATCATCGTTGGAGACTTCATTGTGGACATTTCAAAACCAGACACGGTTGAACCAGAAATGGTTCACTTAGCTTGTGCTAGAAGAGTTTGGTTTGACGTGCTACACCAATGCAAGTCACTCAACTACTCAACATCGGTCGTGTATAGATTTAACTTTGGCCAAGAGTCTGTCTATGGTTGTAACCGAACGAATCAGTGCAACTACAGCTTTCAATTTATCTGCTGTACCTCGTTCCATATCTCAATGGAATGGTCTTCCCGATGAAATCGTCTCGATAACCGATCGTAAAATATTTTGTGAACGTCTGTGTGCGCTTTTTACTTAATCTCCTTTCTTTTATTTGCTGTTATGCTTGGGAATCCAGTGCTTGTTTGGTTTTTTAGTTCAGCCACTGTACAGTTGTGTTAGATTTATTTTTGAGTTGTTTCCATTGTACTTAAAAGCTCATTGTTATATTGCCCCCCTTAATGCCCGACAGGGACTGTAAGGTGTTTTCTAAATAAATAAATAAATAAATAAATAAATAAATAAATAAATAAATAAATAAATAAATAAATAAATAAATAAATAAATAAATAAATAAATAAATAAATAAATAAATAAATAAATAAATAAATATCACAGTAATCACAAAGCTATCGTCAGTCCCATGACCAAATGATGAAAATAAATACATGTACAATTGTATAACCCTGTGTGATGTGCTACAGCTTCGCTGGTCATCCACCTTCACATAGTGGAATAGCTCCTCAATTTCTGTTCGTAAGTTCTCTTCGCCAGTGACCGACCGCATTGGCTAGTAATATGTCCAGCAACACCATTTTATTAGATCTGCTCTTACGAGCAGTTTTAGCGTAAGAACGTTCTTGTGAATTCACAAATATTTTCGTTCGAAAGGGGTCTTTGAGATTGACCGGACGCTCAGCGTCGGGGTTTGTTGCAATTCGATCTTACGATAACTTCTAACGTAAGAGCTTTTTGTGAATACAGACCCAGTTTTGATAATATGCGTGGGGTTCGAAGATGCATCTCAGCAAAACGCAGCAGCGCGGCCACCGCGATATGCTGCAGTGCAAGCGACACATATTAAAAAATAATAATAATAAAGTACCGTTCAGCGCAGCAGAGCGCGTGATTGTTGAGCGAGCGCAAATATATATATATATATATATCGATTTCTATGGCTTTTAAATAATCGTAATAACAAGACATTTAATTTTACAGACTAGTGGCAACGACTGCGTTCTGGAGCAACTAAACACAGAAAATGTATTCCAAGTTCCGTGCAAGTGGCGAACTTCTCTCAAGAGAATTAACGTTTCTTTAGCGAAGATGGCTGATCACGCAATGTCACAGTTCTTAGGAAAGAGTATGCGATTTCAGGCTCATCTCCTTCAAGATTGTGTCAGTATACAGTCCATCAGAGGGCGCGACACGTCACCCACGACATCATATAAGAGTATATGCAGTACAATTCGGCGACAAAGCACGGTTGTCTTGAAGCGGGTCACGTTGATGAGACCTGCCTCTGGACCAGAGATTTACGGAATAAGCTAACCCTTGGGTGCTTATATAGAGTAAAGGGTTCGGTCCCTAAATTATGGCGATCCGTCCACGCCACCTCAGTAAGCGGTCGGCACCTAAATTTTCTGAACAGCCTATATACGTACGATGGGATCGATTCGGAAGTTTCAAATTGAACCCATTCCCCTTTCGATAATTTAAGGGGAGAAGTGGGTTTTAGAAAGAAAAAAGTTATTCTTCAAGATATGGTGCTGAAATATTGTACACAAATGGTATGAGCTTACTTTGAATATGCAGTCCACTTTTTTATTTTTTAATCTCCTCTTGTTCTAGCTTTATGCGAGCTTCCTTTAAATAATTTTGTGCAAAGATTTGCAAAATATCAGTTCCTGCAATTTCGCTAAACAGGGTATCAATGGCTTTTGTGTGATTTAAGGAATGCCGTAAGACCAACTTTATTGCTCTACCTTACCTAGAACAAGAGTTGCGAGATTTCAAAGTTATGCACCAGAAAAACACTATTCCGAGTTTCAACTTCAAAACCTCGCAACTCGTGTTCTAGGTAAGGCAGAGTGATAAGAATGGCTTTACGACATGTCTTGAATCATTCAGAAGCCATTGATACCCTATTTATAAAAATCTAAGGAACACATATTTTGCAAATCTACGCAAAAAAATAACTAAAGGAAGCTTGCGTAAAATTGCGTAACCAAAGTAGATAAACAAAAATGGACCTATATTCGAAATAAGCACATAACATTACACGTATATACAGGTTTTCAGCACCATACCTCAAAGAATAAAGATTTAAAAATATTTCATCTAAGACCTACATCTCCCCTTAATGATCCATCGCCTTCTGGAAGAACACACCGACTAGAGCATATTCAGACTGTAGTCTGTGGGGTCAGCCCGTGGCCATCAAGGGAGCAGCGATTGCTAGCACATTACTTCATGTACGTACTACACATTTTTTGTCAAAATTCAGAAACGTGCTGTAAGGATCATTGCATCAGTCACCAAGGACGCGCCTAATGCACAGCTTTTGCAGAGTTAGAAATAATGCCATTTATCCAAGTTCGGGACTACAACATAGCTGTCTTCATCTACAGAAGACTAACCGTGAACAAACCAGGTCTCACGTTCACAAAAAGCTCTTACGCTATAATTGAGCCCAAGTGCAAATTCCAGCCAATTCTGATGATGGACATGTTATTAGCGAAGGCGGCCAGCAATGGCGAAAGTCAATTACGAACGAAAAGCTTTGTGAATTATCCGCCCAGACCTTTCCTCAATGTTGTTTCTCATGCCTACACAAGATATTAGGCAAAATGAACTTAACAAATTCATCTTAGTAAAAGCTCACAACGCATACGATCAACGTTCCCAATCATTTGCCGGTGCAAAATTTGGAATGAAATACCTTGCTTAAAAAAGAAAGAAAAAAAAAAGACTGCCAAATATGGTATCATCACTAAAACATCGCTTTCAATCACGCATATACGATAATCAATTTCTTTTTTGCTTTGGATTGCATTTTATGCTGACATTTATGTTAGGAATCCAAAACTAGCCACATTGGCTATATATAGAATTCAGATGATACTGTCAACGAAATTATATTGCACTACGCCCGAATAAAGTGTATTCTTACCTAGAAATAACCATCTTAACCATCTACCTAGACATGTCAAGTAGTTAATAACTAATTGGTATCTCTAGGTAGACGATTAAGTGCAAATAAATTAAGTTAAATGTGGCAAAGACAACGTATGTTATTTTCCAGTCATGCAGCAAAAAAAAAAAAAAAAACTTACGCTCGAATTAAACATTGCTTCATGAGGGTACACCACTAAAAAGAGTTGCCAACCAGAAGTTCTTAAGAGCATGGTTGAACGAAGAGCATTCTTGCAACACGCATTTTAATAATGTTAGCCCTCGAGCTCTCCAAAACTACTTCTACTAGCACATACCTACTGCACTGTTAACTGTTTCCTCGACTTCTTCAGCCATCTATTGCGTGGTGAAGCCCACTCTGACTGTGAATTTCATTTATTTCTGTTTTTGAGGTGTTTTGAGCACTTGTGTACTTGGCAATGGGAGCCGCTGCGTAGTTTTTGATTTAGCAGTCGTCTCGGACTTGCTCGGTCGCTTGATTCAGCCGGACAATGGCAACGTAAGGAGCCCAGAATCGCTGCTCGCCGAGAACACCATTTGATCTCGAGACCGTCAACTCGAAGCTGGCGTGTACGTCAAGGTCTGCCTTTTCTTCTCTCGTCTGATGCGATGTCAGGGACAACAGTAGGCCGGATCAGACACCGCTGTCGCTCTGCGGACTTTGAATGGCCCGGATTGTTCGCGTTGACCTTAGGCGCCGACTCTGAGCGCTATACAAAACAGGGCGCGTCCCGAACGCGGAAGCAATTACGACGAAATACAGTGGCAAACATTTGGAACAGAACTCATGTCAACTCAAAGGGATACGTAATATGCTTGAAGGAATAAAAAAAATGCATGAGCAAAACATTTTGAACTTATGTGAACAAGAGGCTGTGTAATTTTAGGACACGTGCAATGTGTTCCACTAGTTTTTTTTTTTTCTTTTTTTTTTTTTTTGTATCCGTAAGCATTTCTATGGTTACCCAACGAGAAAACTGTTTGTGCGTGCTTCCGTCCGTCCATCCGTCCGCCCGTCCTTCGCGTAAGATGATCGCTTTCGAGATAGAGCCAGCATGTTAGCAGCAATTTTTTCGCCAGCTGTGGAAGAAGACGACGACGAACGTGCGAGCAGTGGCACGAGCGCCTCTCTGTGACCACGTGGCGTGTGCAATCAGGCACGCAATATATGCACACATTTAGTAAACCAGAACTGTGAAGCAGCCGTGACTTCGTATCGGAACGTCATCAGCGCACCTGGCGCCGCCGCCTGCAGTGGTTTGCTTGCCTCATCAGTTCACGTTGCGTCGTCTTCAGCAGCAGTTCGTGTCGCCGCAGCGCTGTCGCATTTACCGTAATGGCGCCAAGACAACCGCAGCCGCTGAGCAGTGCTAGAATTGCCAGCAGTGTTCGCTTACCCCCATTTTCTCGACAAGGGAAGGGCTGGTGATTTCTTTTTTTTTTAGCCACTCTCGAATGCGAAAGTAACTGGCAAAATCTTTCTTTTGATTGTTATTTTTGTGCTCTTAACGGCACATCATTTATCTCACAGAACGACCTTTGGTTAATGGGTGAAGAAGAAGAGTGTTTACAAAAGTTGTTCACCTCTGCACGCGGCGCTCCATTTAAGCATTTCCTCAACCAAAAGTTATGATGGTGTGCAGTCGCTCTGCCCCTACGGATAACGTTGGAGCCGGTGGCATCTGTCACGCGCCGGCACGTGACTTGGCTGGCGGTTTGCTGAAAACGACTCGCACACCATCAGAACTGTTCCTTGAGAAAGCTCTCGCTTGCAATCTCGCTTTTGATTAAATACCAAAGCTAAAGGATGCAGAAAACAGAAAGAAAATACACAGAACACGATGAGTTTCTTTTCTTTATTTTGTCTTTTTTATGTGACTGTAACGCTTGTCTTGAGTCCTTGCTTTTCGTCCCCGTCGTTTTTAGCACTTAATAGTTGGCTATAATATAGCGTGTAGCAGCCAAAACAAGGATTTAGATTTAGCAGTGCGCAGTCTCGCGAGTGACGTCACGGCCAGGACGCCGCTCGCTCGGCTGCCGGCCACGCTCGTTCGCTTCGTGTATGCTCGAGGTTTAGATCGCACCAACCGTAGTTACTGAAGGATATATTTACGCGATAGCGTTAGGGGCCTCGTGTCGCAGAAAATTCGGTGTCGGCGTCGTAGCCGGCGTAGACGGCCCCGTACCGTGAGCGAAAAATGTTCTTACGGCACTAAAGTTCTTCTAACACTTAAGCTGCTCATAGCTTGTCTTACATTCATTACAAAGTTATTCCTCGGAATTTTGAGAATGGCAACCCACAAACAAATGACATGAAACAAAACACCGACCGCGGATGCCTTCTCATATTGAAATATTAAACGTTCTAAACAATAACAGATGATCGGCTCACGCAAGAGGCCGCGTTTCTACCGGAACGCTCGCCTCCGTGCATAGCATTCGCCGTCAGCGTTTCACCGGTAAACATTACAGTTACATAAGTAGCAGTTGCCGGGAAGCGTGAGATGGATGGATGGAAAACTTTATTTGGTCCTGCAAGGCTATGGGGTGACCCATAGAAGGGCTAATCCCTCGTCGTGACCGGTAGACGGAGCTTCGCGCCGCATCGTGAGCTTGCTGGACTGCCCAAAGCTGTTCAACCAGATCCGGACTGCGAATGGCAGCCTCTAACCTGGCCAGGTCCTGAGTGTAATCGGCATTGGTGGTTCGGTCGCATGGCCGGAGCATATGTTTGAGGTCAGGTGGTTCCTTACAGTTCGCGCACTGTGTTAGGAGAATCGTTCCGCCATGTAGTAGTGTAGGCGTTTAGGTGGGGGGTATGTATTGGTTTGAAGTAGTCTCAAAGTGAGTGCTTGTGGTCTGTTGAGTGTGGGATGTGATGTGGCAAATTCTCTTCGGCTGAGGTAGAAGTGTTTAGTGAGCTCGTTATACGTGAGTGGGGCGTCCCTGTTCTCTCGGAGATGAACCGGACCCGTGAGGGCGGCTTTGCGGAGGGTTAGTTCTCACGCGCTCTTATGGACCATCTCGTTAAGAGGGAAGCGTGAGAAGCAGTCAGGGATCTTTGAATGCTATCGCGTTCCGCCCTTAAAGGCGAAGCTTAAAAGCGTCGTCAAATTTTTTTCGGCTGCTTTCTGCTGTCACGCCTAAACTGTTTCTTTTCGAAACTGCGGGAATCGTGCAAATTTGCGACTTGGATATCGCAAGCTATGTAAAGTTGAAGGGGTCTGTTGCTTTTGCACTGCAGAGGTGTGCCGTGTCTGATTTTAGGACACGCGGAATGTGCTGCACAATTTTTTTTTTTACAACGAAGCTGTTATAGGCTAGATTCCAAGAGATCGCGTCCGGCAACAGACGTAAGTAGATCAACAATTTCAGACGCGTCGCGTGGCGTCCTATGAAAACGTCGGGATGGCGGCGTTTTTAAACTTCGGGATCGCAAAAAAAAAAAAACACAAACTAGTGCACCACACCGCGCTTTCTGTAGGACCTTATGTTTTCTTCTTCATTACGTGATGCAGCTCACGCTGGCGGCCACGTGAGCGCGTCAGCGCTAGTACGCGCGCTGCGATTGGCATATCCGTCTTTAATAATAAAAAAAAAACGTCATGGTCTCTTCTATATCGTGCGTAGGTTCTTTGTCTTGCGTTAGCGCACATCGCTCCGGAGCGCCGCGCCCCCTTGCGGCGCCGGCTGAAAGTTGCATCGCTCCAAAGGTCGTGTCGTGCTAGTACGCTCGCCGCGATTGGGCAGCCGAACTGTAAAATAAAACTTAATCTCTCATCTACAATCCTGTGGGTGACTTTGTATGTGAAAGTTTGCGTTTAGCGCCGTTGTACATGATGATGATGGTGGTGGTGGTTTAATGGCATCCGCTTTGAAACGGGGCGGTGATAAATAGTCACCTAGCCTGCTTGATTTAATCAGGTATGCTATACATTCTCTTTATCTAGCATTTTTGTATACAGTCCAATAACGTTGGATTAACGTTGCAATAACTGGAGCGTAGGGCCACCTTGCTGCGTCGGCTGAAACGTACACGATGATTTAATGGCATCTCCTTTGAAATGGAGCGGTGACAAATAGTCACTTAGCCTGCTTGATTTAATCAGGTATACTATACATGTTCTTTATCTCGCATTTTTGTATACCTCTAATTAATTTTTTTGCTTTCCCCCCCCAAAATCTACCTTGTACCGCTACCTGTGATTTCAAGAGATCAGGTCGTATCAACCTCTTCCCGGCTTTTTTTTCCCACCCGTACATCGCTCCAAAGCGTAGCGCCACCTTGTGGAGCCCACTGAAATCTCCGGGGTTTCGCGGAGAAAAGAAAATGGGCGCGACGGCGGCGGAAGGAGACCAGCGACGACGAGCGGGCCGCGGACGCCAAGCGTAGTGTACTGCTCGCCAGGACCGCGAGGCGGAAAGAAATGCGAACCGTCCATGTGGCCCCGATTTCGTAAACTTGGAACGTTTCGCCGGAGCAATGGTCAATCACCACATGCACAGCTTCGCCGGTCATCCACCTTCACAGAATGGAATGGCACTGAATGTTTTTGTAGGCCTTTCGTGTGTGTGCGTTTTTAATTTTTTTAGAAACTGAGAGTTTGTTCGAATGAGTAAAGACGTCCACTATATATATACGCCTGTCAGTCAAGTCAGTCCAGTCAAAATAAGTCAAGGCAAGTCAAGTTAGGTCAAGTCAGCCAGTCAGTCCGTCAGTCAGTCCGTCAGTCCGTCCGTCGGTGCGTCCGTCGGTGCGTCCTATTATGCTGGTGCAGTGGACCAAGTTTTCTAGTAGCCTGGGGCCTGTCCCACTAGGTAAGTACTCGTGGTCGCTTCATCATTGTCATTCAAGAGTTTTGTGATCTGACTTTCGTCATGCCATCGTCGTCATGTAGTCATGATTTCGTTGTCACACCGCCGTCGTGATGCCATCGTGGTCATTCCATCGTCACTCCGCATCCGTCATCCGACTCTCGTCAAGCCATAGTTGTCTACAGGCTTCGCAATGCAGTCGTCATCACGTTAATGTCGTCATACACTCTTCGTCAACCCATTCCTCTCATACCGTTGTTGCATTCAGTTTATGACTGAATTTTTTATCAGCTATCAAAGATGTCGCAGAGTGTTCGAGTTGGGGGAGGCGCTATTACTTTTGCACACGCCTGTAAATTATTTCTGCTTGCGTTGCATCTGATTAGTATATTCTAGGGTGGCGTTGCCAAAGTAACCCAGTTTAGTCATTTTTGCGTAGTTCACAGCTCTCATGCACCCCACCGCCGTCACTAAATAGAAAGCATTAGCACGAGGACGGGTTTGAACGTTCTCTTTCATTCACGACATATGTCACTTTCTTCATCGACATATTTTTCTTCCCAACACAAACAGACCGATTTTTTTCTTCAAACAGACATATTTTCTGCCTGTTTCAAACCAATCCGCAAGAGGCATCTGTGATGATGTAGAAATTGCGACACAGATCGAAATGGTAACCTTTGCTTTGCTTGGCTGGAAAAGAACCAGACAGGCTTTATCCTTGTGGCACTTCCATGCATGTGGTTCAATTTGCTCACTGGTGATGACGACAATCCAAGCAGGAAAGGACCACAAGACATCAAATTTATAATTTTAGCCACTGTGCCACTTCTGTTGTTTCTATTATCAAGTGGATGCGCATTATCGATTACATATTTCCATTTAATTCACGTTTTCGTCCTTCTTATGGAGAATTGGTAATTGTCATTCGCGTGCGTGCGAGAGCTCCACGTGAGATGTGCGGTCGGGAGTAGAAAACGACGAAGTTTATTGGAACGCCGACGCTGGACTTATACCTATCCCCCTCAGTGGGTGCGAGCCATGATAAAGGATCATCATCATCATCATCATCATACAGATGGCTAGTAGGAGAGCGACGATCAATCCATGCCGTGACAGGAAGACTGATAATGAAAAGAGTAGTCGACAAACTTCCGGCCCGTCGCGTGGCTTCAAGCAAGAACTCCTACCCATTGGGAGCTATGAAAACGTTCGTGAACTTTCCGTCGTCTATCAAGGCACAGACTCAGCTGAATAAGTGGATGCTACAGGTTCAGAATCAGCGAATGGAAACAGCCAAGAGGGGAAGCCGAAGGCTGGTGACGCGTCCATCCTTCGTCACTGAAGAGCAGCGCCGTCCGCTCAACGCGGGAGACTTTCGGGTGAGAGCACAAGCGCCATGGTTGTCACTGTCGGTTCACTATCGGCACCGCCGTCAGCGCGGTCATCGTTAACGTGCATCAAGTCAGAACAGCTAGATGACTAACCGCAACCACAGGCAAGCATGACCTCACCTTCTGTAACACCGTTTTCACCGCTATCACCGATTCGAACCGTGTCGCATACCACAACATCAGAGGAGAAGAGGCGTAAGCCGAAACAGCAAGTGAGCAGCCCGGTGCCTGCTGTGTCAGCGCTACCAGCTTCTGTGCAGATTTTTGCAACACCAAGAGCGAGAACTACGACTTTCGCGTCTACTTCTGCATTTGCGGGGATTTCGCAGTTTTCTGCAGTGGCCTGCAGCGATGGATTGTCACTTCCTTCCGAGACGACTCCAGTTCCTCTAACCAGCATCATGAATCATGGCATGGGGAACCTTGTGGGGCAGCCGACAAACGCACAATCCTCGACGTGAGCAGTCATCTCTAAGCCCACTTTTCCGTTTGAAACGTCAGGACCAAGCACGATGACTTACGCGTCTACTACATCATTTCTGACTAATGCGCCATCGTCGCATGCAGCCGGCAACAATGAATCATCGCTCCTTTTCCAGAATGATCCACTTCCTCTAACCAGTATGATGGCTTCTATCATGGAGAGCATGGTGGGACTTCCAACATCAAACGCGCAAGCCCCGACGTCCGCGGTAATTTCCAGTTCCGAACCGCCCGTGATGCTGACGCAAGCCCCTACGTCAGCGTTCATCTCAAATCCTCATCCACCCTCGATGCCGTTAACAAACACCATACTTGCGACCAGTCCACTTCAACACCTAGTGAACAATCTAGCGCTCCAGTACCAGCAAGAGGATGCTATTCGGGCACGGATGTGGAACTAGACGAGAGCATCACTTCGACACTTGCCACTTTGCACGAGCTGAAGAGAGAGCGGGAAGAACTACACGTCAAAGAGACAGATACGAGGAAAAGGCGGCTGGAAATACTGCAGTGCCTTCAAGGGGCTACGTTCGGAGTGCAGGAAAGCCCTCCGGAGCTGATGCTGCCAGGACAAAATACTGCCTATGGCGCCATCCCGCCGTATGTCATGGCCAACGCAAATCCAGTCTTTGTGGCCCCACAACTTCCACAAGGCGCTCCCCCATTCGCTTTCGGTCAAGTGATCATAGTGCAACCCCAAGGCTCAGAATTATCCGCCAGTCTTGCCGCCGGAGCTCCAGCTACTCGGATGTAGTGTTACATTCGAGATATCCTACAGCAGCAATCCTACAACACCAATGATCAGGCCAGTGGTGCAGGTGGGAGTAGTGTCGTTAAAAGGGAGTTGCAGACCATCGAAAAGTAAGGTCAGAGGAAAGAAGAAAATCGCAAAGGGTGGAAACCTAACCTCATGAAAGAGAATCCAGTGGCAACTAGATCACTTACGGGTGGGGAAAGGCGACGCGTCAAGGCTGAATTAAATGCTGTCTTTTCAAGGAACTTCCGCCTATGACTCAACTACTACTGCCCTGAAATTCCGTTGGAACTTAATCTATGGCCTGTTGGGCATCGTGTTTCCAGTGTGGGATGAAGAATGGACTCGAAGTTTAATCGCTGAAAGTTTAAAGGTAGAAAAACCATTCTCCGGTGCTCTGCACCACATCTCCGGACGCATTCTTAAGTTTAATGCTGTGCTTTTCACCCTGCTGTCTTTCATGATGTTTTTGCTGTAATAAAAGTCAAGTAGACAAGTTTTACGAGAAAAGACCTTCATTCACTTACAGCAGATGCACCCATCGTCTCCTACCTGCCTTTCCCGTTTTCCTTTCCTCTCTCATCTTTCATGCAATTAGCATTCTTTGCGTCGTGTGTCTTGTCCGTCCGTCCGTCTGTCCGTCCGTCTGTCTGTCTGTCTGTCTGTCTGTCTGTCTGTCTGTCTGTCTGTCTGTCTGTCTGTCTGTCTGTCTGTCTGTCTGTCTGTCTGTCTGTCTGTCTGTCTGTCTGTCTGTCTGTTACATTTTGGGTGAGAGTCTTATCGCCTTCTGTGTGGTACGTACGGGGTGTAGTTCGCGCGAGAAGTGTGAAAGGTTGTGCTTACTCCGCGTTTTATTGCGATAGCAATTATATGGACACTTCAACCGGATTTCTGCCGTCGCCGTCGCCGTGAGGTTCCGTATAAAGTCCAAGGGCGATCAAATCGCCGCCGCGCGCCGTATGCGCGAGCGAAAGTGCGCGGGGGACGCGCGCTATCACGGAGAGCGAACGCACGGGGGAAACCCCGTGTTTCCCCGTGGGGAAACGACCGTCGCGCGAAAGGCCGTGGGTGTATGGGAGGGAGGGAGGCGGGGCGACGCTGTGCGGTGGCACCAAAGGCGTATCTTGCAACCGGGCTCAAGGGGAACTGGCCACTCAATCTCCCACGCGAAAGCATGAAAGCGGGAAGGCGGCGCGAGAGGGAGGGGGGGGGGCGCAGCTTCTACTCTGCCAACAATTTCGCTCGTACTTTGCCCGGCTATGGCGGTCGCCCGCACCGTCTCTTATCTCCACACGGCTCTGACCTTTGTATGCGCTGTGCATTCGCCGCTCAGTTTCCGTTGAAGCGATAGACCGCACGGACCTTCGCCCGCTGCGGCGGCTGCGCTTGCTGCCAGCGTTTCGACAGTCGTTGTCTGCGGTCATTCAGTGTGATATATTCATGTTTACTTGTGCGCGCTGACACCACGCTTGCCAATTCAGTTAGTAAGCGAATGTGTCCAAGTTTATGCAGCCGATAAAACTACTATCCCTACTCCGAATAGCTCTCTACTAATTTGCTATCGCAATTGATGCTTCGCCTTTCGGGCGCAACTGCGACATTTTTTTTCTTTTTCATATGCTCTTTATTTTTCTTCTGTTTCTTCTTTCTCTCTCTCTCTTGCCGAAACACCGCTGAATGGTATTGGATGAAGTTTTACGCCTAAAAGCAGCCCCAAGACTATATTTCAGATGTTGTAGTGCATGCCAGCTTAATTTAGACTGCATGGTGTTTAAGCTGTGCCGAAGTGTGGGTACACGCATGTTGTAACCAGTCGCTGCCGAACAGCTGGCTTTCTTATTATCGCAGTTACATAAGTTTAGGAGGGCAGAAAAAAATAAAACGAACCTGAGTGATTGTTTGCAAAGCCTGCACTGTCCTCGACTGCAGTGCTGTCTTCGCGAAACGGACTGTTTAACCGGTTATGGCGAGTATTGAAACATATCCTAGGTGGTCTCTTTCTCAGGTAACGTCCGAGCTAAATGCTGTATAGCTTCTGTAATTTGACGCAATATAATGTAATAATTCCGTTCGCTCGACTGTATTCTTTTCGTATCATGATCACCGTTCACGGCCGGGCTATCCCAGTGATAATGTTGCTGGAGCGCCACTCTAATCAATGGCGGTGCGCGAAAAGAATAGCGTTGAAATCGAATCGTTACTTTATCCCTCCCGAGAGAGATAATGTAACGATTCGGTGGCGTAAGTGTCGTCTAAAAGTTTAGGACGATATCTATACTTTTCTCTGAGAAAATCGTCGGGCACCTCCATGCTTTTGTAAACTTCTGCTCGTGCACTTGATGTCTCTTTCGTTTCAAGTGGAATCGCCAATCGTCCCGTGTCTCTACGAACACTTCATATAGTTAAGCCTGATTTCTTGACGAAGTTGGCCGCCGTGCATCATCACTGGCAAGCCGTAATTGAAAGTTAAGAACTGGACATTTTATCCGACCAAAATTGTGTCTATTTCATCCAACTTTTCCGAGCACAGTCAGCTCGATCCAGCAGTGGCGACTGACGACGGCCTGGAAGAGCACGGCCTCTGTGACACGTCGTGTTAAATAAACCAGGGGTTGAATTCACAAATGTTGCAATTAGTAAGTGCTTTTTGCTATTGGCCAGCTTATTTCGCCAATAATATGTCGAACGTCATGATAGGTTGGCATCTGCTCTTACGAACAATTCTATCGCAAGAACATTTTTGTGAATACTGGCCCACTGTCGGTTGGTGACAATGTTGAGCTCCTAATGAACGGAACAGGTACTTCTGCCTAAATGTTCCGTTTCTATGCTTGTCAAGCGATTTTTTATCCGCATACGGCTTCTTCGACGGGGATTATAAAATCGCATCCGATGCGCGCCTAGGAAAGATTGCAAATCCCGCTATGATTCGACGGAGTATTAGCGCCGAGGTTTTTTACTTGGAATTGCCTCAGAGACCACCATCATACACGCGTAAGCACAGCTGAGGAAAACTGGGGTAATTGCTCCTTTGCTTCCCACGTTCTATAGAACGCTGAGTGGGAAGTGCTAGCTTTCTCATACCAAAAGTGAGGGATGAAATAACGAAAGTGCGGGACGACGAAATAGGAGTGAATGGGAGGCTCTGTCTATCAACTGCAAGTGATATTGCACGGAAGCGGGTAATACACCTTGGACCAAGGCGTGATCAAAAAAAAAAAGTCGCAATTTCACCCGAAAGGCGAAGCATCGATTGCGATAGCAAATTAGTAGAGAGCTATTTGAAGCAAGGAATAGCAGTTTAATGGGCCGTATAAAGTTGTGAACATTCGCTTACTAACTAAATAGACAAGCACGGTGTCACGCGCGCAGAGGTAAACATGAACACATCTCGCTCGATGACCGCGGAAACTCGCTGTGGAAACGCCGGAGTGAGAAAGCGCGCCAGCAGCAGCGAGCAAATTGACCTTCGCGCTGGAACTCGCTTCAACGCGAACTAAACGTCGAAAGCACAGCGCATACGAAGCTACCGGCACTCGGCGCGTGGAGTTCGTCCCCATCGCAGATCGCTATGAAGGTGAGGCGCGCGCGGGCGCGCACTTCGCCCACATCGCAGATCGCTTTCAAGATACGGCGCCCGCGCGGCCGCACTGTGAGCATCAGCTGACGGAGCAGAACGCACCCCTCCCTCCGAGCTCTCTCTCTCTCCGTCGCCTCGCTCCCGTGCCTCGCGCGCGAAAGAACCCGCGCTTCCGGCCTGCCTTCCGCCGTCGCGTGCGGTGCATTGAGCCCCGATTGCCGGCTCACCCTCGTACGTACGCGTTCACTCGCATACACAACGTACGGCGCGCGGCGACGATTTTATCGCCGTTGGACTTTAAACAGAACCTCATGGCGGCGACGACGACGGCGACGACCACGGCAGAAATGCGCTTAGAGTGTCCATATAATTGATATCGCAATAAAATATTAAGCCTAACGTTAAGAGCCGCGAAGAGAGCGGTGTGGATCAGAAAACAAACGGGGATAGCCGATATTCTAATTGACATTAAGAGAAAAAGATGGAGCTGGGCAGGCCATGTTGTGCGTAGGATGGATAACCGGTGGACCATTAGAGAAGGGAAGCGCAGTCGAGGACGTCAGAAAACGAGGTGGGGTGATGAAGTTAGGAAATTTGGAATCGGCATGCGCACCACAGGGGTAATTGGAGATCGCGCATGCAGGGAGAGGCCTTCGTCCTGCAGTGGACATAAATATAGGCTGATGATGATGATGATTGCATTGTGGATGTGGTTTGATCCCGGGATTCATTCAATTAAAAAAGAAGTGCGTCTCTTTTCACAAGACAGCAGTAGCACGTAGCTACCACGGTCAGGAAAGCTCTCAAGGTTTCGCAAATAAAGCAAATTTTTGCGGCCGTCGATGATTGGAAGTTTTGTAGTGCCTCTCCGCCGAGTTATAGCATGGGCTGAACGCAGTCGACAAAGGTGCAGCTGTTGTCGAGCTGAAACCTGCTTGCAAAGGATCAAGTAATCTGAACGAACTCGGCTTGCTTGCGTAGGTGATGACTCCATGTGACAGGAATGAAGCGGCAGTGGTATTTCAGGCTCAATAACCGAGGCCGATAGAACTTCAGTGCAGACGCGCATTTCGTCTGAAATCGCCGAGTTACCGGATCCCGATGTAACGGCGGCACTATTAAGCCGCATTATGCGATCGCGCCATTCATATCGGAGGCAGCGCACGTCTATAGCTTCCAGCCGCGCTCAACGTGTGGGGGAGAGCGAACGCACAGGGGCCGCCGGCAATCCACCCAATTTCCCTGTATACCGAGAGCGAAAGTTTTGCGACGAGCACGGCCAACGCGCGCGGCCGATGCGCCCGCGGCCACGAGGGTTTCTCGCGCTTGGTTGCCGTCGGCGACTAATCCGCGCGGCTCCTCTTCGCACAGCTCGGCGATTCCGGAGTACTGGCCCATTTCAGAGAATTCTGCCGCGATGCGATGGCCGGAATGAAATAGCCTTGGGGAAGCCTGCTTGCCCGCAGGGCCGATAGGGCGTCGATAGAGCATGCAGCGCGCTGCACGTACCAGCAGCGAAGGCATGCGCGACAGATCTCTCGTAAGCGGGCGTGGATGAAAGAAAGAAAAGCGCCACCAGGCGAACTGATCAGATATCGGAAAACTAGGCAGTCCGTGCGACGGAACTGTAGTATCCATTTAGTGTAACAGGGAGGAAAAAGAGGAAGATTATCAGCGAAAGTTCCACGACGTTTGTAACAAGTCGATCGCGTTACGTCGATCGACCTTGACTCGTTCACGGCCGACGAAAGGCATTGGTAAAATTAGGTTAATGTGAAAAGATCTGTTATCCAACCCTTTCGTTATAGGAGAGCCTTTCGTTAGAAGCAGAGTTTGCCTAACGAATTGGGAATCCTGTCACGGGGCCTCTCCAACTTATACCCGGAATTATCTCCAAGCCCAGGGAGAGCGGTTGCCCCAAATTTTATAGTATGGTGTGCGTACGTGTGGCCGCCATTGCATTTTGCATATTTGTAGACTTAAGAATACCACGGGACCTATTTCTGCACCGGAGCCTGAATACCTAGCCTAAACCACCGGTGACCCTAATATATATAGGCGCTGGGAGTCGTGTCCTTTTTTCCGAACTTTACCTACTTCGTGTTGTAATGTGTCTAAGGGTTTGTTTTCTTTATTTATTATTCTTTTATTTGTGCCACTGTCATCACGTAGTGACAAAACCTCCGTTTTCGTGAGAAAAAAAAATACGAACGAAAAGAAAGAAAGAAAACGCGCAGCAATGCCGCTCAGAAGACGGCGACGCAACGGCAGCCAGTGAGCCACAACCCGCCAGCGCACAGATTGTGGCTCTTCATTGAAATGACAGTTTACGTGAAAGAGAACTGCACGTTGCGGAAACTTTGCCACAAGTGATGACACTTCAACCGCTCAATGCAGGGAAGCGGAGAAAAGAATGATGGCGTAGAAGGTATCACGACTAGAAATGAGGGTGTGATAAGCATCATTGAGTTTTGCTGTTGTTTATTCAGCGAGAGAAGCACAAGGGGCAAAGTTCACCAAAGTGCTGGCTACTACCCCTGCATCAGTAATGATACGCCAACACTGAGGAGCAAAAGAGACAAGAAAGAAAAATAAATTACGCAATCATTCGCATTGTAGGCGCGAATGAAGACATAGCTGGCGTTAGCCAACGTATACGACACCGCTCTGTTAGGACAGTGTGGCAACGTTTGACAAGAATCGGGAAACCTGTCCACTTAACTGAATGACTGACCCGTGCCCTCATCCGTACATCAGTCGACATAACTGAATGAATGGAGTTCGAAGTGAAATTAAGTGCTCGACGAATTATTGAGTGGGCGGCGTGGAGTAGATGTATAGAGCAAGGTGTTTCCGTACTCAATACAAGACCCTCCACAGCCACTATAGGTATTTTTTCAGGCTTTCCGGAAAAAAAGACTCCCGAGAGCTCGTGGGAGCGGATGAAGCATTGCCCTTGCAAACTTTTATACAGCGTAGAGTTGTTTCATGTCCTACTTCGGATATGCAGTTCGTAAGTCTTTTTTTGTAGTTGTTGGAACATGCTGGTCGTCTTTCATTATTCAAAATATTGTACACACTAGAATGCTGGCAGGGGCCAAAAGAAACTAGACTAACTTCATGTCTTCTGGCTACTTTCTTTTAATTGTGAGACAGCTCATGAATGAATGAACGAAGACATCAATTAATTAATTAATTAAAATCATCTTTTCACAAAAAATAAAGGGACTGCAGGCGAAAAACTTCAGTGTTGCAGCTTGAGTGTGCCTGTGGCCATATACATAAACTTGGCGCGACGGAATATATGCAAACACAATATCATAAATGAAGCAGCAGCCCCCCCCCCCCCTCCCCCCCTTCCCCACAAGTACACTTCTGATGTACACTTCTAATACACAATATGACAGAAAGCAAAGCGCGCAATCTATGAACTAGCGTTTACAAAGTGATTCTTAAATTCAGTTAGTTATAATGTAAGCGCATTGGATTTACTTCTGCAGTATTTATTTAAGAGAAGTGGAATGAGAAACTGTCAAGTTTGCTCACAATAATTGGTTCTGTTACGAGGGACTGCCCATTCCTCTGCGTTTTTTTTTCTTTTTTCTTAAGACAAGCCTTACTTTACGTTTAAGTCTTGCAACAGAATTGAAATAACTGGCCCCCTATTCAGTCCCCTTCAACCTAGGATGATATTTCAGAACAGAGATGATCTTATAGTGAAGAAAGAATTCATGTACATGTGCTGTGTAGGCAATTCTAGCGATAAGCCTGATTGCTTTCGTTTGAAGTACAAGTAGTCTATTCAGGTTTTGTTTTTGATGTTTGCTCTAAATCCGATGGCAGTAATTTAAGTAAGGGTTAAACAGCGCGTCGTAAGTAGTTCGAGACGCGTAGGGAAATCAGACCGGCATCTCGAGTGTAAACCGAGAAAGGTTAGTAACGATGTAATTTATATGCCCGTCCAATTTACATTTGCATTTGCATTTACATTCATGCACTCGTACCTTTTTCTTCTTGGCTTGTATGATTGCTGATGTTATTAAATTTTTGTATCACACACGGATGTGATATGAGAATTCGGATACCCAGCGTCTAATAGTCACCTTATCCGTGTCGTTAAATTACGCTCAAGCTGCTGCTCAGACGTTTTTTTTTTCTGTTTTCTGCTTCTTTTTTTTTTTTTTTTGTATGTGCTGCCTAAAGAAATTCTTCGTTTAATCGACTTGGAATGGGCACTGGCACAGGGGAGTATAACAGTCATTTTAGTTCTGGATTTATATGGCAAACGCACGTGTCTACTCGGAGAGAAAGGTAGATGAAGGTCTAGAAACTGAATTCTATTATTCTGTGGCATTTAGTGCGCGTACTTAAGGACCCCAAGAAAGGTTAGTGATGTTTGCCAGTTTATTAGCTATTAAGAGGTCAAAATAAATGTTTGATCTTGCCTTAGCCAGTAGTCATTTATGTGCTGGTACATACGAACAATTGTTAAGGCAAGCTTTCGCGGATTCGGCTGTGAAATAAGAATAAAAGGACAGTAGCATAAAATGGGAGGAGAAGGACGTAAGGAGAAGCAAGCTTTAATGAAGAGAAAGGAGAGAATATCGGCTGAAAGAGCACGTCCCTAGCCTTAAAATTAAATTATGGGGTTTTACGTGCCAAAACTATGATTTGATTATGAGGCACGCCGTAGTGGGGGAGTCTGGATTAATTTAGACCACTTGGGGTTCTTAACGTGGGCCTAAATCTAACCACACGGGTGTTCTCGCATTTCGCCCCCGTCGAAATGCGGCCGCCGTGGCCCGGATTCAATCCCGCGACCTCGTGCTTAGCAGCCCAACACCATAGCCACTAAGCAACCACTGTGGGTGTCCCTAGCCTGCTAATCCTCACCGGGGTAAGAGGAGAGACAGGGAAACGGGAGATGTAGGTGGCAGGAAACGATGCTATAGTACAATGCACTACATGCACATATTGTCCAATATCTACAGTGATAAAATTCAGGATACCGCACTTGACATCAACGATGGCTGTCGAACTTGCAGCTCTGCATGCAGCAATTCAACTGATCGATCGGAAAACGCCCCAGAAATGGTCCATCTTCTGCGATTCTAAGGCCGCCCTCTAGCGTTTGTTCTCTGCATTACGCCGTGAACCCCACGAACGACTTATCGAGGATCACACGGGAAATTCACCATCGCGGGCAGTTGACAAAGGACATGACATCGTATTTCAATGGTTGCCAAGTTATTGCGGTATCCTTGGAAACGAGCAAGCAGACGCAGCCGCTCGATCTTCACATACCAGTGCCGATTGCGTCGCTATCCCTATAGTATATGTGTCCAGAACAGACGCAGCGGGACAGCTCCGTGTGCTTGCTCACGAGCTTACGTTAGCCCACTGGAATTCAACGGACATTAAAAACCAGCGCCTCTGGATCCTAATCTGAAGCTCCGCCTTCCACATGGCTTACCACGACGGGAGGTAACTCTCATTTGTTGCCTATGGCTTGAAGTAGCTTTTACCAACGCGTACTCCTACCTTATCGGAATGGCCACAAGTCCGGATTGCGAAGTTTGCGGGTGCAAAGAGACGATAGAGCATCTTCTGTGTGAATGTCGTCGTTTTAGTGCACAAAGAAGAGTCCTCAGCACCACGTTCGACAAGATTGACAACCGTCCCCTTACGGAAGCCAGAATTCTTGCTCCCTGGTCCCAGCCGACGTCAGCACGAACTGCTTTAAAAGCGCTAGTACGCTTTTTAAAAGAAACAGTACTCATTGAAAAACTATAGAATGTGCGAACTGATGCGTTCCTTTTTTTTTAATCTTCTCTCGTTTTCTTATCTTTCCTGCCCTTACGCCATCCCCTGTGCAGAGTGGCCAACCGGATGCTTAACCTGGTGAACCTCTCCGCCTTTCACCTCTTGTTTTCCTGCTTCCTTCCTATATTGTCCAATACCGCGGTATTTGCACTATACGCACACTACACGCAGGCCTAATGCATCCACACGAAACGTTCTCACGCGAACACATTTTGCACATTCGCATTCACACCGCACAAAACGGGAGCTATGGAAGGACTTATGTAAATGCCAGACCGTTGGATGTAAAAGTGGCCGCCATGACTGATGACTCTTGATTGAAAGTAAAATTCTAAAGGAATCATGAAATTGTCAGAGCAGATGCCTCTCGAGTATTGAAAATATCGCTCTCCCATTCATTCTACTATATTTATTCGAGAACAGCGGGAAGAAGCCCGCCAGTGGTAAAAGAGTAACACAGATTTTCAACGTGTATATGCCGCGTGTATAGGACGCTGTCCATATATCTCATTGTACTGTTTTATTATATTGTCACGAGCGGCGATCCTGTGGTCGGTGCTTGGACGATGACGACGACGGGTGGTTTTTCTGGTGTGCACGCGCTCCCCTGAACGATTGCTGCAGCGTTGTGCGCCTTACCCTGTAAATATATCCATTCTATTTATATTCTCCCCGTAACAATATTATAAGCAAAGGCGACTCGTCAATGGCAAAAAACACTTGGGAACGGAGAGCTTTGTGGATTTGTCTTTTGCAGCAGAAAAACACTCAGGAAACCATTATTTGCTTTGTTTGTAAGATTTTTCAGTTGTTCGAGATTCGTGTCCTAGTGACAGTAAACAGCGCGAAAAAACACGGAGATGAAACGCAACCCACGGGACAAGTGCTAGAACAACTCAGCTAGAACGCTAGAAGTGTCTTAGAACAACTTGAGGGCAGTTTCCCTTTACTGTTCAGGGGTAAACTTGCCAGGTTTGAAATTCTTTGCACTTGTACGTTCTGTTTTCCTGCGCATAAGAGGTTGAGGCAGTACAACAAATTCCCGTTCTTTGTCCACTTGAACTATGTCAAGCCTTGGAGCCTCTTTGCTGCTCGCATTTCTTAAGAAACAGTTTACTGTTTTCAGTCTTGACAACTACAATTAGAGCTTCATCTTTACATGTACCTTTCCTCAACAACAATAGCAGATTGATATAAATAAATAAATAAATAAATAAATAAATAAATAAATAAATAAATAAATAAATAAATAAATAAATAAATAAATAAATAAATAAATAAATAAATCTATCTATCTATCTATCTATCTATCTGTCTATCTATCTATCAGTGAGTCAGTCAATGAGTCAGTCAGTCGGTCGGTTGGTCGGTCTGTCGGTCGGTCGGTCAGTGTCTGCATCATCTTGTTTCATTCGTAACGGGTTTTTATAGTTTCTAACTGCCTACGGATGTGCTGGACGATGGCAGTGTGGGAGTCGCAGTACGTCAGGCCGCTTCTCGAATATATATATGGACTGTGTGTCAGAGAGGTGAACACTTCGCATCGTTCTTTGCCTTCTTTGTGCGGATATTTAGTTTGCTTATAGACGGCGAGACCCGTTCGCGTCTATATGCAGCAGCGCGCTACTCAAGATTAGGTGCGCATACGCTACTGTGTTTCTTCTTCTTTTCTTCTTTCCCCATTCCGTGCAGTGTAAACCTTTAGGTTTGCGAGATCTATAAAATGTAAGTGATCGTAACGAGCATTTCTGTACAACACGATGTGCTTGTATAGACGTATAAATCTCTACACTGTACTCATCCTATATCTGAGTGCTTCCCATTCTAACACCAGTATAAAGCCGAAAGAAATAGTTCGTGCACACAATATGCATTCTTTCTTTTCCTTTTTGCACGTGACCGCATTCCAAGTTCTCGCAGTTCGCAAAGACTTAATTGTCTCTGCTGGGAGACCGAAAGCCTCATCGGGAAAACGAAACACGCCGCCGCACTTAGCGCTTTCTTTACTTCTATACATCTACTTTTTTTTTTCTGACCACGATACAAAAAAAAAAAAAAAATAATGCAACGGATTTCTCAGTTTGCGCTCATGGGAAAGAAAAAAACGTGAAGGCACGCTTTGTCCGACTGAGCTCGTCTCTAGCGCCTTTCTACGCATTTTCTTTTCTCACTCCGCAAACAACCTTGACTCAAACAGCGCTCTCAGTGTCGTGAACGGGGCGCGAAAAACGGCGCGAATGTCATTGTTTCGCTGAGCAGATATAGTGCGGTGGTGGCGGCTAATTTGGCTCTGCCTTTTTTTTCTGAAAGCGCAACGCCGGAAACTTGCGTAAACTGCTTTGTGGTTTCAGTCGTTTCTCTCCGTTTCTTTCCTTTTTTTGAAAGTCGCTTAAAGAACGTCGGAACAACTCTCACGATCGACAAACTCGGTGATCATCGGTACAGCGCGCGCCATGCACTGAAACAATAGGTGTCCCCCGTTTGTTTCCTGCGGTGACCTTGCGGAGAGCGCCACTGAATGGACGCAAAACAGCCCTTTCGGTTCTCGCTACAGATATCATTTGTCGGAGGTCTGTATGCGTTCAGGAGATATTTCTTCCCCTGCATGTCGAGTTTAACTTCCGCGGATGGAAGCCAAGGAGCGATCAATATATTTGCTATTCACGCAAATAAGCAAAAGCATGATTACATAGTTCCCTGCAAGCCTGACTTGGCGTTGATGATTGTTACACTTTAATCGCTATCAGCTTTGCAAGATCCTTCAGGTTGCATGTTTATAGGTTTATTTATTTTTTTTCTAAAGGCGTCTAGCGCTCCTTTGGAAATTGGAACCCCGGTTCCTACTTTTGAGATTTAAAATTCAGTGCATGCTGCGGAGAAAAACTATTGGTTAATTTTTACCGATCATAAAAAGGGTAACAAGGCCGAAAACGTCACTGCGCCTGTTCTGTCGGTGCAGTTATATTTAAGACTCTGTCCCGATTGCGTGCAACACGCCGTCCCTGACAGCTTTCATGGTGAGATCGACAATCTAAACATTACCGGAACTGCTGAATGATCTACAGGTTCTCACTTCTCGAGAAATGGGGGGTGCGCGACGCGTAGCGCAGTGACCATCACGGAGAAGAACGCGCATAAAGTCTATATTTGCCAGCAGCAGCCGACACTTGACAGCAGAAGTGAGCGCGGCGGGCACCTGCAGAGTGTGGCACATCTGACAGGCAGCTGTTATAAACAATGGCCCCGCCTCGGGGCGGCTGACCGCGCCGTGGGCAGCACCGTTGCAAGGGGTTGCAGAGGTCACTGGTGCGGCCTCGTTCGCGCCGGCCTTGACGGTGCTGCGCCCGGGCTCTGGGGACCCCGGCGGCGAAGGCTGGCCAGCCGCTTCGCGCCCCGATGAGCGAGCGAGCCTCCATTGTCTCCGCGCGCGCACGGGAGCCCGCGGTTAATTTGCCAGCTCCCGAGATCAAACGTAATCGCGCACTCCGGCCGCTTTTAATCGCGCTTTTGTCTCGCGGTGCCGAATCTGGGACGCTCGGGGGCCGGCCGGCCGGGCTTGGGGCCATTTTCACTCAGGCCTGGGAACATTCCGCGCACGGCCCTTGTCGCTTTTCAAAAGCGGCGGCGGCGGCGGCGACAAGGCGCGGAAGGACTTGTCCCACGCGCCGCGGCCGGCGGAAACAAAGGCCTCTTCCGTCTTCTTCTTCCAGGTGCCCAACAAGTGGCGGCTCCTCCCGGGACCGCGCGTTCCGCTTTCCGGCGTCCCGATCCTTGTCCGCCGCCGCATCCTCGCGAGGAACACCTCTCGCGGAAAGGCGGCCGCGTTGCAGAAACCGCACCATGTAGCGCGCCCGACACCGCCCGCCCCGCGTCGCTATTATATTGTTAATGGGCCGCGCTGCGGACCATTAGGTCCTCGGCGTATTACCCCCTTCGCGATGCTCTCGTGTTTTCCTGCAGCGCCTCATCGCACGGCTCCAATGCCGCGTTTCTCCTCCGGTGCTCTCTCAAGTTCACGCAACGGCGACTTCTCGTTTCACTTCTCGCGCGAGTTCCCAGCACCTCGCGGTGAAGTTGGCTTTTCCGGCTCACTCGCCGTTCGTGCGTAACGTGTCGCAAAAGCGGGAACGACGAGCTGAGCTCCGTATAGTTCCGCGTCGTTATGACGATAGCCCACACTTGTCACCGCAACTTAGGACCGCGCGCAAGCGAGACGCGACGCGAGTCTACTTAGGAAGACTGACTTGAAGCCATTTACTTGCCTTAACTTTGAATTGTGTTCTAAATCTCGAGACAGCTGGCTCTACCGTCTTCGCCAGCACTTAAGATGGTGGCCGCCTTCCACAGCCATCATCTAAAGTATACTGTTCTAATCCTGACGTGTATGGTGGCACGGAAAACGCTTTTGACTGTCTTGGCGCTCTTTGGCCATATCATGTCATTGCGCCATAAAAATCCTTACATCATTATCAAAATAGCTTAGAGGATACAACATCGAAGTCTACAACGATGCAGGCTACTTTGTTGTCTAGAGACTATACGAAATAGACGAACTACACAACGATGAGCTACGGGATGGAGTGATGTCACCTATAGCGTGTCAGAGGCGACAGATCTGAATGTTGTTGAAGCGAGATCACCAGACTTGGGAAAACGCCGGCTTCGGAAAACAACGTGCGCGAGCCGTCAAACAGTAGTAGACTGTAAGCAGTCATGTCGTGACACAGATTAAACAACACGAGCCTGAAATAAAATATGAGAATGATTAGCGAACTTCTTGTTTCAGTGATTTTTTTGAAGATGAATGGTCCCAAATGTCAAACTTTTGGATGCCAAGGGGTGAACGATGTCATGGTGGTCATAGTATGTTCAACATTCCAATACGCATAAATTTTGTCACTTCGGCGTCAAGTTAGACAGCTCTGACTTTTGAAACGAAGTGGAACAAGGCTTGGTTTTACTTCATCAGGTAATGCAAAGTAAGGTCACAGCAACGCCCGCAGATTATTGGACGTCGTAGCTTCTGTCTGTTGGCTTAACAATCATGACCCGCATTCACAAAACGCTCTTACGCTACGATTGTTCGTAAGAGCGAATTCCTGCCAATCCTGATGCTGTACATATCATTAGCGAAGGCGGCAGACCATATGGCAAAGACCACTTATGGACGAAAAGCCTTGTGAATTCGGCCCCATATATTTCAGATGCAAGAAGAAATACGGTTGTTGCACAATCATGTCGCGTATATACACATAATTTATACAAGTTATACAGCTGGCGTCAACCATTCAAGAGCGCGATCATTCGAATGCACGTGTCCCTACGCTCCTTGCCCCTTTCCACGTTATAATTGTCCTTTTCGGCATCAGACACACTATGAACACTCATGCAGTCTTTCGCAGTCACGAGCGCAGTATTTGGCGCCATGGCATGCTATATACGAGTATACTTCGCAGTTTTTTATTCAGTGCTCAATTGTCTAAAAGCATGTCTCAACTTGCCGTCAGTTTCATAAATGCTAAAAACCATACCGCATGGTCTGGTGTTAAGCAGGGTACGCACGGTAGGATTCAGAGTATGATCCGACATATACACGACTACGGCAAATCAGTTCTGCGGAATCCCGAAAGCTGGTGGAAGTGTCATGAAGGGGAAGAATTGTCATCCATCCGAATGTAGCACGAAACTACAAAGGCGTTCGACAAAGGCGCTCTTTCTGAGAAACCCGTATGGGTTTCCGTTGTAGTTTCGTGCTATATTCAGGTGGATGACAATTTTCCCCTTTCATATACACGACTGGTCGCTATACTAACCTCCGCGTCGGGAATTTTTAAAAAATCTTCTTCTTCTTTCTGGGGTTTTACGTACCAAAACCAGTTCTGATTATGCGGCACGCCGTAGTGGAGGGCTCCGGATTAGTTTTGACCACCTGGGGTTCTTTAACGTGCACTACAACGCAAGCACGCGGATGTTTTTGCATTTATCCTCCAATTTAATACGATTCAATAAATACCATCTCATTCCAACTGTTGAAGCAGCCACCTTTCAGACATGTCGCACGCCGTATCGGACGTTTTATCACGCCATATGTGCCGCTTGCTTTAGCCTTCCAGCGTGCGAAGTCTGCGGAAGATATTATCTTAGGCACGTTCCTCAGAGCAGGACCTGTTTCCTCAGTCGAGTCATAGCCAAGCGAAAACAATGCCAACTTCGCCCACAAACAAATTCTTGCATACTTAAACACTATGGCGTACAGCGTTACAAAAAAACAAGGACAATGCGAATAATACAATTAGGCGCTTGAGTTGTGCGTGCGGCTCTTGTCGATCAGTTGTCCAGATCTTAGCTGTACCACATCTTCAAGGACCATTGTCGTTCGCGCACAGTCAGTGCAGCATCATGATGTCGTGTTTGTCTCAAGGATCTCGCCGTGCAAACAGCTTTATTATATATATATATATATATATATATATATATATATATATAGATATATGTGTGTGTGTGTGTGTGTGTGTGTGTGTGTGAAAGAAGGAACATTCAGCATTGGCTGACACCATCTCTTATAAGGCTATCCTAATTTTTTTGCTTCATGCGTGGCCTATGCATTTGCCTCCTGCAGGTGAGACGCCATCTATCCGCCATGAACAAGTTTTACAAAAAGGAGCAAGCGCGACAAGCTTATACCCCTGTCAAGCGGGCAAGTTAAGTGCACTTACGGAGAGTGTCACTCGGTTTAAGTGCACTTTGCCCAATCTAAACGTCGCAAGTGGAGTGTCACTCACTGCAGAGTGTACTCCGGTCGAAGTGCGTTCACGGAACGCACTTTGCTGGCCGAGTGCGTAGCCTCGTCGCCAGCGGTTTCAATGGTATAAAATGTAATGCATAAAAAAAGGACAAAGAAGTTCATTTTAGTGGTTGAACAGCTCTTGCGCACAAATAATAGCCTAAAACGCGTTCATATTCTGTTCGAGCAGGATAAAATGCCGCCTCGTCGCACGCCGCTATGTCGTTCTGGATTGGCTAGGCATTTTTCTTGGCCGGCATTGACTTGCCACACTCTTAAATAAAAAACATTTTCGTTTTTTGTTGAAAAAACATAGATTAAGTTTGTTTTAATTAATTATACAACGTAAGACAATCACTTTTTAGAAGTACTTTTCTTTTTATCTACGTTTTCACAAAACGCGCTCGTAGTCTGTCGCCATGTTTTTTACTGCGAGTGCACTCTGTTTTCCCGTTTAGAACCGCGTAGCCTAAAGTGTCACTCAAGGTCCCGAAGTGCACTCCCCGTAAGTGCACTTAACTTGCCCGCTTGACAGGGTTATTATACTGGAGCACGCGAAAGCGCAGCTCAAGGTCTGCGCTATTCCATGTTACGAGTGTCGGCGGCAGCTTTGTTGAGAACACTTGACGAACTAGAAGTACGTGCAACAAGTTCTTTTTACAGTGAAGCTGTATATGCGGAGGCGAAATGCTCCTGCAGCCCGACCACAGAAACCCTCCGGCGGAAATAAACCTATCGAAAACCTACCGAAAACGCGAGTCTCGTTCACTTGGCATATACCAAAATTGGCATGGAAGGGTACGAATGTATGACTAACATGACTGGTATAGGTCATGACATCAATAACATCGCATGCTCGTCATTTACGTCAGAATTAACGGTAATAAAACCACGTGTGGCGCATACCCGCCTTGGATATGTGGGTATATGAGCCAGGGATATGCGGGCATAAGCCAGGCCTGTGTGTGCGGCCGGAAACAATAACTTAGCAGAACAGGAAATCAGAACGTTTGGAGTATAGCTTCGGGAAGCAGGCGACCCACTTGGGAAGGAAAGCTGATTTCTATTTGATGACGGTACGATGGTAGCGGTAGAAGAAGGTATACAACTTATTTCTTTCCGTACTCATCGGCTTACTGGAAAATTGTCAAGCGCGGTTAAACTTTATTTTTATGTATATGAGGTCTGCCAGAAAATTCCGCGCAGTATACGTTTAAAAAGGTTCATTTCGCAAAATTTCTACCTCTTCTTCCATTGCTGGAAGCACCCACTTGGACCTAATCAATACAGCTTCAGCAACGATGCCGTTTCCTTTTGAATTGTCATCACATCCCCAAAATGCCGCCTCCAGCTGATCAGTTTGCTTTTATGGTAGGAAAAAAAAAGAAACAAGCCGCAGGGGGCTAAACCCGTTGACTAGGAAGGATGTTCCGGCTCAGTGATGGAATCGCCTGCCAGAAATTCACGCAATATGAATGCACACTCCGCAGAGGCATTATCGTGGTGCAGAATCCACCACCCCTCTTCCAACAAATTTGGTCGCACGCGGCGCACACGATCTTTCAGATGTTTCTGGACCTCCAATTAGAAAGTTGCATTGACAGTTTGACCTTCAAGTACAAATTCATGGCAGTCAAAAAATACGATCAATATGAGTGATTTTTGGTATACTCTTCCACGCTTTCTTTCTTTCTTTTCTCTTTTTTTTTTTTTGCCTTGGCTGATCTTTCTTTTTTCATTCCTTGCTCTGCGACTTCAGCTGGATGTCGTATTTGTAAATTGAATTTTCGTCGTCGATGACGAGCCTTTGTTAGAATTCATCGCTGTTTATCCCCCGCCGTCGTATACATCTATAGTTTTGCTTACGTTCGTTTAAGTCTTAATGTCTGTTGCCATTTATATGGTTGAGTGCCGCCACACAGACACCACTCAGGTGCGAACGTTGCGCGTGTCCATCTGCCGCGTGCGTGCATGTGCCTGTCCACGTATCCACCTTTTGTACGTGTCCACATGCACGTGGAATTAACTTTCTGTTGCGAGCCAGTGCCCGTGTTGTATCCTCCTGTACTCAATACCGTCATTGAGTCTCTAAACATGTTCCTCCTCCTTACTGTACGTACAGCCTCCCCCATTTTTAGCTAAATCACGCGACCGTCCATCACGCGTGATTTTAGCGCCTTTAAGCGGCGATAATCAGCGGGACCGGCAGAAGTACTCTCAAATGAACTAAGCACTCTCCTGTGCAAGAGTCGTCTATGCGATGGTCCCTTCAGGGCGACGTACGACCGTATTATAGTGTTCTCGCGCAATATAGGTAAAAATGCGGGAGGCTGTTCATATTTATACCGAGGCCTGACAAAGTAGGGGCGAGTCGACTTGCCCGGCCGAAACTCACTTGCTGGGTTCGTGTAAACATGCTCGGATCAGCCTGCCTGGCTCACAGCCCGACTCCGGACTCGACCCGCTCACGTCGAATTCATTGTATTATTATTATTATTATTATTATTATTATTATTATTATTATTATTATTATTATTATTATTGCGATAGCAATTATATGGACACTTCCACCGGATTTCTGCCGTCGGCGTCGCCGTCGTCGTCGCCGTCGCCGTGAGGTTCCGTATAGATAAAATCTTCGCCGCGCGCCGTATGCCCGAGCGGAAGCGTGCGGGGACGCACGCTGTCACGGAGAGCGAACGCACTCAATCTTCCACGCGCAAGCAAGGAAGCGAGAAGCGAGCGCCGGAGGGAGCATAGGGGGGCGGGGGGGGGGGGGGGGGCGCATTTCTACTCTGCCAACAACCGCGCTCGTCGCTCGCTCGCACCGTCTCTTATCTCCACACGGCTCTGACCTTTACATTCGCCGCTCAGTTTCCGTTGAAGCGATAGACCGCACGTACCTTCCCCGTTGCGGCGTATATGCGCTTGCTGCCAGCGTTTTGACAGTCGTTGTCTGCAGTCATTCAGTGTGATCTATTCATGTTTGTTTGTGCGCGCTCACACCACAGTTAGTAATAGTCGGGCCACATTTTCCAACGCACGCTACACATGCAATGCTGCCCGGATCGGCAGTGCAGCGCTACAGGTGTGTCCCTTCGCACGCGCTGCCCACGGGCAGCGCTTCTCATCAACACCACCGTTTCACACGCGCCTTCTCGTGGTCATCGAGTCTCTCTTCATGTCGGTCTACTTACGCCGCAGCACACCTGCTATACTTAATCAGCTCATGTTTACTACAATTCACATTGCTACCAAAGCCGCTCACCTTACTTCGTATGACATTGATGTGTTGCTATCGCATTCATTGCTTCGCCCTTAGGGCGAAACTGTGACATTATTTTATTATTATTATTATTATTATTGTTGATGTTGTTGTTGTTGTTGCGATAGCAATTATATGGACACTTCAACCGGATTTCTGCCGTCGCCGTCGTCGTCGCCGTCGCCGTGAGGTTCCCTATAGATAAAATCTTCGCCGCGCGCCGTATGCCCGAGCGGCAGCGTGCGGGGACGCGCGCTATCACGGAGAGGAACGCACTCAATCATGACGCGCAAGCAAGGAAGCGGCCGGGAAGCCAGCGCCGGAGGGAGCGCGGGGGGGGGGGGGGGGGCACTTCTACTCTGCCAACAACCGCGCTCGTCGGTCGCTCGCCCGCACCGTCTCTTATCTCCACACGACTCTGACCTTTGTATGCGCCGTGCATTCGCCGCTAAGTTTCCGTTGTAGCGATAGACCGCACGTACCTTCGCCCGCGGCGGCGTATGCGCTCGCTGCCAGCGTTTTGACGGTCGTTGTCTGCAGTCATTCAATGTGATCTATTCATGTTTGTTTGTGCGCGCTCACACCACGCTTGTTCATTCAGTTAGTAATAGTCGGGCCACATTTTCCAACGCACGCTACACATGCAATGCTGCCCGGATCGGCAGTGCAGCACTACAGGTGTGTCCCTTCGCACGCGCTGCCCACGGGAAGCGCTTCTCATCAACACCACCGTTTCACACGCGCCTTCTCGTGGTCATCGAGTCTCTCTTCATGTCGGTCTACTTACGCCGCAGCACACCTGCTGCGGCGTAATCACAGCACACCTGCTCACCTGCTTAATCAGCTCATGTTTACTACAATTTATATTGCTACCAAAGCCGCTCACCTTACTTCGTATGACATTGCTGTGTTGCTATCGCATTCATTGCTTGGCCCTTAGGGCGAAACTGTGACATTATTATTATTATTATTATTATTATTATTATTATTATTATTATTATTATTATTATTATTATTATTATTATTATTATTATTATTATTATTATTATTGCGATAGCAATTATATGGACCCTTCAACCGGATTTCTGCCGTTGGCATCGCCGTCGCCGTCGCCGTGAGGTTCCCTATAGATAAAATCTTCGCCGCGCGCCGTATGCCCGAGCGGAAGCGTTCGGGGGCGCGCGCTATCACGGAGAGCGAACGCACTCATCTCCCACGCGCAAGCAAGGAAGCAGGAAGCCAGCGCCGGAGGGAGCGGGGGGGGGGGGGGGGGGGATGGCGCACTTCTATTCTGCCAACAACCGCGCTCGTCGCTCGTCCGCACCGTCTCTTATCTCTACACGGCTCTGACCTTTATGCGCCGTGCATTCGCCGCTCAGTTTCCGTTGAAGCGATAGACCGCACGTACCTTCGCCCGCTGCGGCGTATGCTTGCTGCCAGCGTTTTGACAGTCGTTGTCTGCAGTCATTCAGTGTGATCTATTCATGTTTGTTTGTGCGCGCTCACACCACGCTTGTTCATTCAGTTAGTAATAGTCGGGCCACATTTTCCAACGCACGCTACACATGCAATGCTGCCCGGATCGGCAGTGCAGCGCTCCAGGTGTGTCCCTTCGCACGCGCTGCCCACGGGAAGCGCTTCTCATCAACACCACCGTTTCACACGCGCCTTCTCGTGGTCATCGAGTCTCTCTTCATGTCGGTCTAACGCCGCAGCACACCTGCTTACTTAATCAGCTCATGTTTACTACAATTTATATTGCTACCAAAGCCGCTCACCTTACTTCGTATGACATTGCTGTGTTGCTATCGTATTCATTGCTTCGCCCTTAGGGCGAAACTGTGACATTTATTATTATTATTATTATTATTATTATTATTATTATTATTATTATTATTATTGCGATAGCAATTATAGGACACTGCAAGCGCATTTCTGCCATCACCGCCGTCAACGCCGTCGTCGTCGCCGTGAGGTTCCGTATAAAGTCCAACGGCGATAAAACCGTCGCCGCGCGCCGTATGCTGTGTGTGCGAGTGAAAGCGTGCGAGGGTGAGCCGGCAACTGAGCTTAATCTCGCGCACGCGAGTCAGGAAGGCGACCGGAAGCGCGCGCGGTCTTCGTTCGCATGGGGAGGAGGCGACGAAGACGGTAGGGGGGGGGGGTGCGTTCTACTCTTGCGGCTGCTGCTCACGGAGCTGCCGCGCGGGCGCCTGTCTTGAAAGCGATCTGCGACGCGGCTGAAGTGTGCGCCCGCGGAGCCTTCAAAGCGATCTGCGATGGGTACAAAGTGCGTGTGCCGAGTGCCGGTAGCTTCGTATGCGCAGTGCTTTCCACGTTTAGTTCGCGTTGAAGCGAGAGCCAGCGCGAAGCGAGAGCCAGCGCTCGCTGCCGCTGGCACACTTTCTCACTCCAGCGTTTTGACGAGTTGCCGCGGTCATCGAGCGAGATGTGTTCATGTTTACCTGCGCGCGTGACACCGTGCTTGTTTATTTAGTTAGTAAGCGAATGTTTACAACATTATACGGCCGATAAAACTATCCTGACTTCGTATAGCTGTCAACTAATTTCCCATCGCCATCGATACTTCTCCTTTGGGGCGAAACTGCGACTTTTCATTATGTTTATTATTATTATTGTTATTATTATTATTACACTCATCTCGTATGCTCAAGTTTTAGATGTCTCTCGTTCTGACATGTCCCTTGTGCGTCCCGATAAGTTTCATCCGCCACTAAAGATAACTGCCTCTGTGCCAGCCCTGAGGCGCAGCTCCTCTAGTGGCATAAATGAACCCTCTCGCTTTGCTTTCGAGTGTGGTGATTATCTTGGTTTATATAGTTTCTTGTCCACCACCGATAGGTCACTGGTTGCAGACAAAACCAATGTTGATGACCAAGTAGGTCAGTTTACGGAGCTTGTTTCGAGCAGTATGGGTAAATACATTCCCCAGTACAGACCTAAACGCTCTAAATATCCCCACTGGTTTTCATCTGAACTCATAATTGCTCTAAAGCATAAAGATCGCGCTCACCGAAAATCTAGAATTCCTGTGCCCAACGAATGCAGAGAAGCATTCCACTTTTTTGGGGCTCTCTGTAAACGCCTTTGTAAGTAGGCTCAAGACTCTCATATTGTATTCTTGAAAAAGAGCGCCTCCGACCGGCCGGCGGAATTTACTTTGGTTTCCGCAGAAGGCTACCAGGAAACATGGACCCTGCCACTTTCCTGCCTCTTTCAGCAGACCCTCGCCTCTCCACAGAATGAAAAGTCAATACAGCTCTCATTTTCTCCATCTTGATATCTTCAAAAACACGTTGTCTTCTTTCTGTTCCGAGCTTCGCACTTTCTCTTGGGCCTTCTTTCTCGCTGCACTCCTCTCCTGTCTTCTTATAGTTTATCTCTCCTTCTGCATATGTCACCTCATGGAATGTGCACTCCTGACTATCGACTGGTGTTCAAGCTCCGTCATTCGTTGTGTGACCTATTGTGTATGTCGGCACTCGGTCTGTCATTTTTGTATTATTGCAGCATTTTTGCTCACTAGGAACCTGTTTATCTTGTTCTTTTCTTTTCGTTATATTTTTGTGGTCGTAGTTGTTTTAATTTATTTTTATTTCTCTATGCACCAGTAGACCACCGGTTATTCCTGGGCACGTTGATTGATTGAATGATTGATTGGCGGAAACACGCAGGGCGTGCCGGCGACGGCAATACACGCCATGCCCGGCACGATCGCATCTGGCCAGTGCCTCTTCCGTTGCGGCCGGTGATCACGTGATAGCTTCGGTACTCGGTGCTCACTAGCTCTCTAAAGCGTACGCGCCTGCCGAGATGAAGACTGAACCTTCCACATCTTTCAGCTGTTCCACTCGGCTCTCATGCGCAGAAGGCAGTGGAGACAGAATAGCTTTTTCTTCTGCTCTAGCTTCGACAGAAAGCTGTAGCTCTTTCTACAGCCCTCCTCTTCTGCTGGAGTGACTCTCTTTGAGCGAAAGCTCCGTCGTTGAGAATTCCATCAACGCAATGCCTGCCCTCACAAATCTCATCACCCAAGAGGCTCTTCAAACTGCACTGCAATTTTTTGAAGACTGGAGCGATCAGATTTTGTCGAATTACACTGTTCAGTGCAATGCGCTGAAAGAAACTTTATTTGCAGCGCGTTTCCTTTTTTTTTCACCCTTTTTCCTAATAAATGTTCGTTGTTCTCCTTAGGATAGAATAGGAATAAAATTTATTTGTCCAACGGTTATTGCTCTTGGTGCCCGGGGATAGGCTGCCAGGGGTCCATCGCCCGAGGAAAATCTTCCGAGATCCTCAGCAATGGCACAGGCCCGCTGGACGGCCCACTCCTTAAAGATTCGTTATTATAGAGGTTTAATTGCTTTATTGACAGCGTTGGTCGAGAACCAAAGTGTATTAAAGGAACGACAGTAAACACCCCACAAAGAATACATATTGGCTAGCATATGCGTCCTAATAGGGAGACCACACCCACTCCGTTGGAGAGGAGGAAAGAGAGAAGACGAACAAGTACAGCACAACACATCACACATAGCTAGAGTAGGAGGACTACAGACGACAGCCGAATTCCACATAGCTGAAAAATAATTCTAGGGCAGCTTATGGACCTGGACATGAAGCTTGACCTTCTGAGTCACTGAGCGAAGATCGTGAAAGACCAAGCTACTGGAAGCATGGCTTCAGAACGGCGCAACAAGGAAGACGAAAAGGACGAAAGAACACACGAAGCTACTGGAACTTGCTGCAGCGGCACACAGGAACTGAACCGGAACCGAAGCAAGAAGGGCTCTGCAATAGTGATGCAAAACTATCGGTAAATTGACTATCGATAGCATCGATAGTTTTCTTTTTAAACTATCGATATTGTAAATAGAATATCAATAGTATTACTATCGACAAACTATAGATATTATTATCGATAGTATACTATCGATTGTGCAATCGATAGTGTTACCATCAATAGTGCAATCGGTGTTCCATCGGTAGTCCCTTGTACGTCCTTGCATGTACGTATATGTACATTCGTGAGCAGACTTGTTTAGACCGCTGAAGTGGTGTGCTGCCCAACAAGCAGTAGTGCGCATGCTGCTGTGACAAGGGCAACGTGCTCGTTCATTGCTTGTATGGCTATGCATCTTTCGATTCAGTTCAAGCACTGACCTTAAGACGCAGCAAGCATACGTGCTGAAGTAATTATTCCGCTCGAATGCAGCTCATAAGCAGGTGAGCCAAGCGGTGCACCTCGGGTCGCTGTGGCCAGCACAACAAGGACATTTGCGACACGTAACATTTTATCCAGCAGCTGTACGTAGGGCACATCTGCAGAGCTCGGTGACGGGTATAGACTGTGATAACGAAGAGTCCTGCCATAATTACCACCCCCACCATATACCACGCACACGGGGAACCAAGTTTATGCTGCAATGAGCTTGCGCGGTTGGTTTCATACTATCGCTAGTGCCATCGATAGTTTATTTTTACCATCGATATAGTTCGATAGTGACTCAATTATCGATATTATCGATAGTACTATCGATAGTTCTGCATCACTACTCTGCACACGTCCTTGCCGCCATGCCAGTAAATCAGTTCTGTAGCAATGCGCAAGGTTGAGCAAGTTTTATGAAAGGCAAAAACTCAAACTTTCAGCACCTTGCGGATTTCTGCAAAACCGATTTGTCATATTCTGCGTCCATGCGCTTCGAGTTGTCACTTAATTCGGCCTCGCCCAGCGATCTGCTAGCCTCCCGGTTAGCTAAGATGCTGGAGTCGCCTCCCCGGAAAGTCCCAAGTTCGATCCGACAATACGGGACGATTTTTTTGTTCTTTCGTTCTGATAAACCGGAGTAGGTTTCTCTTGTAGCTTCGTGGATGATAGTCCTTGCCGGTGCAGGCGATGGGCCACATTAATGCACGCTGCGTACGTTGAGCAGACATCTTGTGCGGCGGGTTAAAACACGGCTATGGATTGGTGCATAGGTATACGATCTCTTAGCGACGCCTTCATGTAAACGAAGCTGTTCTTCGCAGTTTCGCTTTCCTGGCAGTACTGTGCGCCGCATAGAGAAGCAAATCTCTGTTGCTTGACAAAAGAGGTTTTCCCTCCATTTCCTTGTTGCTATCGCACCTATATATATGCGAAGTTCACCGTGCACAAAGAATGCCAAGCCGCCAGTGCGCGCAGACCGCACTCCCGGAACCTCGGTCTTTTTAACCACGTTCTTTCTGAGCATGCGGGTCGCCTTTGTAAAAGAAAAATAGAAATACGTACAGGATGCTATAGCAAAAACGGACACTTCTTCAAACAATGAAACTGTGGGCGCTCGAGGAGGACGTCGCTGAGTGTCACGCAGACGAAAGCCAAGGATAGCGGCACCGTCCGAGGATCTAATCTCCGATCTTTGCGCATTGGACTTAAGCAGTAATTGGAAAGGAAAAGTTGGCGCAAGCCGTAACAATGGGACTATTCTCAGCCTTTATAGCCCTCAAGTAGCTCAAGAATTCTCAAGGCAATGCGTCAGTGCATGCTTGCCAAGAATATGTCGTTAAGAATGCGGCATCTGATTTACTGGTGCCGCCACTGTACGGTGCCTTAAGTTTCATCTCGTAGAATTTTGGGCTCAATTGCAAACTGATTTCCATCCAGCTCCAACGCGAGTAGCTCGCTCAGTGAAAACGTGTATGCGCTTGTGTAGATTAAGAAGTAAAATGAACGATAACGCAATTGGAACATTAGCTGTATGGTCATCGGGAAGTATAGCATTAAATAAGGCCGCCTCGTGACAGACTACGGCATGGCGCTGTATGCTTCTTCCTCCAGGACCGTCTTCTACACTATGCTATTATATATATATATATATATATATATATATATATATATGTTAACCAAGAGTTCAAAAATATACTATAAGTCCATCGAGAGAGCGCTAGAGAAAGCAAAGAGTCGAAAGGTGACATGACCATTAATCTTTTGCTGTATGAATTTTTATTTTCTCGTGAAAAAAATTGGGCCAGTCATTTGTTTAGGTGAGAAACACTCAAACAAACCTCAGTTTTTCAAGAAAACAGTATGGTTGTGGCTTCATAAGCCTAAATTATAACGTGTCAAATACGGTACACGATGCGCAGTTGCAGGTATACTTCATCATCATCATCATCAGCCTATATTTTATGTCTACTGCAGGACGAAGGCCTCTCCCTGCGATCTCCAATTACCCCTGTCTTGCGCTAGCGTATTCCAACTTGCGCCTGCAAATTTCCTAACTTCATCATCCCATCTGGTTTTCTGCCGACCTCGACAGCGCTTCCCTTTTCTTGGTGTCCATTCTGTAACCCTAATGGTCCACCGGTTATCCATCCTACCCATTACATAGCCTGCCCAGCTCCATTTCTTCCGCTTAATGTCAACTAGAATATCGGCTATCCCCGTTTGTTCTCTGATCCACACCGCTCTCTTCCTGCCTCTTAACGTTAGTCCTAAGATTTTATTGCGATAGCAATTATATGGACACTCGAAAGCAGATTTCTGCCGTCGCCGTCGCCGTGAGGTTCCGTATGACGTCAATGGAGATGAAGTCGTCGCCGCGCGCCGCCGAACGCTGTATGTGCGAGTGAAAGGGCGCGAGGGACGCGCGCTTTCACGGGGAGTGAACGCATGGCGGAGAACAAACGCGCGTTCTGTGCCGTGCTCCCTTAAGGGCTGCAGAAGTAGGCGTCTGTTTCCTCCTTTACAATCACCATATATGTAGAGCAAACGCGCCTTCTTCTGACGCACGAAAGGCCGTGAGGGGGGAGGGGGGGGGGGGGAGGCGACGTTTAGCTGCGGCACCAAGTGCCTATTTATATCAGAGGCTCCGGCAACAGTCACCAACGCCGCACGCATTTTGTGCGAACGCGGGCAAAACGCCGACGGCGTCAACAACAGTTCTGCGTGTTGCCGGTGCTGCTGCATGTCCAAGTTTATACAGCTCATAAAGCTACTATCATTACTCCGTATAGCTCTCTACAAATTTGCTATCGCAATTGACGCTTCGCCTTTCAGGTGAAACTGCGACTTTTTTTCGTTCCATCGCTCTTTGTGCGGTCCTTAACTTGTTCTCGAGCTTCTTTGTTAACCTCCAAGTTTCTGCCCCATATGTTAGCACCGGTAGAATGCAATGATTGTAAACTTTTCTTTTCAACGACAGTGGATAAGCTCCCGGTCAGGATTTTGTAATGCCTGCCGTATGCACTCCAACCCAATTTTATTTTTCTGTAAATTTCTTTCTCGTGATCAGGGTCTCCTGTGAGTAATTGACCTAGATAAGCGTACTCCTTTACAGACTCTAGAGGCTGACTGGCGATCCTGAATTCTTGTTCCCTTGCCAGGCTATTGAACATTATCTTTGTCTTCTGCATATTCATCTTCAACCCAATTCTTACACTTTCTCGATTAAGGTCCTCAATCATTTGTTGTAATTCCTCTCCATTGTTGCTGAATAGGACAATGTCATCTGCAAACCGAAGGTTGCTGAGATATTCGCCGTTGATCCTCACTCCTATGCCTTCCCAGTCTAAGAGCTTGAATACTTCTTCTAAGCATGCAGTGAATAGCATTGGAGAGATTGTGTCTCCTTGCCTGACCCCTTTCTTGATAGGTAACTTTCTACTTTTCTTGTGGAGAACCAAAGTAGCTGTGCAATCCTTGTAGATGTTTGCTAAGATATTCACGTATGCCTCCTGTACTCCTTGATTACGCAACGCCTCTATGGCTGCTGGTATCTCTACTGAATCAAATGTCTTTTCATAATCTATGAAAGCCATATAGAGAGATTGATTGTACTCCGCAGATTTCTCGATTACCTGATTTATGACATGGATATGATCCATCGTAGAATATCCCTTCCTGAAGCCATCCTGTTCTCTTGGTTGGCTGAAGTATACTTAATGAACGTGTAAAAAATACTTGAAGTTATATAACATGCGAAAAATATTCGCTATAAAGTATGAGAGGGGGAGGAATTTGTTTCTCACGGCTCAAGCTACTGAAAGGCTGTGAGCAATATGACGCGGCCACCCTTGCTTGCTTAGATGATGGCTTAAATATTAGAGCTGCGTCTCTCAACAAGTTTGCATTCGTGTGCCTTTCCTCCCATGCATATTCTTCTAGAAGGCTGGACACAGACAGAACGTATTTTGATGCGAAAGCATCAAATGGCCCAGGCCCAATGAGCGAAAAGGCCGGAGTCTGTCATCTGGACAAGCGAAAAACGGCACCTAAATTCCCATTGGCTACGACGCCAGATCAGGTGCGCGCCTCGACGGAGCAGAGCGGGCAAAAGGGAACACCTGCTGCCGCAATAGCGCGCCAGGTATTGCGGCGACGCCACGTCACCCACGCGTTCGCTCTCGGCAGCCTGTGTTAGCCAGTTCCTTGTCCGTGCAAGCTCTCGCCTGCGTTCTAACTGCATCTCGGTAATCGCTATAAAGAATTGAAGTATAAAAACACACAATAATTTCCCAAGGAAAAACCTTGACAGTATAGTGAGTTTCGAGCCTACGACCCCACGCTCAGAAGACGAGTGTTTTACCGACTGGGATACACCAGCGCCTCCTAGACAGCATGCCTGTGCACTCTGCTTGATGACATCATTCTACATGGACCGAAATTCCCATTGTCAAGCCCGGCGTGACGAAAGAGGTGACGTCAAAATCACCGCGGCTTACTCCGGAGCGTTCCTATTAGATTCTATGGCAGTAGAGCAAGGTAGCATGACGTCACGATTCCAAGTGCACCGGCCGTGTGCTATCTAGGAGGCGCTGGTCAAGCGTCTCAACTAAAGTCCCTATATAAGTACCGCCATCCTTTGATCAACGCCGCTTCTCTCTCTCTCTCCTGTATCTCCGATTGGACGATGATAGCGCGCGCTTTATATATATATATATATATATATATATATATATTTCCGCCTCAGAGCCATGTTGAAAGTCCTCTGCGCAGCCGCAGTCGCCGCCGGCGGCGGCAGCGCGCGCCCGGCGCTGAAAGCTTCAACGTGGACTTTCTCGGTGCGCCACCGTCGACTTGCTTTCGCAAGCAAAAAGTAAAGAAAAGAACAAACGCTTTAGGAGAGGAGACGGCGGAGGAAAGAGTAGATGGCGGTACATTTCTTATATAGGGACTTTAGTCTCAAAGCGCTCGCTTGCCCGCGAGGAGTTCATAACGCTAAGGACCGCTGAGCGTCGTTGAATTGGGCATTAATGCTTTCGCATTCACAATTAAGTCATAAGTGCTGTAGGTGTGCTCGGATTTTTTTAAAGTGAAGTTTTCTATGGCTCACTGAGTCGTCCGTGAACGCCGAAAACATACTGCAGGAAAGCCAACTTACACAATGGAACTATCTGCGCATCTGCGCACACAATCGTAGAACACTACAGTTTACATTCGCAATTGTACGGATAAGAACAATGGGAACTACAACGCCACGCTATCTAGACGAACTGTATATATCTGCATTGCATTACGCGCGTCACGCAATGCATTCCCGACCGTCACCATGGCTAGGCCGCGGGTGCAGCGCACGGCATAAGAAGAGGCTGCCGTACGCGAACGTAAGCGCGAGCGCGATCGTGCCCGTAAGGCCGATCCCGTGTATCGGCAACGGCATGCAGTCCGTGAAAGTGTGAGTGAGTGTGTGTAATCAACGGCTACATGATCTAAAATAACTTAACGAAATGTGTCTTCATTCAACTTCAGTGTTCAAGAAATATAATCCTAAACAAGCAATCAAATCACATATGAATCGCATTGGGTCGCTCAGCATTTCTTGGGTTAGTTGCGTGGTCCTTGGCTTTGGACATTGACTTTGATTCGGTTTGCATGGGCGAAAGCTTCGCGTTCAACCATCTTTCTTTAAAAGGGCTTTGATTTTTTCCCCTCTTCTTCTGTGCTGCTGTTATCAGGGCTTGGGATATTGGTCACACACACACATACACGCGCGCGCGCTCCGCGTGTTTCTGCGACGACAGTCTCAGATTATTAAATATAGAACATTTGAGACAATGTACAACCATTTTTACACTACACGCTTCACAGGAGCGACGGCAGGAGAGCCTCGACACGACGGGCGAAGGCAACGAAATCGCGCCTCATCACGGGCCTCCCGTTCGGAATTTCACGAGAGTGCGCGCACAAGTGACACGCGCGGGACCCGAAGGCTCTGACTGGTATCTTTATAGGCCAGACTCTAAAATAAAGTGCTAGAGGCATATTACCTCGGGTCCTTGCACAAATGGTGACTTGGGTGGGATTCTAACACGCAACCCCCTTATTATTAATTAAAAAATGTCGCAGTTTCGCATTTAAGTCTGGGCTAGCTGTTATAAATGCATCGTTACAAAAGTTAAAAAACAACAATAAGCAAAAGCTACCATTGTATTATAAAACAGTGAGCTACACGCAGGAGCCCCTCAAGTATACCGTATAAGAAGTGGCGTGCAAAACTGCAGCGAAGAGAGTTTGAGACTGAAAGCGAGACAAGCTCAATGAGGCCTCGTGAGACCCCCTTGCGCACAGTTGGTTCTCGATTCATATTGTGAACTTAATTGGTAGTGTTCAGAATGTCTTTCTCTTTATGTACACGCCCCCAGAATGGCCCTGATGGAGAAGGTATATATACTGCATCTAAATATATATGTAAAAAAAAGTCGATAAGACTAACTTTCTAGGCCAGAGTGGTCGTCAACATCATTTTATTTATTTATTTATTTCGTAAGGATATCAAGTTAATGAAATGCGAATGGGCACGCAGTCAGTTATATACCAATAGGTTTTTATTGAATTAGTGCTTTCGGCACCAAATTTTGCGCAAGCTAGAATCAATTCGGCAGTCTGCATTTTGATATACCGGGTGTTTCAGCGAACACTTTAAAAAAATTTTAAGTTTACCTGTGGCAAATAGCACAGTTCTAGTTCATGAGCTGGTCTACTCGAAGAGGCGGACATTACTTGCACAAAAAATCGAAATGCATAATCGACTAATTAACAAAGATTCACTAATTAAGTTTTGAATGCGTAAGCATTTCTATGGTTACGCAACGAGAAAACTGTCCGTGCGTCCGCCCGTCCTTCGCATAAGACGAACGCTTTCAAGATAGAGCCATCAGCAATGTTTTCGCCAGTGTGGAAGAAGACCACGACGAACGTGCGAGCAGTGGCCACGTGACGTGTGCATCAGGCACGCACTAGGCGCACCTATAGTGAACTAGAAGACTTCTAGTTCACTATAGGCGCACCTTAAGTAAGCGGGATCTGTGGAGCAGCCGTGGCTTCGGATCGGAACGTCATCAGCGCACCTGGCGCCGCCGCCTGCAGTGGTTTGCTTGCCTCATCAGTTCACGTTGCGTCGCCTTCAGCAGCAGTTCGTGTCGCCGCAGCGCTGTCGGATTTACCGTAATGGCGCCAAGACAACCGCAGCCGCTGAGCAGTGCTAGGATTGCCAGCAGTGTTCGCTTACCCCCATTTTCTCGACAAGGGAAGGGCTGGTGATTTTCTTTTTTTTTTTTTAGCCACTCTCGAATGCGAAAGCACGGCTGCTGGATAAAAAAAAAAAAAAAGGTGCGGCCTGCCGCGTGCACCGAAAACGGTGTGATCCACCGCGGCGCCACACGCCGGGGTCTGTTGTCTGGTATCGGCATAGCAAATGCGTCAGGAACGCGCTTGGAACGCCGTCGCACGCGCAAGCCGAAGCGTTCCATCCCCCTCATATGATGATGATGATGATTGATGATGATTTATTGGCATCCCCTTTGAAACGGGGTGGCGACAAATAGTCACCTAGCCTGCTTGATTTAATCAGGTATACTACACATGTTCTTTATCTCGCATTTTTGTATACCTTTTTCAAAAATTTAGCTTGTACCGCTGCCTATGATTTTAAGAGATCAGGTCGTATCCATCTTTTCCCTGCTTTTTTTCCACCAGTACTCTAATCGTCTCTTGCTGATCTCTACGGCTGATCTGTTTATGTTTCCTTCCACTTTAAACCCAAGCGCTTCTGGGAGTTGCACGTTATCTACGGTTCTCGCTGGGTGGATCCCGTCGCATTCCATTAGGATGTGCTCAGTGGTCTCTGGATCTTTACTGCAGCATACACATGTCTCATCTAGTTCCGAATATTTGTTCCGATATGTTTTCGTCCTTAGGCAACCGGCTCGAGCCTCAAATAGCAAGGCACTGCTAGCTAGCGCCGTTCGGCACAGCCAAGCGGCCGACAATGCAACTACGGCCGTCACGTTCGCTCCCATAGCAGCGGGAAGGGAGGGGACGTTTAGCTGCAGAACCAAGTGCCTATTTATATCTGAGCCGTGCTCCCTTCTGGGCAGCAGAAAAAAGCATCCTTTCCCCTCTATCTGAACCACTATATATATCAGAAGCTCCGGCAACAGTCACCAACGCCGCACGCGTTTCGTGCGAACGCGGGCAAAACGCCGACGGCGTCGACAACAGTTCTGCGTGTTGCCGGTGCTGCTGCATGTCCAAGTTTATACAGCTGATAAAGCTACTATCATTACTCCGTATATATCTCTACAAATTTGCTATCGCAATTGATGCTTCGCCTTTCAGGTGAAACTGCGACAACTTTTTTTTATCCAGCGGCCGTGGCGAAAGTAACTGGCAAAATCTTTCTTTTGATTCTTATTTTTGTGCTCTTAACGGTACATCATTTATCTCACAGAACGACCTTTGGTTAATAGGTGAAGAAGAAGAGTGTTTACAAAAGTTGTTCACCTCTGCACGCGGCGCTGCATTTAAGCATTTCCTCAACCAAAAGTTATGATGGTGTGCAGTCGCTCTGCCCCTACGGATAACGTTGGAGCCGGTGGCATCTGTCACGCGCCGGCACGTGACTTGGCTGGCGGTTTGCTGAAAACGACTCGCACACCATCAGAACTGTTCCCTGAGAAAGCTCTCGCTCGCAATCTCGCTTTTGATTAAATACCAAAGCTAAAGGATGCAGAAAAAAAATGCAGGCTGATCCCACGCACTGTGGGAATCGACGTTATGCGAAGCAGTGCAGGCAGCCAGCCTACGAAGTTAACGAAACGACCATGAGAGCACCAATACATAGGCGGCTCTTTCATGACATACATGACACGCATGTCATGATTCACGTCATGAGTCCCTTTAGCTACACCTGAGACCTTAGGGCAAAAGGCTTAGTCATACTCGTGACTATGACTTCTACCACTATCCTTTAGTGTTTACTTAGTGCCCGCGTCCGAAGGCATTTCAGTGTTCTTGGCTTGTTATTGTTATTTTTGTTGTTATTTATATATGATTGTTATTTTTGTGCTCTTAACGGTACATCATTTATCTCACAGAACGACCTTTGGTTAATAGGTGAAGAAGAAGAGTGTTTACAAAAGTTGTTCACCTCTGCACGCGGCGCTGCATTTAAGCATTTCCTCAACCAAAAGTTATGATGGTGTGCAGTCGCTCTGCCCCTACGGATAACGTTGGAGCCGGTGGCATCTGTCACGCGCCGGCACGTGACTTGGCTGGCGGTTTGCTGAAAACGACTCGCACACCATCAGAACTGTTCCCTGAGAATGCTCTCGCTCGCAATCTCGCTTTTGATTTAATACCAAAGCTAAAGGATGAAGAAAAAAAATGCAGGCTGATCCCACGCACTGTGGGAATCGACGTTATGCGAAGCAGTGTGCAGGGAGCGTACGAAGTTAAAGAAACGACCATGAGAGCACCAAGACGTAGGCGGCTCTTTCATGACATACATGACACGCATGTCATGATTCACGTCATGAGTCCTCAGAAGTCCCTTTAGCTACACCTAAGAGACCTTAGGGCAAAAGGCTTAGTCATACTCGTGACTATGACTTCTACCACTATCCTTTAGTGTTTACTTAGTGCCCGCGTCCGAAGGCATTTCAGTGTTTTGGGCTGTTAATGTTTTTTCGCTGAGTCATTGTGATTTTTGCTCAGTCATGGTCATGACTATGACTTCTACCACCATTTTTAAGCGTTTCCTTCACTTAGTACCGACGTCCGACGTCCACCATCTTTAAGTGTTTCCTTCACTTAGTACCGACGTCCAAGAATTGTACTAAATGGCTGCGAGAATTGTAACCGTAACCTCGGTGCTATGGTTTCTTGTCGCATAAAATTCAGTAGTTGGCGTATTTAAAAAAAAAAAAAAAAAACTTGTCGTTTCACTGAAAGGCAGGCATTTCTTTTGGACACAGGCCTCGATCTGCATGTCAAACTGATCAAATGTATACTACCTCAGCGTAAATGGCAAATATTTGACAAAATATAAATCGAACGCACCTGATTACACAATTAAATTTAACCCGGCTTATAGACGGCCACCCCTAACGGTATGCCGCGCAGCTGCGCGATATATATTGACACATATACATGTTTATCTTTCACCGGTGGCCGCCTTCCACCGGCTAACAAATGTTAAACGTTATCGCTCGGCGCAGGACGCGCCTGTATCGGAAGTTTCTAGAACGTTATCGATGCTTCTTTCCATTGCCTGTTTTCACCGACGCTTCTGTTATCTGATTGCATGACTGACGCGAATTGTCTAGAACTTTCTGGAAGACACGCGGGCATCAGGGATTAATCTAGAACCTTCGATGACTCAGGTATAAAAGCCGACGCGTTTCGCCGCTGATCAGATTTTCGACGATCGCCGACTGTGTTCGCCGCTATCGTTGTGCTTTGAGTGTACCTTGCTTTTGTGGGCACAGGTTCGCCCAATAAACAACCAGTTTCGTTGTACACAGTTTTACGACTGTTTTCTTCAGCGTCACTACTACGTGACATCTGTACCTTGCTTTTGTGGGCACAGGTTCGCCCAATAAACAACCAGTTTCGTTGTACACAGTTTTACGACTGTTTTCTTCAGCGTCACTACTACGTGACATCTGGTGGAGGTGCTAGTTCGTTCATGCACCGAACGCCCCCGCAAAGCCGCGACCCAAGCCCGAAACCGGAGAACGAGACCAACGTCGCCAAGGACCAGCGAGCTAGCCGTAGGCAGCAAGGACTTGTGCCGGAGTTCGGACTTCTTCCCGAAAAGACCACTGCAATCAAGGCCAAGTCAACGACCAAAATGGCAGCACCAGCGTCCCCCATCCTGCTGCAGCAACCTCGGGAGCCACCGACTTTTCGTGGATCATCCGCTGAAGACCCTGAAACCTGGCTGGAGACATACGAGAGGACCGCGACGTTCAACAAATGGAGCGACGACGACAAGCTGCGCCATGTTTATTTTTCATTGGATGATGCTGCTCGGACCTGGTTTGAGAACAGAGAGACCACCCTGGTGACGTGGGACCTATTTCGTGAGAACTTCATGAGGACTTTCACGAATGTCGTGCGAAAAGAAAGGGCCGAAGTTTTATTAGAAACCAGAGTGCAATTGCCGAACGAGAACATCGCAATCTTCACGGAGGAGATGACTCGCCTCTTCCGCCACGCCGACCCCGATATGTCCGAGGAAAAGAAAGTTCGGTTCTTGATGCGGGGCGTCAAAGAGCATCTATTCACTGGATTGATGCGCAACCCGCCCAAGACTGTGGCAGAATTTGTTTCGGAGGCCACAACGATCGAGAAGACGCTTGAAATGCGAGCCAGGCAATACAACCGCCGTGCACTGACAAACTACGCCGAAGCTCAAGCTCTAAGCGCCGACGACCTGCACGAGACGATCAGAGCGGTTGTACGGGAAGAACTACAGAAATTATTCCCGAGATCGCATCCTCAGGTGACTTCGATCGCTGACATAGTTAAAGAAGAGGTTCAGCGATCATAGGAAGTGCCACAAGTTCCGGCATCGCCTCAGCCACAGCCGCAAGCGATGACCTACGCCGCCGTCGCCCGTCGTCAAGGCCCCCCTCCGCGCTCGCGCCAGGGCCCCGTAACACCGCAGTTCCGTCGTCCACCGCCGCCGCCGCCAGCACGCCCGCCCGTCGCCCAGCGCAGCTCCCAGCGGAAGACAGACATTTGGCGCGCCCCCGACCACCGCCCGCTCTGCTATCACTGCGGGGAAGCCGGCCATGTCTACCGCCGATGCCCATACCGCGAGATGGGCCTACGAGGGTTCGCCGTCAACGCGCCGCGTCCACAGCTTGGCGAGAGACCACGTGACATCGCCGACTACCTCGCCGGAGCCCAGTGGCAACCACGACGACCCTCACGCTCGCCGTCACCGGGCCGCTACATCTCGCCGCATCGCCGTCAGTACACCGGTCCCACCCGGGACCGATCTCCGAGCCCTTACCCGGGAAACTAAAGGCAGCAACCGATGGAGGTGCGGTTGCTGTACGACGCAATGCCGAAGATCCTCCGCCGCCGACGACGACGACGATTCGCGAATCATCACGACGAGATATCAGCATGCCGCCTAGCAACAGCCTTGACAGCACTTCGCCGCAGAAAGAAGACCTGCCGACGCGACGTAGCAGCAGCAGAGCAAGCCGACGCAGCCGTGATCCGACGCCACGAATTAACCGCAACGCCAGACGCCGGTCTACCGATCTAGACGTGCTCATCGATGGCCATAACGTCACCGCTCTCGTCGACACTGGAGCCGACTATTCCGTCTTCAGTGGCCCGTTCGCCGCCAAGTTGAAGAAGGTGAAAACAGCCTGGCAAGGACCCGATATCCGGACAGCGGGAGGCCACCTAATAACGCCGACTGGAATCTGCACAGCGCGAGTCACGGTAAACAACCGCACTTACCCGGCGAGCTTCGTAATCCTGCAGCACTGCTCCAGGGATGTCATCCTAGGCATGGACTTTCTAAATCAACACGGTGCAGTCATCGACTTAAGGTCCAAGTCGATAACGCTTTCAACGCACAACGCGATACCACCGGATACAAGCATAAGTTACCATGCCTTGAATGTGCTTGAAGAACAAGTCACCGTTCCGCCTCGCTCCAGCGTAATCATTTCCGTCGGTACCGTAGTGCCTGCAGACATGGAGGGCGTCATCGAGGGCGATCATCACTTACTGCTCGACCGTGAAATTTGCGTCGCTAGAGGCATAGCTGAGCTACGTGCAGGGAAAGCAAGGGTGATGCTCACGAACTTCAGCCCCGAATACAAGCACATTAACAAAGGCACCACGGTCGCCTACATCGACGAAATAGTACAAGCCAGCAGTGCGTTCGCCTTCACGGATTCCAGTGCACCTGCAACGACGACTATAGTACCTGAACCAACTTTCGACGTCAATCAGAACCTTCCCAGGCACAAGAAAGAACAACTAAAAGCTCTGCTCCTGCAATACGAGGACTGCTTCTCGTCGTCGTCATATAGTGGTTATGACTTCGATCTCAGAATCGCACGCGGCGTGCTGAAAAAGTGTTCGAATGGTATTTCCTCCATAAGATACACGAAAACGTCTGGGAAGTGCACTAGCACTCAGCAGACACTGTACATGTGAAGTAACAAACTGGAACGTCGGTTCGGGTCCCGACGGCTCTGGGTTCTGCGTCACTACCGTTGTTTGTAATCCACGTGTTCGCATCTCTTCGCACAGAAATATTTGCGATGAGCCTTCTGTGTATAAACACTATCGCTGCAAATACCATCTACTTGAAGCCAAATCTCGCTGAACCTGGACCGCATGTTGTTTCATGCAACGTGCAGACTTTTCCGAACTTGACACGAACGTAATGAAACAAAATTACGCATATTTCTCTGGAATATGGTTAGCACAATAACCACGTACAGCAGTTGTAACTGAGGAGGAGACCCTCGGGTGATTCCTTTTTTTTTTTTTTTTAATGGTCTTGGTGGCATCGCAGTGTCGATACGCGCACAAAGTTCGGGGAATGAACTGCTTACTTTTAGAATTCGTATAGATTTAGAAACATTCAGAATACAATATGGCGTGCATTTGCTATGTATCATTCAAGTTTGAAGTTAATTCAATAGGGTAGAGCTCAGGCTGTCGCTGTGAGGGCAGAGTTTGTTGTTGCATCATCTATGATATACAATGCAGTTATGAGTGCCCTTGTGAGGTACAGCACAAATAAATTTCACTTCGAAAGAAGACATTTAGTGGCGCAATTTAATGTTTTTAGAAGCTGCAACGTTTCTAGCATAATGTGCCGTGAACTGCGTTGCTGTTCCAGGTAACAGTTTTCTTGCACTGCATATTTTCACAGTGCCGAAAGATATTAACTAGAACATCTATACATTCGCGGCAGATATTGAGTGCTTATTTCTCGAAACTGTGGGCAAGGCAGTGGTACAGAGATTTTAGAAAAACGTTATATGCACACTTTGAGAACCACTTGACCTAAATTCTGCAACTACAACATGCATATTTAAATGATTAATTAGAAGGGTTACTAGTGCAAATATTTGGTTGCGATAGCAATTATAGACACTCCAGGAGCATTTTGCCGTCGCCGTGAGGTTCCGTATAAAGTCCAAGGGCGATAATATTGTCGCCGCACGCCGTATGCTGTATGCTGTTCCAGTCGCGCTCAACGCTCCGGAGGGAGGGTAGGGAGAAGGGGGGGGGGGAGACGTTCTACTTCGGGCAGAGGGTGGGAGGAGGGGGGCGCGTTCTACGCCGTGCGCGCCCGCCTGGGCCGCAGTATCTTGAAAGCCATCTGCGGCGGGGACAGAGTCCGCCCTGCACTGTGTTTTCGCGGCTTAGTTCGCGTTGATGCGAGCGGCAGCAAGAAGGTCAATTCGCTCGGTGCTGCTGCCGCGCTTACGCACCCAGCGTTTTGACAGAGAGCTTCCGTGATCATCCAGTGAGATGCGTTCATGTTTGACTGTGCGCGCGGGACACCATGCTTCTTAATTTAGTTCGTATGCCTATGTTTACAAGTTTATACGACCGATAAAACTACTATCCTTACTTCGAATAGCTGTCCACTAATTTGTTATCGCAATCGAAATATTCTCACTAGTAAACTTTCTAATTAATCATTTAAAGATGCATGTTGTAGTTGCAGAATTTAGGTCAAACGGTTCTCAAAGTGTGCATATAACGTTTTTCTAAAATATCTGTGCCGCTGCCTTGCCCACAGTTTCGAGAAATAAGCACTCAATATCTGCCGCGAATGTATAGATGTTCTAGTTAATATCTTTCGGCACTGTGAAAATATGCAGTGCAATAAAACTGTTAACTGGAACAGCAATGCAGTTCACGGCACATTATGCTAGAAACGTTGCAGCTTCTAAAAACATTAAATTGCGCCACTAAATGTCTTCTTTCGAAGTGAAATTTATTTGTGCTCTACCTCACAAAGGCACTCATAACTGCATTGTATATCATAGATGAAGCAACAACAAACTCTTCCCTCACAGCGACAGCCTGAGCTCTACCCTATTGAATTAACTTCAGACTTAAAGGATACATAGCAAATGCACGCCATATTGTATTATATTGTATTCTGAATGTTTCTAAATGTATACGAATTCTAAAAGTAAGCAGTTCATTCCCAAACTTTGTGCGCGTATCGACACTGCGATGCCACCAAGACCATTAAAAAAAAATCACCCGAGGATCTCCTCCACAGTTACAACTGCTGTGGTTATTGTGCTAACCATATTCCAGAGAAATATGCGTAATTCTGTTTCATTACGTTCGTGTCAAGTTCGGAAAAGTCTGCATGATGCATGAAACAACATGCGGTCCAGGTTCAGCGAGATTGGGCTTCACGTAGAAGGTATTTGCAGCGATAGTGTTTATACACAGAAGGCTCATCGCAAATATTTGTGTGCGAAGAGATGCGAACACGTGGATTACAAACAACGGTAGTGACGCAGAACCCAGAGCCGTCGTGACCCAAACCGGCGTTCCAGTTTGTTACTTCACATGTACAGTGTCTGCTGAGTGCTACACTCTTAGAAAAAAGGTAGTAGTACTTGCTACCTTTGGGGTAGTAACTGCTTGTCACATATGTTACTACCCTGTTAGTAACTGCAGGTAGTAACGGCAAGGGTAGTAACCGTTACTACCCTTGCTATTACTAACTAGAGTAGTAACTGTTGCTGCCCTTGCTATTACTAACTACGGTAGTAACTGTTGCTACCCTTGCCGGTACTAACAGGGTAGTAACATGCGAGCAGTTACTACCCAAAAGCTAGCAAGTACTGCTACCTTTTTTTTCTGTTACCAACACAATGAGTTAGTAACAGTTACTACGACCTAACTGCAGTTAGTAATGGGAGGAATCAATGGATGCCTGCAGCAGATACCATATGGTGTCGTCTCCTTTCTGTCATCCGCTGGCACTAAATTTGCTTTTTAAGTCAGTTTACCCACACGTCCAAGAAATGGCAATGCAGATAGCATAGTCTTGCATGCCTCTTCAGCTGTATTATATACAAAAGTGGCCATATTTTGCTCAGAAGATAGCCGTAATCTAGATAATTAACAAAAATGCCGCTCTCTGAATTATGAACGTCATGAGCCCTCAGGAGTCCCTTTAGCTACACCTAAGAGACCTTAGGGCAAAAGCCTTAGTCATACTCGTGACTATGACTTCTACCACTATCCTTTAGTGTTTACTTAGTGCCCGCGTCCGAAGGCATTTCAGTGTTCTTGGCTTGTTATTGTTATTTTTGTTGTTATTTATATATGATTGTTATTTTTGTGCTCTTAACGGCACATCATTTATCTCAAAGAACGACCTTTGGTTAATAGGTGAAGAAGAAGAGTGCTTACAAAAGTTGTCCACCCTTGCGCGCGGCGCTCCATTTAGGCATTTCCTCAACCAAAAGTTATGATGGTGTGCAGTCGCTCTGCCCCTACGGATAACGTTGGAGCCGGTGGCATCTGTCACGCGCCGGCACGTGACTTGGCTGGCGGTTTGCTGAAAACGACTCGCACACCATCAGAACAGTTCCTTGAGAAAGCTCTCGCTCGCAATCTCGCTTTTGATTAAATACCAAAGCTAAAGGATGCAGAAAAAAAATGCAGGCTGATCCCACGCACTGTGGGAATCGACGTTATGCGAAGCAGTGCAGGCAGCCAGCCTACGAAGTTAACGAAACGACCATGAGAGCACCAAGACGTAGGCGGCTCTTTCATGACATACATGACACGCATGTCATGATTCACGTCATGAGTCCTCAGGAGTCCCTTTAGCTACACCTAAGAGACCTTAGGGCAAAAGGCTTAGTCATACTCGTGACTATGACTTCTACCACTATCCTTTAGTGTTTACTTAGTGCCCGCGTCCGAAGGCATTTCAGTGTTTTTGGCTTGTTATTGTTATTTTTGTTGTTATTTATATATGATTGTTATTTTTGTGCTCTTAACGGCACATCATTTATCTCAAAGAACGACCTTTGGTTAATAGGTGAAGAAGAAGAGTGCTTCCAAAAGTTGTTCACCTCTGCACGCGGCGCTGCATTTAAGCATTTCCTCAACCAAAAGTTATGATGGTGTGCAGTCGCTCTGCCCCTACGGATAACGTTGGAGCCGGTGGCATCTGTCACGCGCCGGCACGTGACTTGGCTGGCGGTTTGCTGAAAACGACTCGCACACCATCAGAACTGTTCCTTGAGAAAGCTCTCGCTCGCAATCTCGCTTTTGATTAAATACCAAAGCTAAAGGATGCAGAAAAAAAATGCAGGCTGATCCCACGCACTGTGGGAATCGACGTTATGCGAAGCAGTGCAGGCAGCCAGCCTACGAAGTTAACGAAACGACCATGAGAGCACCAAGACGTAGGCGGCTCTTTCATGACATACATGACACGCATGTCATGATTCACGTCATGAGCCCTCAGGAGTCCCTTTAGCGTGTTACACCTAAGAGACCTTAGGGCAAAAGCCTGAGTCATACTCGTGACTATGACTTCTACCACTATCCTTTAGTGTTTACTTAGTGCCCGCGTCCGAAGGCATTTCAGTGTTTTTGGCTGTTAATGTTTTTTCGCTGAGTCATTGTCATTTCTGCTCAGTCATGGTCATGACTACGACTTCTACCACCATTTTTAAGTGTTTCCTTCACTTAGTACCGACGTCCAAGAATTGTACTAAATGGCTGCGAGAATTGTAACCGTAACCCCGGTGCTATGGTTTCTTGTCGCATAGAATTTAGTAGTTGGCGTATTTAAAAAAAAAAAAAACAATTTGTCGTTTCACTGAAAGGCAGGCATTTCTTTTGGACACAGACCTCGATCTGCATGTCAAACTGATCAAATGTATACTACCTCAGCGTAAATGGCAAATATTTGACAAAATATAAATCGAACGCACCTGATTACACAATTAAATTTACCCCGGCTTATAGACGGCCACCCCTAGCGGTATTGCCGCGCAGCTGCGCGATATATATGGTGGTTATGACATAAGATACACGAAAACGTCTGGGAAGTGCACTGTGCACTTCCCAGATGTTTTCGTGTATCTTATGGAGGAAATACCATTCGAACACTTTTTCAGCATGCTGCGTGCGATTCTGAGATCGAAGTCATAACCATCATATATCGCGCAGCTGCGCGGCATACCGCTAGGGACCCCGCCCGTCTATAAGCCGGGTTAAATTTAATTTTGTAATCAGGTGCGTTCGATTTATATTTTGTCAAATATTTGCCATTTACGCTGAGGTAGTATACATTTGATCAGTTTGACATGCAGATCGAGGCCTGTGTCCAAAAGAAATGCCTGCCTTTCAGTGAAACGACAAATTGTTGTTGTTGTTTTTTTAAGTACGCCAACTACTGAATTCTATGCGACAAGAAACTATAGCACCGGGGTTACGGTTACAATTCTCGCAGCCATTTAGTACAATTCTTGGACGTCGGTACTAAGTGAAGGAAACACTTAAAAATGGTGGTAGAAGTCGTAGTCATGACCATGACTGAGCAGAAATGACAATGACTCAGCGAAAAAACATTAACAGCCAAAAACACTGAAATGCCTTCGGACGCGGGCACTATAGTAAACACTAAAGGATAGTGGTAGAAGTCATAGTCACGAGTATGACTAAGGCTTTTGCCCTAAGGTCTCTTAGGTGTAGCTAAAGGGACTCCTGAGGACTCATGACGTGAATCATGACATGCGTGTCATGTATGTCATGAAAGAGCCGCCTATGTATTGGGGCTCTCATGGTCGTTTCGTTAACTTCGTAGGCTCCCTGCACACTGCTTCGCATAACATCGATTCCCACAGTGCGTGGGATCAGCCTGCATTTTTTTTTCTGCATCCTTTAGCTTTGGTATTTAATCAAAAGCGAGATTGCAAGCGAGAGCTTTCTCAAGGAACTGTTCTGATGGTGTGCGAGTCGTTTTCAGCAAACCGCCAGCCAAGTCACGTGCCGGCGCGTGACAGATGCCACCGGCTCCAACGTTATCCGTAGGGGCAGAGCGACTGCACACCATCATAACTTTTGGTTGAGGAAATGCCTAAATGGAGCGCCGCGCGCAAGGGTGGACAACTTTTGGAAGCACTCTTCTTCTTCACCTATTAACCAAAGGTCGTTCTGTGAGATAAATGATGTGCCGTTAAGAGCACAAAAATAACAATCAAAAGAAAGATTTTGCCAGTTACTTTCGCATTCGAGAGTGGCTAAAAAAAAAAAAAAAAGAAAATCACCAGCCCTTCCCTTGTCGAGAAGATGGGGGTCAGCGAACACTGCTGGCAATCCTAGCACTGCTCAGCGGCTGCGGTTGTCTTGGCGCCATTACGGTAAATCCGACAGCGCTGCGGCCACACGAACTGCTGCGGAAGGCGACGCAACGTGAACTGATGAGGCAAGCAAACCACTGCAGGCGGCGGCGCCAGGTGCGCTGATGACGTTCCGATCCGAAGCCACGGCTGCTCCACAGATCCGGCTTACTAAAGGTGCGCCTAGTGCGTGCCTGATGCACACGTCACGTGGTCACAGAGAGGCGCTCGTGCCACTGCTCGCGCGTCGTCGTGCTCTTCTTCCACACTGGCGAAAACATTGCTGATGGCTCTATCTTGAAAGCGTTCGTCTTATGCGAAGGGCGGGCGGACGCACGGACGGTTTTCTCGTTGCGTAACCATAGAAATGCTTACGCATTCAAAACTTAATTAGTGAATCTTTGTTAATTAGTCGATTATGCATTTCGATTTTTTGTGCAAGTAATGTCCGCCTCTTCGAGTGGACCAGCTCATGAACTAGAACTGTGCGATTTGCCACAGGTAATCTTAACAATTTTTGAAAGTGTTCGCTGAAACACCCGGTATATGAAAATGCAGGCTGCCGAATTGATTCTAGCTTGCGCAAAATTTGGTGCCTAAAGCACTAAGTCAATGAAAAACGTATTGGTATATGACTGACTGCGCGCCCATTCGCATTCCATTAACTTGATATCCTTCCGAAATCAATAAATAAATAAAATGATGTTGACGACCACTCTGGCCAAGAAAGTTAGTCTTATTGACTTTTGTTTTACATATATATTTAGATGGAGTATATATACCTTCTCCATCAGGGCCATTCCGGGGGCGTGTACATAAAGAGAAAGACATTCTGAACACTACCAATTCAGTTCACAATATGAATCGAAAACCAACTGTGCTCAAGGAGGTCTCACGTGGCCTCATTGACCTTGTCTCGCTTTCAGTCTCAAACTCTCTCCGCTGCAGTTTTGCACGCCACTTCTTATACGGTATCCTTGAGGGGCTCCTGCGTGTAGCTCACTGTTTTAAAATACAATGGTAGCTTTAGCTTGTTGTTGTTTTTTAACTTCTGTGACGATGCATTTATAACAGCCCAGACTTAAATGGTCGAAAATTACGCTTATAATTACAACAAAGTACGGTGGGAACGAGGCGATATTTGTACGTTGGAACTTACAACTTTACAAATTGGCACATTGCCATAAAGAGGGCGTTATTTTTAAATGTATTAAAGATGTATGCCTCATTTTAAAAAAGTTATTAAATTCTGGGGTTTTACGTGCCAAAACCGTATGATTATGAGGCACGCCGTAGTAGGGGACTCCGGAAATTTCGACCAGCTTGGGATCATTACCATGCCGATGCACAATGCATGGGACGCGGGAGTTCTTGCATTTGTTCTTGCATTGTTCGTGCGCAGAGCGTGGCGTACCACGTGACTGACTCTACGCGCTGCCCGAGCGCGCTCGTTCCCTCCGCGGGCGCCCGTGAAGTGCCGTCAGGCGAGTCGCAGCGCAGCTCGGAAGCAATCATGAGTGGTGCATCGCAGCGTCAGCTCGCGCTTTTACTGCTTGCGGAGAGCGATGATTCTAGCTCTAGTTCTGAATCGACCGGTGAGGACTCAAGCAATGAAGAAGCTAGCGTATGCAAAAAGGTTTTCGACGTCATGTTTCGGCCGCCGGAGAAGAACGCGAAAGTTGCGCGCGAAAGTTGCGCCCTTGTTCTATGAGAAAAAAAAAAAAAAAAAAAAAACTATCCTTACAGATTTCATTCGCATGTACAGTCTGACCGCTTCTTTTGTTTTTCATTTCCACCCTCGTTACTTTCCTTTTTATTTTTGTATAACTGTCTGTGCAAGTACCGTGTGTATGAATGTACACCGCATTACGTGTAAAACATGTGTGAAACTTCCAAGTTTATATTGAAGCTGAAACAAATGTTTAATGAAATCAGTGTTTCAACTTCAACCATTGTTTAATAAAATCATTGCTCCCCGGTCCTCGTTATGCGCATTGTTTTATTGAGATTTTCCGCGCTGCGGACAAACATTTCCTTTTTATTTCTAAATTTTTTCATGGGTCCTACCTGGGGGAAAAATTGCGCATAATAATCAAGCATCAACTTCGTTTCGCCCGCCGTCCATTCGCAGGCTGCACCTGAAAAAGTTCAAGCCACAATTAGGTATGTCATATGAAAATTACCGGCAAATGAGCTTACTGCGGCGGCTGGTCCGCTGGCTTGGCCCCCTGGCTTCATGCAGCTGTAGATCGTCCCCACTGCTTCCAGGATCTCAGACTGAAAATTGAGATATGAAAATGGACGATAATTATGGCTTGACCGTACAGCACTGAGCCACCGGGGGAGACGAGACGACACCGTGACGGCTGCAATCGCAAAACGGCCTCCGTGCCGAGAAATTGCGCATTCACTGTGTACTCACGCCACTCTTCATTTTACTGTTAATAATTAAACAGTTCATTAGTAACCTGAAAAACCGCACCTGTGTTTATTTCAACGAACGTGAACGACAAATCATACATCCTTTTTGACAAACTCTGTATTTTTCGCTGGGGTATCAAGCAAAGTAATCGACTCATGAATATTTATTAATGCCTCGGTTGTTTTTACAGGCACTTGCAAATAAAATTAGAACAAAGCAGCTTCGGCAAGAGTATTGTTACCAGCGAATTACAGGGTACACATCTAAGGAAGGAAAATAAAACTTAAATTATGGGGTTAAATTATGTTTCTAGCTGTTATTCAACAAACGACGTAAAAGGGACTTAGAAGTAAGACAGGACGCATCCGTGCTACCGTTCCACGAACTTCACACACTGCGGCAGAAAGCAATGAAAAACATTGCATGGGCACGCGCACAGCAGGGCACATGCGAGAAAGTTATTTTACGATAGCCAAATCCACTCGCCTTCCGCGTCAGCATGTGCCGGGTTCACCATCGACGACAGGAGGACACTTAAACGCGGTGCGACTTCCATCGGAACACGATATTATCAGTTCAGGAGCACAAACATCTTGGCGTTTATTTCACACCTGTTCTTTCTTGGAGCCGTCACATTGATCATATCACAACTAAAGCATGCCGCGTTCTAGGTTTCCTGCGCAGAAATGCAAGAAAGTTGCCACTTGAGACAAAGGTATCATTGTACAAATCGAATGTCCGATCTGTTCTGGATTATGCTTGTGCTGTGTGGGATCCGTGGTCGGCACGCGACGTGAACAGTTTAGAAAGAATTCAAAGCATAGCCGTTCGTTTTGTTTGTTCAAATTACGCCAGGATTTTCAATGTTTCAACAGCAAAAGAAAGCCTCGGTTGGGAACCACTGCAGCAACGCAGGAAATATCTCAGAATTAAACTCTTTCACAACATATACCACTCTCGAACAGGTATAGACCCCGGGAAATATTTTTCCAAGCCTGATTACGTTTCTCAACGGCTGGACCATGAAAATAAGGTTAAATAAATAGCCTGCAAAACTGAAGCGTTTAAAATGTCATTTATTCCCAGAACCATAATCCAATGGAACAAGTTACCATCCGATGTCGCAACGATTTTCTCAAACGATGTATTTTCAAACTACATACTCCCACTGAAGTAAGATAGTGTTTTTGTGGGTATGTGCGAGTATGAAAGTGTTCCGGGAACATGTTTTGTTTTGCCTGCTTTATTTATTGGTTCTTTGTTTCCTACTCCCCCCCCCCCTTCCGCTGTAATGCCTAGGGGCGCTGTGGGTATTGTGATAAATAAATAAAAAAAAAAAATAACAGGGATGTGAACACCGTTTCATATCAGTTGTGATAACGGCTGTTCATCATTCGAAAACTATTCGATATTCGATTCGATTTGTGTCTGGCACTACTGGATTCTCATTCGATTCGGTCTCAAAAGTCACTATTCGCACACCCCTAGTAATCTCATTACTTTTAGACAGTAAAGTCTTTATGCAATTACTGTCAACGTGAGTCAATCTCTGATGTAATACGAGTTACATCTCGAAAGTACTTCTGCCGAATGTGCACTTCGCCATGGAGTTTCATTAGGTGGCAGGATGGGGACAGGAAACGAACATTACGGTGGCGGTAACAGCGCACAAAGAGGCCTTCATTGCGGCTCTGCCATATAGAACCCATCGTAGTAGAGGAAGGACACTCAATAGAGACAACTAATGGCTTTGCATCCGCTGCATCCACCACTTACATATGGGCACCGTAAATAGACAACAATTGTTATCGCACGCACGCACTCACCTACGCACACTTGGCAGGCATAGACGGACTCATTTTATCACTACCGTGTTTAAATTTACTGGCCATAATGAGAAGCGTGCTGAACGGACTTCCCAGCTACCAAAATATTCAGCAGGCGCTATCGCATTCTTTCGGAAAGAAAGAAAGAAAGAAAGAAAGAAAGAAAGAAAGAAAGAAAGAAAGAAAGAAAGAAAGAAAGAAAGAAAGAAAGAAAGAAAGAAAAGATGCCCACCACTGCCAATGTATATCCTAGTTCGTAGTTGGGATTCTTTCTGCAGGCATTTTAATAAATCATATGATTATCTTGTTTATTAGCTGTGAAAGTATGGAAAGTTTGGATACTAAAGTGTTAGCTGTCTATAAATATTAGCTATGAAAACGCAACTCTAAGGTAGGAGAGAAAAAAACAACCAAAGATAACGAAATAATATCGCAACAAGCACATAGACTACGAAAAAAAAATATTCGTATCAGGCTTGCACGTCAAACAATTACACGTAATTAATTACTCGTAATCAATTACACTTTCTCGCATTTTTGTAATTTAACGATTACTTTATTTACTCGGTAACGTTCGCTGTAATTCAATAACTTTTTTTTCGTTAACCAATTACATGACCACAGTTAAACTTTATTGACGAGACATGCTGTAACAGGCGACGCAGCTTTGAGAACCTGAATTAGGCGGGAACTACAGTAGAACGTCTGGGATCGTGCCAAGTGGCAGCCTCGCGGATGCGTATGTTCAGACAGGCAAACCCTGGAGCTCAGTATTTATTTTTATTTTATTTTATTATACCTCAAGGGTCCCGTTAGGGAAATTACATGAGGGGTGGGTACAGGGGACAGAACATAATTACAGTAAAAATTGGTGAATACAGGTCAAATGAATACAAATCAGTTAGCGAATACAAGGCAGGAATAAATAAAATAATAATGATGCGCAGCAGTGTACACGATAATCCTATGGGTTAGCGTCGATGCGTGTGATTTCTTCGACGGCGGATTTGAATGCTGCATGGTCGGTGATCGTAGCGATATGGCCGGGAAGGCGATTCCAGTCACGCGCAGTACGAATAAAGAATGATTGATGAAATGTTGCGGGTGTGGGCACGTGGAGGGATGACGGCGTTTGGATGGGTGTTGCGTGACATGGCGATGGACGGGAACGATGAGCTCGTTTTTAGGCGGCAAACAGTGAAAGAACTTGTGATAAAGATTTAGTCGAGAATTTCTGCGGCGATGAGCCAGGGCGGGTAGATCAAGTTGCGATTTCAGTGCTGTGATACTATAGAGTTGTAGGAATAATCACTCAAGATGAATCTAGTAGCTTGGTTCTGGACTCCTTCGAGTGTCATAATTAGGTTTAATTGGAAAGGGTCATATATTGCACTTGCATACTCAAGTTTTGGACGGACGAGTGTGTTGTATGCTAAGGGCGTAACAGAGGAAGGTGTAAGGGAGAGATTGCGACGGATGTAGCCCAAGACACGGTTTGCAGAATTAGTAGTTTGATTAACATGGTTGGCCCATGTTAAGTCGGGGGAGACATTAACCCCGAGGTATTTCAACGAGTGTCTGAGACTTGTAGGGCAGTTGTTAATGGTGTATTCAGGAGTTGAAAAGTTGCGACGACGGTGAAATGAAATTAGTATAGTTTTATTAACGTTGAGAGACATCAACCAAATTTTACACCACTCTTCTATATGATGAAGATCGTTCTGGAGGACAGAGATATCGGAAGAGTCTGTTATAGGGCGGTACAGAATACAATCATCGGTGAAGAGGCGCATTTTCGATGACACATGAAGGGGTAAGTCGTTAATATATATTAAAAACAGAAGTGGCCCGAGGACCGTGCCCTGGGGGACACCGGATAAGACTTGCGTAAACGAAGATGAACATGTATTTGCATAGACGAACTGATGACGGTCGGTTAAAAATGCGTGAATCCAATTAAGAACTGATTGGTGCAGATTTAATCGTGAGAGTTTGAGTAGTAAATGAGCATGAGGTACTTTATCGAACGATTTTTCGAAATCAAGGCCAAATGCATGGACTGGTACGTTACTATCAAGCGATTATTGAATGTCGTGCAAGAATAGAGCGAGCTGTGTCTCGCAGGAATGGCCTTTACGGAAACCGTGTTGGTTAGGATGAAAAAAAAAAAAAGTTGATGGACGATAGAAATTTCGCTACACTAGAGAAAATGACATGTTCTATTAATTTGGAGCAGACGCTTGTGATTGAAATAGGGCGATAGTTCTTGGGACAAGACTTAGTACCTTTTTTTAAAAACGGGGATTACCTTGCCAACGCACCAGTCAACATGTATAGTACCCGTGTTAAGTGATTGCTGGAAAATTTTGGAGACAATGATGCTGGAATGATGCTTAGTGTTTTTTTAGTACTTTAGCATTGATTCCATTAATTCCGGTTGACGATGAATTTTTTAGTGAATCAATTATTTTAACAATGCCAGGCGGGTCAAACGTAATGCTATTCATGTGGGCATCAGTGTATGGTAAGATGTCGGGCATATTGTCAGTGGATTGATTAGTAAAAACCGAAGAGAATGTCATGTTTAGGACATTAGCGACTTCGATTTCCGGTATAATACTGCCCATGTCATCACAAAATGAAATGATGCTCTCCTGGTGAGGGTTGATGGCTCGCCAGAAGCGTTTTGGATTGTTGTGTAACATCGAGGGTAGTGTAATGGAAAAGAAATAGCGTTTGGTTATGGTTGTAAGCGAGTTGTAATGCTTCGCTGCAGCGTGATACTTTTGCCATGCTAATGAGGATCTCAAGGATGAACCCAAGGCCTTAGCTGAGCGGAATAGACGTTTTTTCTTATTGTTTAATCTTTTCAAAGTGTTATTGAACCATGGAGAGTTTGCGCGCTCAGTTACTTTTATAGTGGGAATGTGTAGTTTTATCAGACGCAGCATTTCATATTTGAATAGTTGCCAATTTGACTCGACGGTCCGTGAGTGACCGTGAGTGTTTCCTGAACTTAACGGGGCTCCACCAGATGTTGGCCGATGAACTGAATTGGTGCTTGTATGTCTCGATAGCGACGACCACTTAGGACGTTAATGCCAGGAAATCACATACGGACGATTTTTCCAGCTTTTCATTGGCCCAACCGGGAGCGTCGTTTTCCAAGTCCCAGCAACAATGAAGTATGCACTGCACTTCACAGAGGACCCAGATGCTGCATAACGACAATCTCTTGCGTAACATGTCCGTACGTTACGACCACGCCCTACACCCCAGCGCACATATCGAGCGAGTTTTCAGTGTCACTGCTGATGTCTTCACAACAAAAACGAAGAAAGACGACCGACGAATTTTTTTAAAAAAACAATTGTTGTACAGCAATGTGTGAAGGGCTGCAGAGGACGCACTGGAAGGGTCAGGCCAGCTCGTTATGTTTACTGTACGTATCTGTTCAATGGTAATAAAGATGAAAGTAACGTGGAAGTAGTCGATTACTTTTGATTTCTTAGTTACTTTCGTGGGTCAGTAATTGGTAAATGTAATCAATTAAGGGTGCAAGTCTGATTCGTATGCATAAGCATAAAAAACGAGACCACATATCACTCGCGCCAAAACAAACCAGTTCTGTATACCTGCGGTTACGACCTGTTTGTGCCTCTCGGAGTCTGTGTTACTTAAGGGACACCCTTTTATCGCCACTGTGCGCACTCTCTGTTTGACGCATGTTACAATCTAGCGTCTTGTACAAAACACGCGGACACCCACATAAGATTTCGAAATGTTGCGTCTGAGGCTAAGTATTACGCCAGTCGCAGACGCATGTATCCACAAAAAGACAGCGGCCTCCATCGCTTCGATGGGGAAAGCCACCGCCCGCCAGGACTTCATGCGCGACGATTTCCTGCACAGCCTCGCCGGGCAGACGAACCTAGCTGTCAGGAACGACTTCTGAGCGACAGGCACGGAACGACCGTCTTTTCCTGCGCAGCTATACACGGAGAAAGTACGCTGTGCGCTAGCTGCGCTTCGGTCCGGTGCCCCCGAGTGCTGGCCATAGAACACGCTGCTGCGGCTACCTGCTGGCTCCTTTAATCGGTAGTCGTAACGCAGGCCGTACAGCTGCAACTCGCAGCCGTGATGCGTGGTACAGATGCGGAAAATGTGAAGCAGCCAAGGGTACAGAAGGCAAGTTACCGACGAAGAGACAGCTCGCGTAATTATGTGAAGTATGAAATTTATTTCTTTATTTTGAACAAAAACAAAGAGCACACCGAAGCAAAAGGCTGTCGCCTGACGAGGCCTCGGCGCCCTCTATACAGTTGGCGTTGTAAGGACAAAAGATAGTAACATCACACAATCATGTACAAAGTCATAAGATTGAATGAAGTTACAATACCAAATGAATTAAATTACAATCTAAAACAAGTTACATTACATAATTTGTGAGCATGTTAAACAATGAACTTTTTGTGGCGTTAAATAATGAATGTCCTAAATGAACCTAAAGGACCCTGCAACAGGTGCACGTGAGAAGAGCGAACGGAGACCGATAGATTTCAAATGAAGGCCCTCTGGTTACGCCGCGCCATAACTCGCGTTCAACCTCCGATAATGCCCAAGACTCCAAAGCACTAGCGTATACAGCGTAGAGGAACCGCCAATCTGCTTCTGCTTCCAGCAGTCTTTAATGCACGTGTTTTGACGTCAGAATGTAATCATATTAAGAAAGCATCAGCGTAGGAAAGGGTCACACGTAGTCGGAAATATTGTGCTAGACTATTCAGCGGCACATCATACGAATGGCTACATGACTGAAAAACCCCTCTTTTATTTAATAATTCTCCACTGCAAATGTGCACAAGCGATGACGTGAGCTCCATTATTTTTTTTCCGGAAGTTAGCGGAAGACTTAGTCATACAAAACGCTGGAGGAACGGGATCCGCAGTTGCTTTGTGCCATCGTCTGCACTTCGCGCTACGTTTTCATAATGACTAATGACGAGCATCGTTAAACACGCGGTGACGGACTTGACAGCAAACGTTGCAAACTGCTTCGTCTGACTCGATGTGCTACTGGCTTCAACCACCTCAGTTATTATTTTAGCGCAGCATAGAACCTTCATCTGCTCCGTTTCCAAGTGTATAAACAAGCTAGCAAGCAAGCATATACAGTATAGATGAAACGCCTCTCCATGTCTGGAAGCATTCCTTTACGTACGGCTGAAGACTGATTGATAGCGCTTAACTGCTGCCAATGTTATAGCATAGCGACGCGCATGAGAATTGAAATGCCCTCCTGTCAACGCGTTAGATGCGTAAAGGGAAGTAATGCTCCGAATAAAGCCACCCTGAGCTGGACAAAGTAACATGCAGCATACTCACGCCGCTTCTTGTAGTCGCGCAAGTATTACGTGCGCGGCTGCTTTCTGTTCCTCCTAATTCCTCACTCAACACAATTTATATTGCACAAAAATGTAGAGAGCGAGAAAAAATTATCTTTTTGTGAATACATTACAGCTTTCGTGTGTCGTGTTTTTCGATTTGTTCTTTTGTTATGGACCTACGCACGAATATCTACACACCAAATAAAAGTGACAGAGGGAAATGTAAAAGTAGTTAGGACGATGGGAGGGGGGGGGGGGGGGCAGAGAACTTCTGTAACAACTTCGATTTGCATGCAGCGGCGACCTAAAGTCACTGCCAGTGTAAGTTAAAGAATTATAGTATAGATGAGCATGTTTAAGAATGCGTCCCACTTCTTATTAAGCACGCTCTACAAACGCGATTCTTGAGTCAGAACAAGTTTAGCAAACTACTACTGGTTCTTTACATATATAAAGGTCCATATATGCACATATATACCTATGATCGTTGCATATATAAAGACTTTGGAGCAACAACACTTATCTTTTCTTGCTCCTTTGCTTTATTTCTTACTTGTTTCATCACATATGGAGAACTAACTTATTGACGGAAAGGCAGATGGTTGTTCCGTCCAGCACCTACAGCGAAATCCGAAATCGGTTTCGGGTGGCGTCTGCCGGCGGCTCGGGGGAGCGGAAGTAAGCCGATACTGCGTCTACGACAGGCGCCTTCGAGTGTACGGGTGCATGCGCAAACACAACGATCCCAACAGCACGCGTGTGTATGCGGTTGCCCGACGCGCTTCGCCGTATAGACCGCCGCTCGCGCACGGCTTCCGTCAGGCTCGTTTGCGTATACCACAGGAGCACGGCTCGCATTCCTCGAAGCGAAGAATGCCACTATAGCAGCTCAGCAGGAAAAGCCAAAGAAGCGGTCGTCGCGCGCTCTGCATGTTACAGCGACGAGCCAACGACATAATGAAGAGGACCTCATTTGCGGTTCAACTCTCATGAATGGTCTTGCGCGGACACACGGAGAATAGACGACGAACGGACCGCACATATGGCGGCGTATACGCACAAAGGAACTCGAGCGCCTTTGAGGCCACTGCAGCGTGCGAGATAACGGGCCACAAAGCGAGGCTTCTCTCTTTCACCGTTTGAACCCTTTCTTATCTTGAAGAACGGCATGCGAGGAGCAGGAAAAGTTTGCTCCCCGAAAAAAAAGAAAAAAGACTGTCCGTGCACGAGCGCCAAGTGCGGCAAACGGAACATGGGATACGACCAAGAAACCATGCTGAATCTTGAGCCTCCGAACGTGCCGACGTCTTTGTGGAGTAGGGATGGTCGATTAAATATTTTAATCGATTAACGATTAATCGTTCGTCGGTTTAGCCTATAATCGATTAATCGCTTTCGATGCGGGGATTTTCGTCGATTAATCGATTAATCGACTTTTTTTCGGGTGCTTTAAAAAGGCTGAAACACAGTTATCTACTCACGTAAGTACCCATTATAACGTTTGGAAGGTGGAACCAGGATAAGAAATACAAGGGTATAACCTTTGATGAAGAATAATGTTTTTTAACTTCTTAAAGGCCAACTATAATTGCCACTAGGGACTAGTGAAGGAATAAACAATGTACAGGGTGTTCATATTTAAGTTTTACGGAAATGTTCAAAATTGCCTGTGGCAGGGGGGAGAGTCTAACGCTGTGTGTACTTGCAACCATGCGACTGCAAAAAGAAAGTTGCCCGATTACGGGATGAGACATTACGCGGTGTACGTACATACGTGTAGCGAGCGATACGGGGCACGCAAGATGACATGAGAAGGCGAACTTATCTGTCACTTAGCGTGCCCAGTTTGAGCTACATATCGCTTCACTTAAGTTCGTAATCTCCTTGGAACGGTTGGAACTATAGGTACTATTGACCAAGAACATGTGGCAGTCCATCAATGACTTGCGCGTTTAATGTGTATCGTTCACTTATGGCTTGCACATGAGTTCCATGTGTCTTCACACTCCACATTTTAAATTTCACACAATTTTCTCAAGAAGAGACACAAAGTGCTGCTTTGCATGTAGTTCAATAGACAGTGCACGAACTTCAAAATATTCACGATTTATAGACAATACGGTTTTCGGCGCACCACTCCACGACAACGGACGAAAACAGCGAAATGTTTGGGGAGTAACTGTTGAGCATAATTCTTATCGTTGAGCTGGGTTATTCGAAGAGGCGGACATTAGTAGCACGAAAAAATCGAAATACATATTTGACTAATTAACAAACATTGAGTAATGAACTTCTTAGTTAATTACTTTACGACACATATTACAATTTATGAATTGTAGCCGATGAGTTTGGAAGACCAACTTAAAAGGAATTTATAGGATGACACCAGTTTCGAGATATTTCGCAAAGTGTGGGACGAAATACATGGGCGTTCCAGTTACTTTTGTTCTTCAATGCATTTCTTTACGCGTTTCTTTACGGCGAGTTTGATGGTGCATATCTTCAAACTGGTGTCATTCTGGAAATTCAGGAAGTTCTTGATGAGGGATAGTTGGTTCATAATTTGGAACTGAGATTTGAACAGCGCGAAGAAAACAAGGACACGAAGAAAGAAATACCCCAAACAAGCGCTTGTTTGTGGTATTTGTTTCTTCGTGTCCTTGTTTTCTTCGCGCATTTCAAACCTCAGTTCCAAAATCGGGAAATTCATTCCAAGTGAATACGCCTGACAAGTGGATACGCCTGTTTTCTAATGTACCAGCAGGTGTTCCTCAAGGCTCAGTCCACGGTCCACTTCTCTTTTACAACGAAAGCTGCATATGGCTAGGCGAAACGATAAACCGTTCGTTCCATGTTTCGATAAACGTCTCCATTGGCTGCGCCGTCAGTTACGTTGTTCTCTACGTCGCACCCAAGCGCGCGCGCCATTGGCAGCTAGCGCCGTTAGTGACATTGTTAGCGAACGCGTTCCCGCCATTGCTACGTTGACGCTGCTGTGCCCGAAACGCCTTCTCCTCGGCTCGCCGTTGTCGCATGCGTTCGATATCTCGAGTTAGCTCGTGTCGTGGTTAGCAGCATCCGCCCGCCATTGGCGCGTGCGTTCCACTTCGTGATTTCAACGTGGACGTTTCGTCGCAGCCGAAGCCAAAGTGCCGCTCGAGAAACTCCTGCCGAAAGCGGGCGTTGCCCCGGCGAACGCGTTCCCGCCAATGCCACGTTGACGCTGCTCTGCCCGCAACGCCGCCTCCTCGGCTCGCCGTTGTCGCATGCGTTCGATATCTCGAGTTAGCTCCGCGTAGTGGTTAGCAGCATCCACCCGCCATTGGCGCTTGCGTTCCACTAGAAACACAAACATGTAGCCAATATTTGAGAAACGCTTCAATACAGCGTCGGGATTAACCACTGCTAAACACCGGGGCCGCACGTTTCAGCTTCGCTGGTTAACCATCTGTACGGAGTGCTTGGGCGGTGTTTTTTTAATCTATATTAACGATCTTCCGAACTGCGTTCCTTGTTCTTCCATTGAGCTATTCGCAGATGACTGTGTTCTCTACTGTAAAATTACGAATCCTTCCGATTCCCAAGAACTGCAGGACGACCTTAACCGCGTAACTGAGTGGTGTTCTAATTGGTGCGTGCAACTAAAATCAAATAAATGCAAGGTCATGCGAATATCTCGTAACACTGTCATGCACACGTACTTTATTAATGGTGCACCTGTGACGTCAGTTACTTCTTACAAGTATCTCGGCCTTCACATATCAAATAACCTTTCTTAGCATTCGCATATTGACTATGTTGCTAATAACGCTAACCGTATGGTTGATTACTCGCGCCGTAAATTTAGCTCTGCCCATTCGTCCCTGAAGCTAACTCTTTACAAAACTTTAGTTCGCTCCAAATTGGAGTATGCTTCAGCCATTTGGGATCCGACTCAGTCTTCATTAGTTTCTACTCTAGAAAGTATTCAAAACCGCGGTGCACGCTTTGTCTTATCTAATTATTCTCGCTATGCAAGTATTTCATCAATGAAATGAACTCTTAACTTACCTGATCTTTCGTCACGCCGCAAATGTTCCCGTCTTTCCCTTTTTCAAAAAGTTTTTTTTATTTGAACCCCCTTTTAAAGGAAACCGGTCTTGCCCCTCCGTCTTATATTTCGTCTCGCACTGACTACAGCCTTAAAGTCGGGGTACCATTGTGCCGCACAAACCGGTACAGTGACTCATTCATCCCTAGGACAAGCACGGACTGGAATCGCCTTACCGCGTCAGTCGCACTCATCACCGACTCTATAGAGTCGGTGATGCATTCGAACAGCATGCATTCGAACAGCATTCGAATGCATTCGAACAGCAGTCTTGAAGTTGGTATACCAACTTCAAGACTGCTGTTCGAATGCATTTTGTTAATATTTTTGGTTTGTACTTTTGCTGCATTATTTTTTGTTTTTGACTCCACTCCTTTCTGTAACGCCTTCGGGCCTGGAAAGTACGTTCAATAAACAAATAACTTCACCGGCTACAATTGGTAAATTACAATATGCGTCGTAAATTATTTAACTACGAAGTTAATTAGTAATTTTTATTAATTAGTTGAATATGTGTTTCGATTTCTCGTACTAATGTCCGCCTCATCAATGATAAGAATTGTGCTACCTGCCACAGGCGATTTCTAAAAATTCTATAAAACTTAAAAATGAACACCCTGTATGTTAAAAATGGCACTTACTGAGGAGGGTGGGCGTGGAGGAAGAAGAAATTAGAAGAGAGCATCGCAGCACGACTGACATCAAGAAGTCGTAGGTTCACCTTGCATAGAAAACGACTTCTAGAAGGTCAGCTTTGCCAACTTGGATTGACCATTACGTTACCTATCATTCTATCTCTGGGGGCGTCGGCACTAGGACACTGTAATAGGAACGTATGTGATGCCATATTTAATTTTGTAATGGAAACAAGGAGACTGCCATGCTAATTTTTTTCACAAGACAACAAAAATATTTGCTTCAAATTTTAAGATGATTAGCATGAAAATTAATATTAACGATTATAATTCATTTATTATCTCATTCTTAAGTAAGAAAATCCCATTTAGGAATCCTTCATTTTTCTTCCCATGGCCGCCCGATTCATGGCCAATCCCCCATAGTGGGTTGTGCTATATCTACAGGCACCAAACCAAATCAAATCAAGAAGTAACGGCGCAACACGTGATCGCCACATCAGAGCGCGCGGTCGGTTAATTTAATGCTACCGGGTGCAGGGCAGCAGCGCAGCTGAACGGGTGCGCACCGATTTGAAACTACTGCGAACCAAACATTATCGGCCAATACGTTGTCTCCCAGGGTCACGTGCTGACCCTATACTGCGAGGTAAACAGCGAAGGAAATGGCTTGTCGATGAGTTCGCTTTCCAAGACTTGCTGCCTCACGTAATGCTCTCTCCTAGTTTATTTGTTCCTCCACGGGGGCGGCCTCTCTCCGGCCCCAGACAGCCTGCGTGACGTGTGCGTAAAGCGGGGAAACGTTTGGCAATCTCGGCAGGACTCGGGGAAAAGAGTTGACAGTCGCTCTCGGTCTTCGCAGCCGCGCTGTCGTTGCTCGTGCTCCGCATTCCATAGTACGATTTCAAAATTTTCACGCCACTTTAGTCACTGTCTGGAAAACGATTAATCGAAGCGGTTTAATCGATTAAACCGATTAAATTAAAGGTAGACATCGATGACGATTAATCGTTTTGCGGCGTACTTTTCGTCGATTAATCGATTAATCGTTCATCGATATTACCATCCCTATTGTGGAGTTGAGAGAGGGCATCTGGCATATGGACGTGAGCATAACGTAGTCGACAGTATTTCGTGGTGGCGTAGTGGTAACATCCATGCAGGTGCCCTGTTGCCGGAGAAGAACAGCAGATCCCGCCGTGCAGGACACATGGTGGGGCGTATAGGTCACAAATATAGGAAGCGGCTGTGCGTATGCATGCCGAGTGCACGGCTCTGATCTCTTGCAACACGAAGCACAGTGACAGGAATTATACGGTCTGTTACCTTAAACACCTTAGCCTGGCGAGGTAACGAGAAGTCATGAACCCTTTACAAAAGAAGAAAAATTGCTTGAAGCGCGTATTGCAGGCATTATACCAAGTCCTGACCGGCAGCCCACCGTTTTCCTTGAAAAGTGCACAATCATCGCATTCTACCAGTCTAACATATGGGGCAAGAACTTTGACGTTAACAAAGAAGCTTGAGAAGAAGTCCACTCTTTTCTTAACGGGCCTATATATATATATATATATATATATATATATATATATCGATCCATTTGATCGATCATGTTGTTAAACATTTTCGTTGGAATACTTCTACTATAGCAACGACCATCTCAGATGATGACTGAACTTTAACTATTGCTCAGATTAGACAAGTTCTGGTAGATTGAGAAATCTGGAAGAATAAAACTTCGACAGAAGATATCATGGAAAGTAGTGTCTAGCATATAGGCACCCACTCCAAGAAGGAGGGGGGTGGGGAAAGCGAGCCCCCCCCCCCCCCCTCGAAAAAAAAAAACAGAAAAAAAAACGGATAGAGAAAAAGATAAGGACAGTTAGAAAGCGCTCAATTTTCTCAGCGCTTCATTTTTTGTGTCCATGTTTTTCCAAGTGCGCTGCTTTTAACTATAAGACACATTTAGAGGCAGTGTTAGGGGCGACGCACAGAAAACATTTTAAGTGTGTCAGTTAATTAAAGCTTAATGACGGTTGCTAAGCCTTCGTTTATTGGCTGTTTAGGGACGTTATTAAAACACTCACAAAATTTCCGCGCTGCACTTAAAGGACCTAAGGGGGCAGCAAATCTATATTTTCAAAGAATAAGGACCATGTGATTTGTACCGAAAGCTTTCCAAGCGTATTTTAGGAACCCCAGCGGAAGTTTGCTTAATGTCCTCAAAGAACTCAACGTGTACACAAAGTTGACATTCTGAGGAATAGGGGGCATCTTATTCGTCAAAGTTTCAAGAGCGTCAGTTAATTGCAGTTTCCGCGAAGCTCTTTCAGCTATAGGTTTCACAGGGCCCCGAGAGAAGTGTAGGTCACATCACGTTTACATTTGGTGTAAATATGGACCATGTTTGGTGTAACATGTGCCGAAACAGCGTTTCTGGCTTAATTATGAGCTTTGGAAATAATTACTGAGCACTCATTTTCTCCCCATTACATGCGTTATACAAGGGTGGGGAGGGTGGTAGACTTTGTATACAATGAGCATGCCGAGTCAAGTCTGCATGCATAAATTACAGGCTTTGTAAAAAGAGGTTTCCACGAATGTGTTATACGGCTCTTATCCGCTGTTTCCGAATATCCAGAGAGAACTCTGCTTCACACTGTGTTCATATTTGGTAAAAAGTGGGAGCGTGTTATATGCAATCTGTGCCTAAACTTGAACGTTTCTGGATTAATTGCGAGCTTTGCAAAAATTATGCGTGGCTCTGCTATCGCAAACACCAGAGACCAGCGGAGCTGGGGAAAGTCTAGCAAAGTAGTGGCAAACCACACACTTAGTCTAACTTTTGCTGGGCTTCCCCCATCTCCGGTCTCTGGCGTTTGCGATAGCAGAGCCACGCATAATTTTTTTTTTTTTTTTTGACAAGCCAGTGCAGATGGAGAATGCTAAGATGTTATCTTCTGTGAAGCTTGGTTTCAGCTTCCCTAGCTCTCGCTTCAGTCTTTCGGAAGCCACGAATGTCCAGTTCTGTGGTCGTAACCTGCCGAGCCGCCGCCAGAAGCATCGGCTGCAGTCACGGACACCGGGCGCGTTCGGCGCGAACGCGGGGAAACGCGGTCGGCGTCGGAAGCAGCTCTACGCGTCCCACTACCACCTGCCTCACTCCTCCTCTCCACCTCGCAGCCGCTATGCTGCGCGATGCTATTTTTATACTCTGCTTTCACTCTCTCTCAGCTCTCTCTCCTCCAGCTCGGCGAAGCTGCGCACGACGGAACTCCCCTCTCCCTCGCCACACGTTCCATAGCTGTTGCTTCCCTTTTCGTCTCACCTAGAATTCCTCCTCTCCACTTCGCTCGGCATTTTCCGATACACGCCTGGCACAGCTGGAGCTCAAGCTTAAACAGCTCCGCTGTTAACAATTACTGAACCGTCGTTTTCTCCATGTTTTCATGCGTTATGTGATACGCCCTGTGGTGTACTCAATGAACTAAACGAGTCGCCTTGTTTATATTTCGTGGATATAGGGGGAAATTTGCTGTGGGTAATGTGTAGGCGAAGTTCAAAGTGTGTCATTCAATCGCAGCGTAGAGTTCAGCCCGCCGCCGTTGAGAAGTATAAACCACCAAGATCAAATTAGGCGAAAAAAGGGGGAACATTATCGCTGACGTACAGGATAAGTTAAGCGAGGGTGCAGTACAGCCTTGGCTAAAAATTTCGTAAGCAACAGTAAGAACAGCTGGGCGAGCTGGTGCGACAACATAATGAAAGCATCGACTTACATAAGAGATCGATGTGAATTAACTGTGTGACTGCTGTTTGTTTTATGCTCCCCGATGGAGATTATGTATGAAAACGTTCCATTCATCAAGCACGTAATTAACTACTGTTCACTAATTAAGCTTGTAAACAACAATATTTTGGGGTATGAAATAGAGAGAGAGAGAGAGAGCTCTTTATTGAAAAGTAGGGAGGTTTGCCCGCGTAGGAGTATTTGCCTACATATGTTATACTCTGCAATGCAAGGGCAGAAGGGAGAAAATGGCCCTAGAAGGACGATGTTGTCATGCAAAATTGAAGCCATCTAGGGCACAAAGTATATCCATTCGCTAGAAATCTCGCTAGCAAGGAAGGGGAGAGAGAAAAGTTCGTAACCCCCCCTCCCCCGCCTGGAAAAATGAAAATTCTCCGCTTATGGCCTGTATAATGCTCTTGGCACTTCCTAAAAAAATGACTTAATATTTGCGCTTTCGTCGACTCGTTGGCGGCATAATTTTTAAATGATAGCAGCAGTGAAGGCACAGAAGCTTCTGTCAGGTTGTCTAATTTTTCGATCCGACGTCTATACGTCAAGGCTGTTTTAACGATGTCTTAAACAACGGTAGTTGGTCATGAGTGCGTGCTATTTTGAAAATTGTGTTGGAGTAATATCAAGTGCAACATTATTTTTCCCACCGTAGGTAGCTTTTATCGATCAGCGTTTCGACAGCGTATGTACAAGTTATTATGAGCAATCTTTCTTGCCATGTCGGATTTTCACTCACACAAGAGCACGCAGTCGATTTCAGAACGACCTCCAACCGAAGCTTGACTAGAAGTCTAATTTCTCTTACATTTTGAACACCGACTGTGCAAGTACCCTTATTCATTACTGTACAATATTGTGCAACACTCCACGTCAATGTGCCGTACTGTACAGGAACTGGACAAAGCACGTGTAGGCTCCAGTGCCAGTTGAACGCACAGTAGACCAGCTCCCACAGAAAAGCTGATTGAGCGCAATATACAAGGATGAGGAGGCTTCTGCGTGGTCCTTCATCTGACAACCATTGCTTCGCGAGCCTAAAGAATGCAGTAAAAAACGAACCCAGGTGCCTGCTGCCATTGCCAAAAACAAGTTCTTCCTGCGCCATAGCAACTTACCGTCTTCACATTTACGAAGGTACTGCTTTCCCGCATAGCATGGGCATCACTATGGCTAGTATTCACGCCAACAAATCGGCATTTTTTTTTTTTTTTTTTTGGGGGGGGGGGGGGGGTCTAACTTACAAAAGTTGGGAACTAAAAGGCAGTCGCATATTTTGTATATTTCATTTTTTTTTTTCAATTCTCAGTACTTATACTCAAAATAGCAAATTATTACTTTCCTTCAGGTTTCTTGAGGTGGTGCATAGAAGTTTCACATAAGAACTCTCAAAAACTGTCAGATCATTTAGTACTGCTTCGCATCCATTCAATACACGTACCACTGATGAGGCTGTAATTTTATGTATCACGGTATATGTCGCGACTATTATGTCTTCAAATAAAACGTCAGAAATTAAAAGGACCGCACACGCGCACATTTCTAGCGGTAAGGAAAGATTTAAGGACCGCGCAACGAGCGATGGAACGAAAAATGTTAGGCGTAACATTAAGAGACAAGAAGAAGCGGAGTGGATCAGAGAGTAAACTGAGATCGCCGATATTCTAGTTAAAAAAAATTGAGCTGGGCGGGCCAGGTAATGCGCAGAGTAGATAACCGGTGGACCATGAGAGTTACAGAATGGGAGAGGCCTTCATCCTTCAGTGGACATAAATATGCTGCTGCTGTTGATAATGATGATGATGAGGACGAGGAGGAGGAGGGGGAGGCCTTAGTCCTCTAGCGGAAATAAATAATCTGATGATGATAACTATGACCTTAAACACAGCCCAGGAGGTGCATTTCACAAAGCACAGCGATGTGTATTTCCGAGGTATAACTGCACCGCGCACGTACCACATTCAGCCAGATGAAAACGCAGTGTGTGGTGCGACTTGCCTTCGCCTTTCATATTTGTATATGTTCGTGTGGGTATGGGACTGTGTGCTGTGGATTATTGGCCCTATGACGTTGTGCCTTTTCTTACTACACAGACACACACACACACACACACACACACACACACACACACACACACACACACACACACACACACACACACACACACACACACACACACACACACACACACACACACACACACACACACACATATATATATATATATATATATATATATATATATATATATCGCTTATGTTCTTGCGAAAAGGAGTAGGCGTCGCCATTATAGGGTGACTATATACATCTCTTTATTTTATTTTCATTTCAATAAAAATAAAGAAAAGGCAAACATTGCTCGGTTTTGTAAGATGAAGATATAAAAAGATGTTAACATGTAGAAAGAATCCACTGCGATGGCTCAGAAGCTAAGCCATTTTGTTGCTTGGCATCAGCACGAAGAAGCGGGAAACCACGTAGACCGGCCTCACACGACGCCTCCCGGAGCCTGCTTGTGGCTTCGGAACGTAAAACCCAACAATTGAGCAAGACTAAAGAAAAAAGGAAACGGTTGCGTCATCAACAACAGCGAAAGAAAAATTACGGCATATCCGTGTTAACGGAATTGCGGAATCAACGTTAAGCGAAGCTTTCTTGACACGCTTCAATTAAATGCCATGCGAGGACACACCCAAAGTACTCGCAATAAACTGTTCAGGTTCCGCTTCCATCGCAGAAGTATTGTGTTCTTTGGCTTGATCATAACGAATACATGCCTGCCCGGCAGGATGTCAAGAGGCGGATACCCCCACCACGCGACTGCGGATTTCAGTGTCTGGGATCGGCCCACTTTACTCGTCGAGAATTAAAGCGACTGAACAGAGGTGCGAAACACCGGGCGAGGGGGAAAGAAAGCTTCTCTTTAATAAAGGAATTGTACATTTGAAGACGTCTACTTGTTGGAGTAAGACTATTTAGGTACCTTGTGTTGTTTCATTCCGCAATTCCGTAGAGAACATGCCGAGGCGGTCACCGGCACAACTGTAGGGGCAGTGCAGACGGCTGTGAAACCTATTCGTTATTATATCTGCTGTCCTGCCTGAGCTGAGCTATTTAGCAAGACAGCAGCAGCCACGGTCAAGCAGCAAAGTCCGGGACGGTTCGCAAGGAAAGCTTGCCTTTAATAAGGACACACGGATCATCTTTCACGTGCGGCTTTTCCGCTCAGCGAAGCGACTGCGAAACCAACGCTAGCCGTGCCAGGGGAAACCTGCGCTTCCTCGTGCGCGGACATCTCGCGAGCGGCGTCCGGAAGCAACGCACAAGCGGGCACGCAGGGCCATCGAGGGGGCGGCCATCAGCGGCGACTCCCGCGTAAACACACAACCGCGCGGACTACCGCAGCGTGAAAGAGGAGCTGGCACCGCGCGGTCCCGGCCAGTCCTCGAGGCAATTATACACAACGCGGCCGCTGATTGCGGCCGGCCATTAGTGCGACGCGCGAGTCGCGAGCGGTCAGGTGAAAGCGTCGGTCCACCGGGCATTGTATTTCGAATCGGGGAAAATGGAACAGAGCCAGCCGAGCGCTCGTCTTCACCCGGAGTTCAGCGCGGCAAACACCGCGGCGTCCCACTCTTGAAAACAAAGGGGGGTTCTCGGGTCGCTGTTTCGTGACACGCATGTGCAGAGTCACTGCGTGCGGGTGTTCTTTTCTCTTTTTCTTTCTCTCTCTTTTTTTTTTTTCACTTCCGTATTTAGAGCCCCTTCGCATCGTTCACGTTCGGGCCCAATCTCGAAACTCAACTTGTGCTCGCCTCTTCCTTTCCTTAGCTGCCATTGTGGCGTTAAATGGACAAAAGAAGAAAAAATGTCGGTGGGAGCAAGAAGGACAGTCGCAAAAGCGCCACTTTTCGCGAGCACGAGGAAGTCGCACGAGGAGCTGAGCTTCTGGTTTCTAATCGTGACAACGTCCGCTGCCAAACGACTCGCTGCCAATAGCCCGTGCACCGCGACACGCCAGACAATGGGGGCGGCGAAGAGAAAAGGGCAGCCAAGAAAGTCAGCCGCTCCAAGAACAAACTGCGCCGAATGAAAGAAGAAGAAGAAGAAGGCGAAATTGTGCGGTCCGGCCGTGTGGGCTTGCGCGATCGAGAAAGCCACAGCCGGCCAGAAACGTACCCGGCACGCACGCCCGCGCGGAGCTATTTTCGAGATTTGAATACCGCGTTAGGGGAATTTGCGCGCAACAGGTCCTCGTTGCCAGCGGCGTATATATATACACCAACGGCGAACGCATTTACTGATCGGGACGGCGATACGAGGCCCACTCGGGACCGTTACACGCCCCTTCTTAATCTGAAAACATTGCGCACTGCATAGTATTGTCGTACGAAAGTTAGCTGTTGAAAGTAACTTGGTCTCTCAAGGCACGTGGCTGTATGCGAAGGAGTCGAATAAATAGGGGCAAAATATGTTCCTTTTTCTTAGACCCAATTTAAAGTAGATATGATAATAATTTCTCGAACTTAAAAAAGAAAAAAGAAACAAAAGAAAACTCATGCGCGATACACAAAACAAAGCTTCTACATTTTTTTTTTTTTTTACGAAGCAGACCCTTCGAACGGCGCAAGCTTACCCGTATACACGCAAATCAGCGTGTTGCCGCGTATCGTGCCCAACATCGTTCTCATATCCGCGGGCCGCCCTTTTCGTTTTCTTCTTCGCGGCGAGTCTGTTAACAGGCGCTACGAGGGTTGAACACAAGCTTTTTATACGCTTTTTTAATTACACATGTGGCTTAGAATCTTCCTGTTTGTATGTAAGCAATCTAGAATTTTTCTTTTACCGTCGTACGTGAATAACGGAGCCGAGGTAAAAGTAACATTCTATCGTGCAGCTTATAAGGAGAAGACGCACACCCACAGGAGGCTACACGGGCTACATAATCGTTGTGGAGACGGCAACCGCTGACTTAAGTGATGTTCGCGGGGACGGATGAAGAAGTTCAGTGAAGAAGAAAGTTTCATAGTGGCAGACGATTAACTGCACCCTCATTGGCAGAACTAAATCGTCAGCAATGGCGAGGCAGACTAATTCGCGGATTTGAAAAATAAATGTACTTACAATGTACTTACAAATAGACAGAGGAAAATGCAAGGCGTAAGCTGGCAGATGCCTCCGGAACGGGCACAACACCTGCCTACTCCGAGTTAAGAAAGTTGGGGGTAGAAACATAGAAACTGAACATAAGGGAAAGGGGAAAGGAAGATAAAAGAAACAAGATGACAGATCATAACGACTGAAGTAATACAACGACAAAGAATAGAGCACGGCAGCACTAACAGAATATGTATATATATATATATATATATATATATATATATATATATATATAAAGCCAACAGACAATGATGCCAAGGAAAGCATTGGGGTAATTGGCTGTGGTTGAAATTGAAATGTAGAAAATGATAAAGAGAAGGGAAATGAAAGTGGACTAAAAGATAACGTGTCGCCGATGGGAGCCGAACCCACAACATCGGCATTACGCGTGCGTTGCACTTGTGCTATACGGCGACGGCTATGAATCCTTCCACTAACTTGGCCGTTTATTTTTCACGAGATCTAGCTCTGGCCCCTGGGAGTGTTAACCAGCGCCACTCAAATACATGGTGGGCGGATGTGGAACATCCTTCTCACCAAATAGCGTCACGTAACACGTGAACTTATAAGGAAAGCAGGCACGTGGCTAAGAAACCCTCGTATGCTACCTATTGACACCACGGCTGCCAGATTCGAGGCCCTCGCTATGAATGAACGAGAGAAGGGAAACCGAGGGGCTCGATTTCGCCCACTTTCATTTTACTTTTCTTTATTATTTCCTACACTCCAATTTCAACCACAGCTAATTTCCCCGATGCTTTCCTTGGCATCTTTGTCTGATGGTTTTATATGGACATGATTGACAAAATCGAGCCCCTCGGTTTCCCTTCTTCTCGCACTAATGCGAAAGCTCTAGTTGAAGGATCGACATCGGCTGTGGACATGCATCAACGTGCGAAGTCAGTACACAGTAATGCGGCGCCAAATTTGGAGCAACTTGTCTCTTAGGATTTGCTGCAACTGTTACAATTAAATTAAATGTTGGATTTTTACGCGTCAGAGACACCATATAATTATGCGGCATGCCGGATTTATTTTGACCACCTGCGGTTCTTTAACGTGCACGCAATACACGGCGTATGCCGTATACGCCGTATGCGCGAGTGAAAGCACGCGGAGGACGCGCGCTATCACGGAGAGCGAACGCACGGCGGAAAGCAAACGCGACTGCCGTCGCGCGATAGGCCGTGGGGATATGGGAGGGAGGGAGGCGGGGCGACGCTGTGCGGCGGCACCAAATGCGTATCTTGCAACCGGGCGCAAGGGGAACTGGCCACTCAACTTCCCACGCGAAAGGAGGAAAGCAGGAGGGAAGGCAGCGCGGGATGGAGGGGGGGGGGGGGGGGGCACAGCGTCTACTCTGCCAACAATGCGGTTGTACTTTGCCCGGCTGTGGCGGTCGCCCGCACCGTCTCTTATCTCCACACGACTCTGATCTTTGTATGCGCTGTGCATTCGCCGCTCAGTTTCCGTTGAAGCGATAGAGCGCACGAACCTTCGCTCGCTGCGGCGGCTGCGCTTGCTGCCAGCGTTTTGAAAGTGGTTGTCTGCGGTTTATTCTTGTGCGCGCTGACACCATGCTTGTTAATTCAGTTAGTAAGCGAACGTGTCCAAGTTATGCAGCCTATAAAACTACTATCCCTACTCCGAAGAGCTCTCTACTAATTTGCTATCGCAATTGATGCTTCGCCTTTCGGGCGAAACTGCGACATTTTTTTGCGACATTTTTTTGCACTTGATCTCAACCCCCACTGCTCTCTGCGCATGCGCTGCGTTGCTATAGCGACGGAGGCGCGAGGTCTGCGGCGGAAGGGCCTGCGACGGTTAGACCAGCTGTTCGGCGCTCCGTCGGCTTAACCTAACCTAACCTAACCTAACTCCGTCGATGCGTACTAAATAAATGATGATGATGATAATAATAATAATAATAATAATAATAATAATAATAATAATAATAATAATAATAAAAGCAAAACAAATAAGCGCAAAAATCTCTCCAACAACGGGAATCGAACCCGGGCTTCCTGGGTGGGAGCCAGGTATCCGAACCGCTAAACCATGCCGCAACGTTTTTTTTTTTTTTCGTTATTACAATGAAGCAGAATCTCAAGAAAAACAAGAAAAACAAAGCGCTACAGAAATGTAAGGTTATAGAAAACACATTCAAAAGTCAGGCAAGCACGTGCAAGCGTCCAATAAAGTCATCCAGTCCGGCGCTGTTTCTTGTGCAGCGTACACACTGCAAACGTATGCAGCAGATTCCCCTAAAAACGACCGAGTGCTTCGGGGTGGTTTAGCGTGCCTGTCACACATTCTACTGCGCCAATGGCTATGTAGGCCTAGTACCACGAACATGTCATATGGAGGGTCACAGGGATCTTTAAAAGGTAGGAAATGAATTGTGTATGGTGTAATATCCAAATATTTTTAAGTGTTCTTTGGAGAATGTCCCAGAAGAACACGGCATCCCTAAAATCTACAAAAGAGTTATCAATCGTTTCAGTATGCCATGGACACAAACGGCAGTTTGTCGACCACGGCACGAAACAGCCCCCTTTTTTCTAACCAGGTTTTGACAGGAAGGGTTGCCGAATGTAACTTTAAAAAATTTTGATCCCTGGAGGAATGGTCATTCGACGGACACGCTTAAGTACATCTAGATAATAACATTCCAAATAAGGCGCACGATAATGGGGAACAGGAAAAAATGGGTCTATGAGTGCAGCAGAAATTTCTTTGCGGGAGGCAGTGAAAATATAATCCATGCTAAAGCGAGCCTTAAGAAAGTGAAAGCTTTCGACAACCTCCTTTAAGAAGCCCCAAAGAGCCAGTGGTGCACCTCTGACAGATGACGACACAACTATTTCATGGAAGGTAATTGATTAATCGAAGTCGTAACACCTCTCTTATAGAAATGGACTGTTTACATCACGAAAGAAGAATAACCAGGAGAAAAGTTGCCTAACAAAAAGAGGGGAAAAAAAAAAAAAAGGTTATCACGCCACATGGCCTCAACACTTGAGCTCCATGCAGAGGTAGCAAGCACACGGTGGAAAGCTTGCAGCCTAAGCCGCGATCAGTGTAACACCTGCAGGACATGCATAAGTGGAGCTGCTATGAACACATTGCAAGCTTCAGCTTGGCTAAATATGACCATGTCGGAGACAAGTCCTGCCGTTTCGTAGGCCCCTCAAATAGGATAACAGCGCCTTAGAATACAACACGGCGCATGCGCAGAGAGCAGTCGGGTGAGATCAAGTGCAAAAACCTCTCCCGAAAGAGCTTTCTTCTTCTCCTTCTTTTTTTTAAAAATAAAGTATTGCAGTCGAGATTAATGATATCTTTATTGCGGCAACAAATCACCAAGGGCGGCGGACATCGGTAATATGTGCTAATCAATGATTATCTAAATAACTAAACAAAATTCGATAACCAACCTTTCAATGAATTACTCTATTGCACATGTTGCACTATAGCAAGATTGAAACTGTCAGTACACACAGCATATACATAGCAGAAATTGTTGCTGTAAAATTAGAATTTTCTAGCGATTAATAGAATATTAGAAGCAACAATTCAAGCCTACAGGAACTGCAATTTCGACAGCTTACATGAACAGTTATATAGTAACATAATTCACTGTTCGAAGGACCGTCTTAAAGGCTTCAACGACAATTGGGAAATGCACTCGTGCTCCCACGACACCCACACAATTGAAGTTTCTCCATCATGTCCCTCCCAACGCATACACTTTATTCCGACAAAGTTTTGTCTCGATACGCCTAGTAGTTCGCAAACGGCAAACATTTTCTTCCTCTAGCTGGCAAGCAACGAAGAGTTCTAATTAGCACGTATTTGATCATTTCTAGAGGCGCCACCGAAGCACGTATACCACATTAAAATATCTCCATCGACACATTTTACTCCTGCCAAGTTTCCTCTTGATGCCCCATATATCTGAAACAAAGTGCTGTTGAGAGTACCAAAGCACAATTAACAAGATTTGGGTAACTTGCCATAACACGCGCCCAATTAAATCCCGCACTTCTAACTTTGCCCACATATCGCTATTGACATACCTAGCATCCCCTCTAAATTTTATTGCGCGAGCTCCAATGGCTCGCTCAGTGAATTTTGGTAGACACTTGGAGCGTCACCCACCGTGGTTGCTTAGTGGCTACAGCGTTACGCTGGAAAGCGCGAGGTCGCGGGATCGAATCCCGGCCACGGAGGCCGCATTTCAATGGGGACGAAATGAAGAAACGCCCGGCCGTGTACCGTGCTTTGGGTGCATGTTAAAGAACCCCAGGTGGTCGAAATTAATCCGGAGCCCCCAGATACGGCGTGCCTCATAATCCTATCGTGGTTTCGGCACGCAAAACCACACGATTTAATTAATTTTAACATTTAGAGCAAACACTCTTCATCGCACCGATATAGTATAATTCACAATAACAGCTTCGATATAATATAGCCCTCAACCGAAGGTTAGAAGTTTGGAAACTTGTTCGCACGAGGAAGGGGCACGAAATGTTTGTTATTAAATCACATGATAAATTGGTCGAACGGAACGCTACATTATTGACTCTGATAAGCAAAAGCACTTTGCATGTCATTGCTTGTTAACTGTATAAGTTGTAGGTCGCTGTCAGTACCCAGAATTCAAACGGTGAATGTCAGGAGCTAAGTGAATAGGCAAAGTGACAGCAACATGTACAATGCTCAAATGCTTTGTAGAGAAATCTTTATTCCACTTTAAGTCAGTAGTCGACAAATTGGGATTATGCTCGTGACTACGTGCGCCAGCCTCCCAATGCGACATGTGCGCGCCACAAGATCGCAAATAAAACACAGGTGTTTGCAGCAGCGCACGAGGGTGCACATCACGTGTACACACTTCACGGAGTGGCCTCCCTCCCATCTTGACGACGACGGTGCTTCTTTATCGAACGTGGACCGTAGCGTGGGACGGGCGAAGAAGACGCCTACGCGGAAAGATTGAGCCCCGGTATTTCCGCTAACTGCGCACATTGTTGGCGGTGAACGGTGCTCGACCAACGCAGTGTGCGCAGATCGGGTCGTTGAGATGAACGGCGCGCTCAGCCAACGCACTGCACTCTGAACGGGTCGTTTGAGAGGACAGGGCTTTTAGGAATAGGTGTGCCCTTGCTGGACATCCCACGGTCGAGAGACGCCTCCATACGACCGCCAGGAACTCATGGGGCAGGCGCAACAGCTGTGCTGAGACAAATGCCAGAGTGAAACGAAAACGCGCGAAGAACAAGATAACTTTAGCAGATCTATATATATATATATATATATATATATATATATATATATATATATATATATATATATGCAAATGCAAACTGATGTGCCCTGATTCGAATATAACCAGGGCAACATTTGACTTCAATCGACCAAGAGAACAGGCTGGCTTCAGGGAAGGATGTTCTACAATGGATCGCGTTCATGCCATCAATCAGGTAATTGAGAAATTTACGAAGTACACTCAACCCGTTTGTATGGCTTTCATAGATTATGAAAAGGCATTTGATTCAGTAGATATACCAGCAGTCATGGAGACATTGATAATCATGGAGTACAGGAGATATTCGTGAATATCTTGGCAAATATTATCAAGATACCACAGCTACCTTGCATCTCCACAATAAAGTATAAAATTACCTATGAAGAAAGGGGTCAGGCAAGGAGACAATCTTTTCATTGCTTCGCTTCACTGTATGGTTATAAGAATTATCCAAGCTATTAGATTGGGAGGGCTTAAGAGTGAGGATCAACGGCGAATATCCCAACAACAGTCTGGAATTCATGATCGCCAGTCAGTCTGTAGAGCATGTGCAGAAATGCGTTCATCTAGGTCAATTACTCACGGGAGACCCTGATCACAAGAATGAAATTTACAGAAGAATAAAAATGGGTTGGAGTGCATATTACAGGCATTACCAAATCCTGACTGGGAGCTTATCACTGACGTTGAAAAGAAAAGTGTACAATCACTGAATTCTACTGGTGCTGATATATCTGGGACAGAAACTTGGGAGATAAACAAAGAAGCTCATGAACAAGTTAAGGACCGCGCAAAGGGCGATGGAAAGAAAAATGTTAGGCGTAACGCTAAAAGACAGGAAGAGATGTGGATCAGAGAGCAAACGGGCATAGCCGATATTCTAGTCGACATTAAGAGGATGCTTTAGCTCCGGCCCAACTCCGATGCCGCCTATTCTAATACATGTAAAACGCAGAGACGCTTTTCTGAGATAACCACTTGGCCGATCTTAATGAAATGTGTTGCGCGAGAGAAAGGTAAAATTGTAGTGACTGTTGAAAGCGGAATTTCGATTTAGGGCCTGAATGTTTTAAAAATAATTTTCAGAAATGGGTAAGTTTGAAAAAAAAAAACAATAGAAGCGCGAAGTTTACAAATTCGTAGCTCTGCACCAAGAACGGATATCGCAGTTCTGTAAACTGCATCCGTTAGAGCATCGAAAGCGGAAAATTTTGATACGTCAATTTATATCTTACGCGGATTTGTTACATAGCTTACAGAGGTTTTGCAAAAGTTCTATTCACATATTAGTAGTGTATTTTAGCGCCATATATAGTATATCAGTTTTGTGCGCTTTAGATGTACTATTAAGTTCAACTTACAGAATTGTGATATCGTTTTTCATTGCTGAGTTACAGAGTTGTAAATTTGATAGTTTCGTTTTCTGAAAGTTTGCGATTTTTGCCAATTTTTACGAGGGAAAGTCAAAAAAGTAAAGGGACTTTTGCAATTTTTCGCACTAGGGCTTGGTAACACTGCTAGTATCCAGCGCTGTGTCGTCTGCAACACTTCTATGGAACGTGTCACTCTTATTTTCTGCGTGAGTCGTTAGAGTGTAGCAGACCGTTAAACATGGCAGCTCCGTTGTCGATCTGCACCATGCAAGGAGGAAATGAGGGCAGTGATTCGCTTTTTGTTTGCGGAAGGTGTTAAACCTGCGGAAATTATACGTTGAATGCAAGCGCAGTATGGCGACAGTAGTTTATCGCGAAGCAAGATCTATGAAAGGATAGAGCGTTTCAAAGAGGGAAGACCTTCTTTATGGGACGAGAAAAGATCGGGCAGGCCGTCGACGTCAACGACTAATGACAATGTCAAAGTCATTGAGGGTATGGTGATGGAAAACAGATGAATCACAGTGGACGAAATCGCCAATACTTTACATATAAGTCACGGTTCAGCGTATTCCATCTTACACGACAGGCTAAATTTTCGGAAAGTGTGTGCAAGGTGGGTCCCGAAAGAATTGTCAGCGCAGCATAAGGCACAAAGGTAGGACATCTCTCGTAAACATTTGGCCCGTTATCGTCGCGAGGGAGATGGTTTTTTACAGCAAATTGTTACTGTAGATGAAACTTTGGTGCATCATCACGAACCGGAAAGAAAGGCTGAGAGCACGGTTTGGAAACACTCATCCTCACCAGAAGTTAAGAAATTTAAACGTCAACCATCAGCTGGCAAGATTATGCTAACACTATTCTGGGACATGGAAGGTGTGGTAGCCGTTCATTTCACCCCAAGAGGCGAAACTGTAAACAGTGAAAACTATGGTGATGTGTTGAGAACTAAACTGAAACCTGCAATCAGATCCAAACGTGGTGGAAAACTACGAAAAGGTGTCATATTGTAGCAAGGTAAGGCTAATCCACATTCTGCCAAACGGACAGCCGAAGCAATAAAGGAGTTGGGATTCGAATTGATGGAACACCCGCCATACAGTCCAGACCTGGCTCCAAGCGATTTTCATATGTTTGGACCATTGAAGGAAGCGCTCAGGGGAAGAAGATTTGCAACCGATGCAGTAGTCATTGATGCGGTGCGAAATTGGTTACAGGTGCAAAAAAAAAAAAAAAAAAAAACTTTTTTTTTCCCGAAGGAATAAAAAAACTTGTGGAACGTCGGGCAAAGTGCGTTGAAGTGCAGGGAGATTATGTAGAAAAATAATGTATGTTTCAGTTCTCTATCATTAGAATAAATGTACCTTTTCTCAAAAGTCCCTTTACTTATTGACTTCCCCTCTTATTTAAAAAAAATGACAACCTAAATCAACAATGCGCCACAAATAGTCACTAGGTGTGATGAAGTTAGGAAATTTGCAGGCGCAAGTTGGATCAGCTAGTGCAAGACAGGGGTAACTGGAGATATGTGGTAGTGGCCTTCGTCCTGCAGTGGACATAAAATATGATGATGATGATGATGATGATGATGATGATGATGATGATGATGATGTGTAACCTATAAGTAGGCATACAACAAGACAAGCTTCAGCTGTAAAGAGCGAATCGTTAAAATCCCGCAAGGATAACCAAACGCAATCTTCAGCTGATGCTGGGGACTACACAGAAATAACTGAAGTCTGTGGTAAATTGAACGAAGACTGTCAGAGAGAGAGAGAGAGAGAGAAAGAGCTCTGCCCCGACTGCCGCGCGGCACCCGCCCACTTAACTAATCTTTCTTGCAACATTGATAATCATAACTACGGCCTTTACGAATTTTTTACAGGACAGTTTACGCTTCTGCAGTGCCAGCCTGCGCTACCAAGGTTCCTTGCAACTTCGTTAATTATGGGCTTTAGGGTTTTACTAGACAGTCTTTGTGTGCCTATACACTGGTTCTACGGGTAACATTATGTTCGAAGTGTGACCTTATTTCACCTTGATACTTCTACTGAACTGCTGTGGAGGTTCGGGCATCACCGGATTGTGTTAATCCGAATGCACCGCATATACCGGGATTCAAAATTAAGCTTTACGGAATTTTTAAAAATCGCCTGTGGCAGGTAGCATAATTCTTATCGTTGAGCTGGGCTATTCGAAGAGGCGGACATTAGTAGCACGAGAAATCGAAAGACATATTCAACTAATTAAGAAAAATTGACTAATGAACTTCTTAGTTGAATACTTTACGACACATATTGCAATTTACGAATTGCAGCCGGCGAGTTTGCAGGACGCATCCACTTGAAATGAATTTCCAGGATGTCACCAGTTTCGAGATATTATTTCCCAATGTGTGGGACGAAATACATGGGCGTTCCAGTTACTTGTGTGCTTCAATGTATAAAACAGCATTCTGGTAAAAAAGTAAGCGGAACAAGAGTACATTTTTACGGCGAGTTTGATGGCGCATATCTCCAAACTTGTGTCATTCTGGAAATTCATTCCGAGTGGATAGGCCTGACAAGCTCACCGGCTACAATTCGTAAATTGCGATATGTGTCGTACAGTAATTAACTAAGAAGTTTATTAGCCAATTTTTGATAATTAGTTGAATATGTGTTTCGATTTCTCGTGCCACTAATGTCCGCCTCTTCGAATAATCCAGCTCAACGATGAGAATTATGTTACCTGCCACGTGCAATTTTCAAAAATTCCTTGAAGCTTAATTTTGAACACTCGGTATAGAAAGACGCGTAAAGGGCTGATGTGTAATATAAACGCGTAGATAGGCTATCATGCATTAGGATTCAGGAAGGCTTATGACAGGGCGAGCTCGATAAGCCCTGCCTCCCACAGCGTGCGCCTACGGTCAATTTGGTTAATTGGTTGACTCATTGAAGTATTGCAATGTGTGCGCATCTGCTTGATTTCTTTCTACTGCTTACCTTTTTTCGTGCTTGTGGAGGATGGCATAGTAAATTTTGTAAGTTGCACGTAGTGCAACATTATACCTTTGTCGAATGTGAGCACTTATGTGTGTTCCTTCTTTGCGCTCTAAGCCTTTTTTGAGGACAGTGGCGTCGACTATAGACACTTTAGCTATATTTGTTACTGTGTGCGCGTGTATATGTTGTGTGCGTGTGTATTACGTATGAATGCGTCACTTTATATGTCACCCTCGTTATCTAGTATAGCATGCTACAGCATGCTACACATAGCAGGCCGAGAGGCCGTGCGGCCAGGAAAACATCTCCAGCATGCATCCATTGATAACAAAGTGTTTCTCCCTTTGTCGTTTGTTTCCGTGTGCTGGTTTTGCCACCTGCTATATTACTGCAATAAATGTCTGTGCGAAATGTGTATCAAGCATTTGTTTTTCTAAGCTTCAACAATCCCTTATATATATATATATATATATATATATATATATATATATATATATATCATACGGAGCGAAATAAAATATAGTGGTTGCGTTCCAAGCCAATGCCTCTGCTCTGACTTCTACTCCAGTTGTACAGCGTGACCATTCGAATACAGAAGGATGTTCAACAGACACTGATATTCAGCAAACCAGAATTTTGGATATATCCCACGATGACCTCTCTCTTACCTTTGCATTTATTTTTCGGGTATTTGTCACGGATAACCCTGAAACATCCCCACCTCCCAGGCTGGACGAGCCTGGGTGAGTGTAAAGGGTATCAGCGCGTTGTCTGGGCAATTAAGTCAAGTGGTGCATGGGTGTTCTCCAAGATGCCGATGCGATGGGACAGTCAATGCAATTTTTAATTTTTTCCTGCATAATGCAATCCTCTCTTCTCTTACTCTACTTCCCGACAATTCGTTGGTAATGAGCCAACGATTAACACCTCCCGCGAAACATCGCAAGCGTTATCGCTCACTCAAAACATCTTAGTCGGAGTGAGCCGTTTCAGACCGCCACTTTGCATTCTCGCGAATGGTGCAATAACGATGGAAAGCCGAAGCCGCAACGGGCTCACTAGCACAGGAAGCGCCAATCGGGCGACTCGCCTCGTTCTTATTTTTGTTTCCTCTATTTCCAGCAGTCTGCAGGGCTGCCGGTTGTGTCGGGCGTTCGCGCCGGTTCGGCGTTTCCGTATGCGCTTCTCAATTTTCACCATCCATCATCTTCGTGAGGGAGCCAAGGCGCCACTAGGATGACACGTAAGGATACGTCGTCGATCACGTGTAGCAACACGAGAAACCAGAACGACTATGTGATCGAGACGCTCCGCGCGGGCGCTTTGGAAGCGCGGCGGAGAGCCAGGACGGCGATGAAGGAAGCCGCGATGCGGCTCCCAGCCGGCACTTCGAACAATGCGGTTCGCCACGAGGAAGAGCTGAGAAAAGCTCGGAGACTTGGAGCGACCGCGCAGAGTGCTGCTGATGTGTACCTGAGAGCGCCGTTCCAGTATACAGACGGACGAGAGCAGCCGCCGAGTATATCCGAAACGTCGAGTTAGAAAACCGAAAAATACACGTGGTGTAGAACACACGGTTGCGCCACCGCGCATATGACTGACGCTCCAGCCAGCGTGGCATGAATAATTGCGTAACGATCGTCCAGTTTCCAACTTCAAGACGTGTTTTAAAGCGGCATGTATATAAGTAACAGCATCAGAGAGGGCGTGTGTTATGCAGCATGCTGTAAGCGCGAAAAAAAAAATAATAATAATAGCGGCACGCATTCTAATGTCAGAGGCCTGTGAAAATAATTGCAGGACACAGCCTGAAAATGATCGACCCTTCGTGATGACTGATGAGCAGTCAATGGCGTCAGAGCTTTACCAGCACTCCATGACGAAATGTACAAATTAGACGCCGACGCAACTCGCTGTCCACGGTACGAATCTATATGTGGCACGAGTTGGGTGCCTGTCTGGCCACAACGCATGCACAAATTTTAAGGACTTTGCCGACAGAATCATGCAGTCACGTTTGTTTTCTCCAATTTTGCCATTGGGTCCAAGATAAAATCGCCTTTTGCTCCACAGAGCAGCAGCGCACTTTTTTTATTTTATTTATTTGTACATACTGCAGCCCTATCGGGCTATGGCAGGAGTGGGTGTGAAAAGCAGAGGAATGACAAATAATAAACAATAAAGGCAATACGAACAATACAAATCAAAACTATTCAATGGCTGCTAAGAATAAGTTTAAAGGAAGAGAACGAGTAGGACCAGGCAAACAATTCCAGTATTCAATTACACGGGGAAATAAACTGTATTTAAAAGTGTCCGTACGGGCAAAATAAGGCGCGATGTTTAGGTGAAGGTAACTTCTAGTGCGAGATGGTTTTGCAGGAGGTAGATAATTATCTGAAGATATACGGCAAGAGGAGTTAATAATGCAATGCAAAAACTTCAGTGATTCCGTGCGTCGGCGGTCTGAGAGCGGTTGCACGGCGGTGATGATTAAACTGAAGCTTCATTTAAATAACTCTACCGGGTTTGCTTGGCGACGGTTGTCTGACGCCTCTCGGAGTGCAGCGCATACAACGCTTACAAAAAAAAAGTAATAATAAATAATAAAAAAAGAAATAAACAACAATATCGAGCATTATTACATCAAACGTGGCGATTCCGGAATGAAGCCGACGGCACTGTTCTTCACCGCACGGTCTACCCCAGACAACTTTAGTCCACGTCCGCAAGCAATAAAAGAAAGAAAATAAAATGAATGACAGAGAGAGAGAGAGAGAGAGAGAGAAAAGAAGAAAAAAATAAAAAAGGAAGCACGCGTCACCAGTTTTGCATCGCGTAATTTATACATACACTGATGTTCTCCGGCACACAATACTACTAATTTGGCTGACAATATGATTGTGGAGGTTCGCGGGAAAAAAAAAATGGCTGTGGCTTAACTCAGTTATGCCTGGGTGTGCATAGCGAGAAGTACGGTTACATCTTTATCGTTTAGCTTCGTACGTCTGAGTGCTTAGGTTTGGTTGTTACCTCTCGTTAAGTTATGGTTATATTAAAGACTAGACATTTTTAAAGTGTAACGCATTTATTTTGAAAGGCTTCATCCTGTTGTTTCTCAATTGCCACAAAGACGGCCCGATGGTCGGTGAGGCGGGAGGATAAGGGGTTGTCGTCCAGTGACTTGAACACGTTTCGGGTGCTATCCTCATGTGAATCCACTCGCCTGGCCGCTTCGTACTTACGACGCTTCTCGAGGCGTGCGGCTCGTTCTTCCTCCGTCTCCTCGGCTCGCTGCCTCCTCTTGGTTTCGTTCCGACGACGAAGCCTGGCTTCTTTCTCCGACTCACTTTCTATATCTGCCGACGAATCCCACCGAGCGGCTCCTTCTATATATATACGAAGCAACACCGGCTCCTCCTCTGACGTCATGACAGATGGCGCGGCGAGCGGCGCTGCCAGCTGCGGCTGTTGCTACGCAACGGCTCAGCTCGTGGTGCGGCCACCGGCCACAGCGAAACGGCGAGAATACGGCCAATGTAGCTCTCGCTACAATAAAGGCGTCCACGTAGCGCTCACTCAAACCAAGCACCGCGCGACTGCATCCCGCGGAGAGCCGGCGGTGGTTGCGTTGTGTCAACCAGGGGCACTGTACGAGCACCGGTGACGTCACCGGCGCTGTGTGACGTGATTCAGGAGAGGTATAGACATTGTTGGCCTCGCAATGCAGGCAGAATTGCAAGTATGGGTGTATGAACTGTGGAGATGGGTTTGGACGAGGCTCACCCAGCGAGAGACGGTTAGAAAAGGGCACGACGCTCCTCTACTCCGCAGCTCTCGAAGGACGCTACGGTTTGTGTACGTTGACTATCCTACACGGCACAGAGAAGGCGCCAGCGTCCAGAGTCAGATCACCATCAAAAGCGGGTTTATTAACCCAAGGTACACCACAGTACGATATTCACGGCTTGCGGGCTTAATGCTCTCGTAAGACCTTCGAGTACGCACGGCCGCTGCTCCAGGCTAACCGGGTCCAGCGAACACGAGAAGTCGCAGGAGCGAAGGTCGTTCATCCAATTGGTAGCGGGCCGGTGGAGCATCTGCCACGGCAAGGAAGCGCTCAGCGGTTCCGAGTTCGGGGACGATCGCAAGGAGGCCACTCAGGGTTCGCCCCTGTGACGTATACGCCCGTGCAATGAGCACGAGAAGTTGAAGGAGCACAGGTGTTCCGTAAAACTCGTGACCGCATTTCTATGGGGGATAAATGCAATAACGCTCATGTACTTACTTACCTCTAGGTGCTTGTGAAAGAACCCCAGGTGGTCGAAATTATTCCGGAGCCCTTCACTACGGCATCCCTCGCAACCCGCTGAGCAGTTTCGGGATGATAAACTCCATAACTTAATGCGAAATCCCAGTGGCAAAATTTAAAGAACGCAAATAGTATATGTACGAAATAATTTCTCAACAACAAATGCAGGCAGGCATGCGCTGTTACGGGCCGGGGTTTGGGGAACCTTCAACAGCGTCTGCTTGGGGCTCGAACCAGGTTGACCATCGGAAAGGGTCCGGAAGGGAAGACGACGCGACGTAAAATCAAGTAACAGAAGTTTAATACATGGTTACGGGTGAGCGGAGTGCTCCAAAGAAAACATACAAGAAACGTTCAGCGTGTATGCACCTACACGCTAGGGCAAATGAAAAGTTTTTCACGTGGCTGCTGGCTGGCCTTCTTATACCCTCCACCATCCGGGCACTTCCTTCCTCCATCTCCCCTACTGCAGGCTAGGGCAATCCAAAGGTTAGCATAAATGGTAGGCAACCGAAGCCGGGTGAACGTCCTCGGCGGGGTAGCAAGGTTGAGGGCTGGACGACAGCTTTTGTCTCTGACCCTCGCGACTGACACGTCTATTCATGTTGACGAGCGAGATCGTTAGGTACGCGATCACCGTGCGTTTGCACGTGGTCCGAGCATGGTCGCTCAACGCAAATCGGAATTCACCACACGTGGTCCGGGCATCGCAGCTCTAAGGGAATCGTAACAGACTGCCCCGCCGCCGAAGGAGATCCCGATGGGCAGGGGACGGCATCCGCTGGCCAGAGGGATGACGCAGGTCGATGCTTGCAGTCGTCGTCGGTTGTCGCACAGCAATCTTGAGCACGAAACACTGTGATGTTCTCCAACGTAGCTCAATGTCCCGGTCAGAGTCTAGATGCCTCAGAAAGGTCCGCAGCAGTTTCTCGTTCCCGCATGCGTCTACAGAACTTCACCGAGACTCAGCCGCTCAGTCAGCAAGCGCGAGACAAATGTCCACTGAGTTCTGAGAGGCTTATTTCCCCGCTCAAAAGTGACAGTTTTACCAACTTACAGCAGCACTAAATACATGCATAAATTTGTTATATGCTTCACAAGACATAATTTAACCCAACTGCGGAAACAAAAATAAAACCATAAAACCCTTCCAATCCTACGTCAGTTAAAAAAAAAAAAAAACGATTTTGCTGAAGCGATCGAGGCTGATTCTTGATCTAGGGGCTTCGACTTAAGCCATCGGCATTGCCATTGAGACTGCAGATGCTTCTTATGCAACAAAAGAACGCGTTCCCGGGTTAGTTCATACTTTGCTCTTGAAACGAGAGTACTGCAACAGGAAAAGACAGAACATACGAGGAGAAATTTAAAAATATTGATAGTCGAGGCTGCCCACCTCGTGAAAGCTAAATGGATGTATACGTAACCGCCTGTAGTGTCCATATCACTATCACCAGCCTATTTTATTGCGATAGCAATTATATGGACACTCCAGGCGCATTTTGCCGTCGTCGTCGTCGCCGTGATGTTCCGTACAAAGTCCAAGGGCCTTAACACCGTCGCCGCACGCCGTATTCTGCATGTGCGAGTGAAAGCGTGCAAAGGGAGCCGACGATAGCGGCTCGATGTCGCGCGTGCAAGGCAGGAAAATGGGGAGGGAGCGCCGTCTTCCGTCGCACGCAAGGCACCGGGAGGAGGGGGCGGGGGGGGGGGGGGCGTTGTACTCGGGCAGCAACTGCGTATTGCGCGCCCTCGCGCTCTCCATCTTGAAAGCGATCTGCCTTGAGGGTAGATTCTCGTACGGCTCGTACCTTTGCGCGTGCTGCGCTCTCGTCGCTCAGTTTGCGTTGAAGACAGCACGACCGGGCGTGCGTCAGCTGCGCTCCGGCGATATGCTGGCGAACAGCGCCGCGAACGGCAGCTGTCAGAGCACTGGCATGTGCAGCAGACTACGGGACGAAGGCGCTCGGTGCTTCCAGTGATTTGGAACTGCGGGTTTTAAGGGTTGACGCATCGGAAAACGCATTTTCGTGTGTCTGCTTTTGAGAAAGGTCGTCATTTGTACGAGGCAGATCACATTCGTGGCATCAGGTAGTATATAAAGCAGAAAACTATCGCGAATTGCGATGCAAATGCACCACGCGAACGGAGCTCACCGCGGCAAGCTAAGACGTGGAACTTCGGCAGTTATATTCCAGATGTTATTTTGCTGTGCGCGTTAACATTCTCGCGTATTTAATCATGCAAATAGGCGAAGAACAAAAAAAAATTATGGACAGAAAAAAAAAGGAGACATACGTCTTCCTTATTCTGTTTCTTGAGCTGCTTCGCCGATCGCACATGTGTCAGTAAGTTCCCGTTCTCTGTCCGTTGTAGTTATTTTATCGTTGCAATGCTTCCCCATTCTTAATTGCGTATAAACTAGGCCAATCTTCAGTCACGGCCCATTTTATAAAGCTTAGCGCGACGGGAGCCGTCGGTGGTGGCGAGTGTGAATACGCCACTACGTTGGCGTTCGCCGTCGATGCGTAGCACGGTCATGTGCCGGACGCAACCAGAGTTGGGAATTGCTAGGAAGGGAAACGCACATTAAAAGGAAGACTGATTCACTGATAAGACGGCAAAATGACTACAAATCTGAGTGTTCGCCTTCGGTGCCCAAGCTCCGGAGCCGTTACACTGGGGAGGCGAAGACAGACAAATGGGACACGAAGCTCTTGCGTATGAACGGCTGTTTTATTAACGTTAGAACAACTAGACCATAGCAAATCAGCGTCGGAAATGTACAGTGCCCAGCGATTGAAGCGCTGGCAGCGCGCGGCTGCCGCCCTTTTTTTTCTTCTTTTCGTGCCACAGGTGAGCGCCATGGGACCAAATGCAGTCATAATGCGTTACGAAGGTTCTCGCTTTCACTCTACACCACAATGCATCAGTTTGGTGTCCCCAGCGCTTACAGTCAGTGCAAAAAGCGCTGGCGACCATGCGATTCGAGTATCGCGTTTCAATTGCTGAGCACTGTACGCGCTGTTGCCTACAGACCGCACATATACAGACCTTCCGCCTGAAAAACGCGATGCCGCGATGAACGATTGAATTAAATGGCCTAAACAGCTTCAGTCATGTTTCAGTAACTGTTGGTGCACCCAAAAAATGTCGCCGTTTCGCCCGAAAGGCGAAGCATCAATTGCGATAGCAAATTAGTAGAGAGCTACTCGGAGTAGGGACAGTTTTATCGGCTGCATAAACTTGGACACATTGGCTTACTAACTGAATGAACAATCGTGGTGTCAGCGCGCACAAGCAAACATGAAAAGATCACACTGAATGACCGCAGCCAACGACTGTCAAAACGCTGGCAGCAAGCGCAGGTTCGCGCGGTCCATCGCTGCAACGGAAACCAGAGCCGTGTGGAGATAAGAGACGGTGCGGGCGACGGGCACCACCGGGCAAACTGCGAAGGAGAAGTTGTTGGCAGAGGAGAAGCTGCCCCCCCCCCCCCCCCCTCTTCCCGCTTTGTTGCTTTCGCGTGGGAGATTGAGTGGCAAGATACGCCTTTGGTGCCGGAGCACAGCGCCGCCCCGCATCCCTCCCTCCCATACCCCCACGCGACGGTCGCGTTTGCTCTCCGCCGAGCGTTCGCTCTCCGTGATAGCGCGCGTCCCCCCGCGCGCTTTCATACGGCGCGCGGCGACGATTTTATCGCCCTTGGAATCTATACGGAACCTCACGGCGACGGCGACGGCAGAAATCCGGTTGAAGTGTCCATATAATTGTTATCGCAATAAAACGCAACATGTTTGATGCAGTGCTTCACGCCAACGTTTTGACAGCGACTGTCCGCGGTCATCGAGTGTGATGTGTTCAAGTTTGCCTGTAAGCGCTGACGCAATGCTTGTTAATTTAGTTAGTAAGCGAATGTTTGCAAGTTACTATGCTTACTTTGTATAGCTGTCTACTAATTTGCTAGCGCAATGCTGCTTCGCCTTAAGGGCGGAACTGCAACTTTATTGCGATAGCAATTATATGGACACTTCAACCGGATTTCTGCCGTCAGCGTCGCCGTCGTCGTGAGGTTCCCTATAGATAAAATCTTCGCCGCGCGCCGTATGCCCGAGCGGAAGCGTGCGGGGACGCCCGCTATCACGGAGAGCGAACGCACTCAATCTCCCACGCGCAAGCAAGGAAGCGGGAAGCCAGCGCCAGAGGGAGCAGGGGGGGGGGGGCGCACTTCTACTCTGCCAACAACCGCGCTGGTCGCTCCGCCCCCGCACCGTCTTGTCTCCCCAGGGCTCTGACCTTTATGCGCCGTGCATTCGCCGCTCAGTTTCCGTTGAAGCGATAGACCGCACGTACCTTCGCCGCTGCGGCGTATGCGCTTGCTGCCACCGTTTTGACCGTCGTTGTCTGCAGTCATTCAGTGTGATCTATTCATGTTTGTTTGTGCGCGCTCACATCACGCTTGTTCATTCAGTTAGTAATAGTCGGGCCACATTTTCCAACGCACGCTACACATGCAATGCTGCCCGGATCGGCAGTGCAGCGCTACAGGTGTGTCCCTTCGCACGCGCTGCCCACGGGAAGCGCTTCTCATCAACACCACCGTTTCACACGCGCCTTCTCGTGGTCATCGAGTCTCTCTCCATGTCGGTCTACTTACGCCGCACACCTGCTTACTTAATCAGCTCATGTTTACTACAATTCATATTGCTACCAAAGACGCTCACCTTACTTCGTATGACATTGCTGTGTTGCTATCGCATTCATTGCTTCGCCCTTAGGGCGAAACTGTGACATTTTTTTGAACACACCTCGTACTTCAGTATAGTGTTGCTAGTGTGGTCATTTTATTTCTGTGATAAAGAAATTAAGTTCTGGTTTTTCACGTGCCAAAACCACGATCTGATATATTCCGAATAATTTCGACTTCCTGGGGTCTGTTTACGTGCGCGCAATAGAATGCAACGTTTGTTTGCATTCCGCCCCAATCGGAATGCGGCCGCCGCGGCAGGGATCGAACGTACGACCTCGTGCTCAACCAGCGCAACGCCATATAGTAGGATACAACTTTTTAAAAAGTTGTCGCAGTTTCACCTGAAAGGCGAAGCATCAATTGCGATAGCAAATTTGTAGAGAGCTATACGGAGTAATGATATTAGCTTTATCAGCTGTATAAACTTGGACATGCAGCAGCACCGGCAACGCGCAGAACTGTTGTCGACGCCGTCGGCGTTTTGCCCGCGTTCGCTCAAAATGCCTGCGGCGTTGGTGACTGTTGCCAGAGCCTCTGATATAAATAGGCACTTGGTGCCGCAGCTAAACGTCGCCTCCCTTCCCTCCCCCTCCCCTCCCCCACGGCCTCTCGCGCGTTGGAAGAAGGCGCGTTTGCTCTACATATATGGTGATTGTAAAGGAGGAAAGAGACGCCTACTTCTGCAGCCCTTAAGGGAAACACGGCGCAGAACGCGCGTTTGTTCACCGCCGTGCGTTCACTCCCCGTGAAAGAGCGCGTCCCTCGCGCCCTTTCACTTGCACATACAGCGTTCGGCGGAGCGCGGCGACGATTTCATCTCCATTGACGTCATACGGAACCTCACGGCGACGGCGACGCCGACGGCAGAAATCTGCTTTTGAGTGTCCATATAATTGCTATCGCAATAAAAAATCAGCAGTTGGCAACAAAGGCATACGGACCGCGCACGGTTGTGTTACTCCGCCAGCCAATCACAGAAGCAAACAAAATCTTCATGCGACCTTTTCAAATAGCGTCGTACTTGTACGTTCCGCTATAATAGACGGGGGAAAAAGTATAAAATTTCGCGCTTATTATTTTATTTTTGTGCTTTCCGCCTTATTTAGGTTAGGTAACAGGGAAAGTTTGAAGTATGAACTCTTTGCAGCTTCGCGGCGGAACAGTGGCTAGCGGTTATCCGACTGTAGCCACTGAGCAATGATATCGGCGGAATACAAACATTCTCGTGCAAGGCGCATTGGGTGCAAGCTGAAATTAACCACACACACACACACACACACACACACACACACACACACACACACACACACACACACACACACACACACACACACACACACACACACACAGGTGGTCGAAATTAATCCGACGTTCCCCCCTAGGCGTGCCTTACAATCAAACGTGGTCTTGGCGCGTAATACACCATATTTTAATTTAAATTGTCTTTTTATTACAGCAAACGCCTTAGAACAAAAAACAACAAAAAAGCGGTACTCCCCTCGAAACAATGGCTCTTACCAACTACAGGGGATAGGCCAAGCAAGTGGTTCACCGTTGTTGTAGCCGTCATGTTGCGCTCCGTGCGCCGTACGCTATGGGTGAGCCGAGGATCTTGATGCGCGCCGTATTACCGGTATTACTGCGCGTCCAATGTTGATCACTTGATCAAGCGCGCGCTAGGAGGGTGCAGGTGCGTATCTCCTACTCGAACCCAGCAATGGCTGCGCATGGCTGTCCGCGCGGCTGAGCGCATACGCGGCGCACGCGCAGTGTTTTCGAGGTAATCTGCGGCGGGTGCAAACGCCGTGGGCTGCCGAGATGGCTGGCGACTTCAAACGCGCTCTGTTCCCGCGCGCCTAGTGTAGGAGGTCACGCAATCTCACGTTTCCGAGACACCGCGGTAAAGGGACAGGCAGCACGAAGGGTTCGCTCGCCGTTACCGGCGCTCATCACCCCAGCGTTGCGACAGCCAGCGTTCGTGCTCATTGGTCCTTTGTCCGAACACTACCTTTTGAGGAATTTTATTTGTCTTTTAATCGAACACTACCTTTTGATGTATTTATTCTTTTCTGCCCTATCCTGTATAAGCTTTATCGAGGCCTGGAGTATTGATAAATAAATGATCCAGCGAGATCTGGTCATGTTGCCCTGTGCACGCGACACCATCCTTGTTAATCATAAAGCAAATGTTTACAATTTATACGTCCAATAAAACTACGGACATTACTTCGTCGAATTCTCTAACACATTGCTTTCATCGCGTTTCGGACGAAGCTAAGATTTCTTTTATGAATATATCCAAATTGAATCTTAGAATATGGGTGAGAGATAAAAATGTCACAGTTTCGCCCGAAATGTGAAGCATCAATTGCGATAGCAAATTAGTAGAGAGCTATTAATTCGGAGTAGGGATAGTAGTTTTATCGGCTGCATAAACTTGGACACATTCGCTAACTGAATTAACAAGCGTGGTGTCAGCGCGCACAAGCAAACATGAATAGATCCCACTGAATGACCGCAGACAGCCGCCGCAGCGGGCGAAGGTTCGTGCGGTTTATCGCTTCAACGGAAACTGAGCAGCGAATGCACAGCACATACAAAGGTCAGAGTCGTGCGGAGATAAGAGACGGTGCGGGCGACCGCCACAGCCAGGCAAAGTACAAGCGCAGTTGTTGGCAGAGTAGAAGCTGCCCCCCTCTCCCTCCCGCGCTGCCTTCCCGCTTTCTTGCTTTGGCGTGGGAGATTGAGTGGCCAGTTCCCCTTGCGCCCGGCTGCAAGATACGCATTTCGTGCCGCAGCACAGCGTCGCCCCGCCTCCCTCCCATAGCCCCACGGCCTCTCGCGCGACGGTCGCGTTTGCTTTCCGCCGTGCATTCGCTCTCCGTGAGAGCACGCGTCCCCCGTGCGCTTTCACTCGCGCATACGGCGCGCGGCGACGATTTTATCGCCCTTTATACGGAACCTCACGGCGACGGCAGAAATCCGGTTGCAGTGTCCATATAATTGCTATCGCAATAAAATGCAGGAATGAGAAGCTACACACAAGTTCGAGATAAAGTAACTTCATTAAGAAATAAAAGAAGCAATAGGCAGTTATGGAATTTTAACAAGGTAGTCTTTATGTGCGCCTAATAAAAGTCAGTTTCGCCCAAAAGGCAAAGCATCGATTGCGATAGCAAATTAGTGGACAGCTATACAAAGTAACGATAGTAGTTTTATTGCACTTATAAACACGTTCAAGACGACCAGCGCTCGCCAAAAATCTCACGGTTTAGCTACGTATACAGTTCAATTCTTTTATGATTTGCGAAGCAGATACTCTTAAAATGCTACTAGGAACGCTGACTGGGAAACAAAAAGTGACTAAATAGAAGTTACCAACACTGATACAGGGCTGAAGCAGAGTGGCCTAGCCGATGCCCAAGAAGACGCCTCAAGGGAGACAATGGCGGGCGAAGTTTGTGAAAGCCCGAGCTATACACAAGCTGAGGAAATATGATGTATGGGGTTTAATGACACAAGGGCCAATAATGCCCAAAGAGCGCTAGAAGACTTGCACCTCGCAGCTGCGCTACGCTGGAGTATCACTTTCGCGTCACACACTCCGATACCGCGTCACGCTAGGGCTTCGTCAAGGCCGGCCATTGAGTAAAGATCAGCTGAGGTTGGCGCACCGCTGTAGTGCCTAAAATATCATCAGCCTATATTTATGTCCACAGCAAGACGAAGGCCTCTCCCTGCGATCTCCAATTACCCCCGTCTTGCGCTAGCCGATTCCAACTTGCATCTACAAATTTCCAAACTTCATCACCACACCTATAGCTTTCTGCCGTCCACGACTGCGCTTCCTTTGGTATCCATTCTGTAACTCTAATGGTCCACCGGTTATCCATCCTGCGCATTACATGGCCTGCCCAGCTCCATTTTTTTTCCTCTTAATGTCCACTAGAATATCGGCTATCCCGTTTGCTCTCCGATCCACACCACTCTCTTCCAGTATTTTAACGTCGTACCTAACATGTTTCATTTTATCGCTCTTTGTGCAGTCCTAACTTGTTCTCGAGCTTCTTTGTTAACCTCCAAGTTTCTGCACCATATGTTAGCACTGGTAGAATGCAATGATTGTACACTTTTCTTTTTAACGACAGTGGTAAGCTCCCAGTCAGGATTTGGCGATGCCTGCCACATGCACTCCAACACAATATTATTCTTCTGAAAATTGCCTGAATATACTTATATATACAGGGTGTTTCAGCGAACAATTTCAAAAATTCTTAAAGGTTGCGTGTGGCAGATAGCACAATTATACTTAATGAGCTGGTCTACTCGAAGAGGCGGACATTACTTGCACAAGACATTGAAATGCACAATTGAATAATTAACAAAAATTCACTAATTAAGTCTAACTAATTACCTGATGGCCCATATTGCTATTTAGAAATTGTAGCCGTGGAGTTCGCAAGACGATCCGGATCCACTTGGAACGAATTCTCGGGATGACACCAGTTTTGAGATAATTCCCGAACTTTGCGGAGAAATGCGTTGACGTTCCAGTTAGTTCCTTAAGAAAACGTTGCTTTATGCATTGAAGCACAAAATTAACTGGAACGCCAATGCATTTCTCCACAAAGTTTGGGAATTATCTAGAAACTGGTGTCATCCTGAGAATTAATTTCAAGTGGATCCGCCTTGCGAACTCCATGGCTACAATTTGTAAATTGCAATAAGGGCCATCAGGTAATTAGTTAAAAACTTAATTAGTGAATTTTTGTTGATTAATCGATTATGCATTTCAATTTTTTGTGCACGTAATGCCCGCCTCTTCAAGTAGACCAGCTCATTAACTAGAATTGGGCTGTCCAACACTTGCAACCTTAAATAAATTTTGAAAGTGTTCGCTGAAACACCCTATATATATTCTAGGCACTATAGCGCTGCTTTCGTGCGTGCGCTGAAGGATGACAACACGCATGCGCATTCAGATGCACTTCACCGACTTTGCTCTACTCCCTCCAGTGGTGTTCCGTCCCTTGCAGAATTCCCATTCCTATGCCCAAAAATTCCCTATTTGAGACAATTTTCCCCACATTACTCTAAAAAAGATCCCGGTAAATTTTCTTGCACATAGACACACACAGGTTAAGTGTGTGTGTAAAGGTGCCTTAGCAACTGCCTGTGAAGTCGTGTTCAAAACATTACCCAGTTTATTCAACATCACGGTCGGACAGCAATATAATGAGAACATTTTGAATTTCGGTTCCTGACGTATCTTTCGTGTAGACATAGCTCTAGCATCAACTAGCACTGGTAGCTCACAGCTTTTGAGAGATTCTGAGCAGGCAAATATCAAATATTGACGCAACAAACTGCAGTTTAAGTTTTACACCCAACAGCACTCACTTTTCAACCAACAAAGACTATTAGAACTTTAAGCTGACCAACTCCAAGTTCTGTCCGTGCACTTAGAAGGATGCGCTGCGAGTTGTCAAAGCGATCTTGCTCACGGCATATTTCTAATATTTACTTCATCAATCTTAAAGGTAACTGCAATATCGCAATGATTCCTTTTTTTCCCTTTCGTCCAAAATTGTGGCAGAATATTTCCTGAGAAAGGGAAAGTTCCCTACACAGAACATCACAGACTTCTTCCCTTGGGCGCCTCGATGCACGTGCCCTCCCCATTACCATGTGCTGCAGTGCACGCACAAAGAGGCACCCTATTCAACTCTAATTCAACTCGGACACTCCATGCCAACTGGTGTAGGGAACTGCAGTTAGGTTAGCTGGGACTTGGTGGCGGCACGAGAGAGGGTGACAGCGACACAGACTTGCTCCCCGCCTGTTTACAGCTACGTGTTTATATTATATTCTTAGTTGCTCACTATTACTACATATTCTTGGCATTATGAGGTATCCAATTAATACCACTGCCACTTTTATACATCTACAAGTCATCTAACCAACTGTTGCTTTCTAGAAGTGGTTACAAGATGCCTAAATACACCAAAACTGCCTGAAGTTGGCTAAAAACACGTCTTCAAAAGAGACTCCCAGCTCACCCTTCCTGCATGAGGCTAAGCAACCAAGCAAGCACACGCGAGTGGTGATAGATGAAAAGGGGAGAAAGATAAGCAAGGAGCAAGGCCCGGCACAGTGTCTGGCTCTGTTAGCAACCTGCTGCCGTGTAAAAAGCGAGTGCAAGCAATGCTGCAGACACTGCCCCATTACCTTTTTCCAGGTATTTTCGAAGTCGAGATTTCAAGATATCCGGATTCCGGCGCATGGGTTAAAACCTTGGCGGGAAAAAAAAAATTAGGACAACCGATATTTGAGATATCAGAGTGAGTTAACGATGGTTTACTGTATGTATTTGCAGTAAGAACTGAAAATACAGGAATGAAACAGAAATGCAGATGTACTGACTGCCTAAACTAAGAGGTTATTTCAGCAGCATACAAATACAATGGACAAGTTTATGCTGTCTACTTTATTCAATACAGTGCACAGACACATACAGAAAATGACATTTCAAGTATACCCACACTGCCTTATGCCACCTAATACAAATGAAAACTTGTTCTATTTTCATGTGGATGTCTCACCAATACATACATGCTGGATAGTAAATACAAGTATGTCTTAGGTAAAGAGTAAAAATGTATCACCTGGTTGATATAAACGTCCGAAATACAAACAATTGGTGGCAAGATTTTGATATTGCAACACAACAGCCACAGCACTTGTGGCAGAAGGAACACAAACGGAATACTACACATTCCTTGTAACTCGACCGTAACAAATGTCAGCATAATTGCCATCTTGAAGGACATTGAATATGAAAAAGTACAAACGCCAAACATGGCACTTAAAGAAACGATGATGCACACTGAACTAAGCCTACACTGCTTCATGAAGCAGCGAAGCACAAATAGATTGGCACAGCATAGACTGCCCAGAACAGGAAAACAAAAAAAGTGGGGAGGACTAACTGCATTACTTAAAAACACAAATGGAGGTAAAGGCAGACCAAGACAAAAATAAAAGCTGCCACCAACCACAGTTAGGGAGATCCCATACGTGTGCCACTATTATGATTAGGGACCTTGGCAGAAACAGTGGCCTTAAATGTTTGACACAGCCAGCATACTCAACTTCTTTGCCTCTACTAGGTGCCTCCTGAACCAAGAGCATTAGGAGCAAAGATTCTCCGCAAAAATTGTCCCCCCTGTGCACCACTCTTAGAGGGATCAAAATCTATGCTTGCCCCAAACGCATGGTTCATGGGAAAAGCACACTCCAGCTGCTCAAGAAATGCATAAAAAAATTTGAGAATGAGGAGGAGGAGAGCCAAAGTTGGCCAAGCCTATGGCCAGCAGCTCCTGGAATCCTATAGATCAGTGTCATACCAAGCTGCCAGCTGGCCACTGGTGTCCTGCTGAGCTGGTGCAGGAAGGGAAGGGTCAAGAGGGTCAAAATTGAGGTCACCCGGGGCATCAAGGTCCATGCCTGTGTCCATCGGGGTGTAATTATGTCCACCTTGTGATGGCCCCAAGTCAAGTCCTTGCATAGAGTCTATGGGGACTTGGTTGTCATAACCTGCACATTTGACATAGCCAAAAGTTAAACAAGCCACATAATCGAGCAATAGCTGCAGCCACACAATACAGGGTGTTTCAGCGAACACTCAAAAATTCTTAAAGGTTGCCTGTGGCAGATAGCACAATTCTAGTTCATGAGCTGGTCTACTCGAAGAGGCGGACATTACTTGCACAAGAAATTGAAATGCATAATCGAATAATTACCAAAAGTTCACTAATTAAGTTTTTAACTAATTGCCTGATAGCCCATATTGCAATTTAGAAATTGTAGCCATGGAGTTCGCAGGGTGGATCCACTTGGAACGAATTCTCGGGATGACACCAGTTTCGGGATATTAATTCCCAAACTTTGCGGAGAAATGCATTGGAGTTCCAGTTAGTTTCTTAACAAAATGTCGCTTTATGCATTGAAGCACAAAATTAACTGGAACGTCAATGCATTTCTCCGCAAAGTTGGGGAATTAATATCTCGAAACTGCTGTCATCCTGAGAATTAATTCCAAGTGGATCCGTCTTGCGAACTCCACGGCTACAATTTGTAAATTGCAATATGCGCCATCAGGTAATTACTTAAAAACTTATTTAGTAAATTTTTGTTAATTATTCGATTATGCATTTCAATTTCTTGAGCTGGTCTACTGGAAGAAGCGGACATTACTTGCACAATAACTAGAATTGAGCTATCTGCCACAGGCAACCTTAAATAAATTTTGAAAGTGTTCGCTGAAACACCCTGTATAGTGGAGTCCACTTATAACAATATATCAATCATAATAATAAGAAACCAGCCACTTTTGCGTTAACTCTTTACACAACAAAACTACATAATATGTAGTGTCTCATCATCGTAACATGAGATACTGAAGCCTTTCCATAGTGTTTTCAACCAAGCCAGGTTAAGTTTCTTTCTCTGATTCTGGCATAGAACAGGTAGCACGTACCTCGTACAGAAGCAGATCTGGCTACAGCTACAACTGCTTCAGATTGTAGAATTGTGCTACTTTTCAAAGCTACTCGTAAAGGTGCCAATGAAGGACTGCTGGACTGCTGTCAGCACATGTGTAGTGCCTGAATCGCGAGGTCCCACCTGCCACAGCATTTTTTCTTTTGCAGTGTGCATAATGCTGAACATGCAATTTTAGCTGCACCTCACATTTTCTATTCAGCGGCTTCCTCTGTTTAAGGATAGAGGGGGGAAAAAAGACTACAGCCCAGATAATGATAATTCGAATTTCTTGTGACTATATTGTGATAAGTGGACTACACTGTACTGTTCAAACACAATCCAGCAGCAGTGCATTGCAGGGTGTTCTGCCCCCATGTGAATTCAGTAGCCTAAAACATGCAGAATCAATAACACTTGCTACATGCTTAACTGAAATCAAGAAATGCAATGAATTCACGCACCTACATAACAAAGACAGGTAGGATTGTATGCCGTAGATGTACATAAAAAACGTGATACGGGCACATACAAACAGAAATAGCATTATAGGAAAGGAACTGAAAACACATGCTTAATGTAGGTATAATTATATACATAATATTCCACCATTCTTAACATACAGTGTGATATTAGTGATACAGTTATGTTAGTGATAGAACCATGGCGAGCTGAACAAATGAAAGCTTGACTTAGATTAAGCTAAATCTGTCAAAAAAAAAAAAAGGCTCCCTTGCTTAGGTTGCCGCCGTTATTGAACACAAAATTAAATATCTTGTCATGCTCAGTAGCTGGTGCCTTTTATTGGGGTACAACAATACTACGCTGATAATCTTTCACGCCAAACTAATGTTTTTACTTTGCTGGCTAATAGCACAAATACATTTAGTAATCCCATATAGTAATTCAGGTATGAGTAAGCTTCCGGACTTTTTTTACTTTAAGCTAAAAAGGCAGGGAACCACCAGCAAAATCAGTGGGGGGATACTATTGGCTATCGTAGCATTACGCACATCCTTGCCATGAGTGTGATGCACCACGGCCATTGCAGCAGATGTGTTTTCTAACACAGAAAAGAAATTATTTTGCTCTCGCGTATCTTTTATGCAAAGTTGCTGAAAGCAGTTCTTATTGTCTGTTTTATATCCAGAGAAATCAGAAAAGCAGAGAAACATTATCAGCTTTTTGATTCTTGAAGAATGCACCTCTTTTTATAATGCAATGAGGTGACTATGTCATAGGCCATCTCATTTACAGCTAAGTATGAGAGGTCAGTTGAGGTAGATCGCTCAAGATGGTGGCCTTTCACTAACTTTCTTTATCGCTAATTTCAGAATTTAAAGAGGGCACCATACCAAAATACACTCGTTCTTGAAAAACAAATATGGAAAAATGTCTGCTAATACCTGCTGAAAGGAAACACTACTTTATCAGAAGCCTAACTAGTTGAAGGCAAACATACCGTTGTACTTTGTAGATATCGGAATGCAATATCATCTTCTCACACATACTACCCAAGGTAATCTCAGCGTCAAATCCAACTACATGAGTCTATTCATTTGAAGTAAGACTGTCCTTATGGACTTTGCATGTTGTGTAGAGAGTTATGTCCACAACTTTGACGTACACCGATGAACATGCCATAACAAAATAACAGTGCCTCAAGCCTTACCTCCAAGTGTTATTAGCATATCTATATTATGTTTAAAGGGTAACGCAAAAACCTAGACAGGACAATAGGTTTCTGCACTACCCTTTAAACATGGATCAGTACTCAACTTGCCAAATTGACTATTCTCTTTAATATGTTACGTGCAAAATGAGACAAAACATACAATAAAAAGCAAGACGCTTGCTACAGTCGAGCCCAAATATATCGAATTCCAAGGGGGATCAAAATAGTTTGGCCTATCAATAATCCAACAAGCCAAATATGAAGAAGTGAAGCAACCTTTATAAGCCTCCTGCCATTCCAAATAACTACCTGTTTGCAGCAGGCTGCATTTTCACTAACACCAATGTCTTGAGTGGTGAAAGTGGATGCACGTCATTTTTTAAAATATACGTCGGCTCTGGGTGCTTGTGAATGCCACGCTGAATGAACCATAATCTGTGTGCCATGTGCACGGTGAATGCCATGTGTACCCAACATGCAGTGGAGAGACATATATGCATAGGCAACTTAGGTGCTCTATTTTTCGATGTCTGCCAAAAAAAAGGAAGAGGCCATCTAGATAGAATGAAAGCATGAAGCATTGATTTTAAGCATGTACAGTAGAACCTTGTTATAATGAAGTTGAAGGGGAGCCAAAATTCCTTCATTACATACGTTACATTGTCAGTGATGCTACTGCGGACTTATGATTTGGCGCAATTTTTGGAGCATCAGAAATTTCATTTTGGAGCATTTTGGAGCAGCTTGGAGCAGCTGATTTTTCACATCCTGAAGTATTTCGAAAAAGCGAGTTGCAATTTGCATTCAATTACCTGAATAATTCTTATGTTCGCACGAGAAGCTTCGTAAACATTTCCATCTATTGCAGATCTCGTGGAGAAAAAAATGCACTTGTGTGCATGCGACACACACAGACACAAATTGATATCATTTCATATATTGCTAGTGTTCCCAGATGTCATCGGTAATATCCAGAAACAGAAATGATGGACACATTGGCGGCACGCAGTTATTATAACCACGTCATGCTGCGCTTCAAACAAGCTACTAGCTGCGTTTCCGGAGTAGATAACGTCCGCCGATGAATCGCCAATTAAGCTTGAAGCCGCGAGCCTCGGCAGAAACCGCACTTTGCCGTCGAGCCGCCTTGCAAGGCAGACGCCGTGTCGGCGCCGTGCGTGGCACTGCTAAAGTCACTGGAACCTGGAACTTTGAAAGTACCACAACCGTCTGAGCGAGCGCAGGCAACACTGCGCGGAAAAGACGAGCAGCTCTTCCTCGGGTTTTCTAGGCTTGCTACAGTGAAGAACAGCACGATGGCTGCCGCAGTGGGCCCTGTGAAATCCACAAACAAAACCGCATTTCGTTTAGCTAGATACGATGTAAATTACAAGTACAGTCGCCGACGGATTTTTCAGACTTCATAGATGTACCGGCAGGATTCCCATAGAGCTAATGCATTTTCGCGAGCAATTTTTCGGACGAATCTAGGAGCCAATGTTCGATTTTCCGGACTAAATCGCTCGCTCCGAGCCACGCTACCCGATCTTGGAGGCCGCCATGTTGGATTTTCCGCTGGCTTGGCTTCCAGTGCCCCCCTGTATAGCCTTCAAGATCAGTAGACGCACGCTATCCCCTCGTCTCCGAGGCCATGCCCGCTCTTCCTTGGCCGACAAAACGTTCTAAAAAGCTGCACTTGCTTTTCTTGTCTTTTTTTTTTTGTTCGGTCCGTACGCTGTGTGCGGGTGAAAGCTTGCGAGGGTCAGCCAGCAACCGCAATATATTCTCACGCACGCGAGAGAGGAAGGCGGCCGGAGGCGCGCTGCGGACGGACTTGGTGCGCTCGCGGGGCACGGGGAGAAGGCGGCGGAGACGGTGGGGAGTTCTGCTCTTGCGGCTGCCGACGGAGCTGCGGCGCAGGCACCGTATCCTGAAAGCGATCTGCTATGTGGCCGAAGTGTGCGCCCGCGATCTGCGATGGGTACAAAGGGCGTGTGCCGAGTGCCACTAGCTTCGTATGCGCCGTTTTTTTTTTTTCATTTTTTTTTTCAATGTTCGCGTTGAAGCGATAGAATAGACAGCGCGAAGGTCAATATGCCCGCGGGCATCGAGCGAGATGTGTTCATGTAACCTGTGCGCGCGTGACACGGTGCTTATTTAGTTAGTAAGCGCATATTTACAACTTTATACGGCCGATAAAACCAACATCCTTACTTCATATCGCTGTCTATTAATTGGCTATCGCAATCGATGCTCCGCCTTTTCGGCAAAAGTGCGACATTTTTCTTAAGCCGCTCTAAGCCTCACAATTTTTTTCTCTTAGGGGGGGGGGGCAAGTTTTTCGGACTGTTCGGTTGTGCGGACTGCTCGATTTTTCAGTCCCCACGAAGTCCGGAAAATCGGTCGGCTACTGCACTCGGAAAGTGAAGCATTCAACTGTGCGCCACCCGTTCTAAATGCAAAGCGATCCCGATGCTCGTGTGTCACACAAGATTTTTTTCTTTTTCAGATGACTAGGCATCAAGCGCTGCCAGAAAATCGTTTATACGCGTGGATATTAGACAGTTTTAGTTACACGCACGTAGAGGCTTTGCGTACGTAGAGCTTCTACGTGTAAGCAGTACGCATCACCGGCACGCATCAATGCACATCACTGGCTTCGCTAAAATACTCATCTTTAATTGAATTGTTCATATTTCCCGATAGATGTAGCTACGTGGTGCGTCGCGTACGTGTAGCTAAAAGCGTTTCAGATGGCGTGCACGTAAGGTACGTAGACTGTTCACGTTTGCGTACGTGAAGTCTCCACGTACGTGTAACTAAAACTGTCCACTATCGCTTTCTAACGTGGCTACTGATTTAACCGCGCACGAAATGTTTCATACAGATCTATTTCTACGAAAATAAACGGTCCCTGACTGCACTACAAGAAAAGGGATGCTAAAACAGAATTAACCAGGTCATATTCGTGTTGTTTTAAACAACACACGAGAAAATCTATATTTTAATTTTCAACATTGACAGGTCGATCGATCTTTATTGCAGTGGTTTTCTCACTACACTTTGTTATTTTTGACACAGCCGCCCGTATTCCGTCGCTCTTCGGGCCACATTTTGCTCGGTTCTGCATATTTCTGAGCATTTCCTCGCTTTGTTTACTCAAGGCAAACCGCAGTCTTCAAAGCAAATGCGCGAAGAAGCTTTTCCATCACATTATGGCATTTAGGGAGTTCGATGAAATACCGGAAGGAGCTTCTCAGCTTTGCGATATCAACAAGTTCACCAAGCGGGAGTGAACTTGTCGCTCTTTCTGCTTAACTGGTATCGCGAAAAGCGCTTTCCCGGACTCCCGGCGGTTGCTGCACCCGAACGTGCAGCACCCGGGCATTCCCTTTCGTTTTGTTTTAAGTCTACGAACGTTACATATACACTAAATTATACAAAATGCAAAATCTGACCTCGTTGATGACTCGTACGCGCGGCGTGTGCGAGCGATGTCTGTCTCCTTATCTCCTCCGGCGCGGCTTAGATCCGCCATCTATAGTGGAAAGTGATCACCTGACGGCAACTGACCAATCGGCGGCGCGGCGGCTAATTAGAGAAAAGGGCTGCGGTACTTTCCAGTGACCTTAATTGGGACGTACGCGCTACAGCTTTCTCGTCTCCTGTTTGCAGCTAAGGTTGCAACTAAGGCTCGCCTTATCGTCACATTGAACGTTTTAATTCCCCGGTGGTGCAATTGGCGATAGACGTCGTCAAATCCGAGACTGTTTGGCGCAGTTAGGCGCAATATTCGTCGATTGTATCAGGATGGCGCAGTAAATCCCAATTGGCACACTTTGGCGCAGTTGGCGCAGGAGTGGAATCACTGCATTGTTATATTCATTATTGCCATTTACTGCAATATATGCCCAATGGGGTGCACAATTTTAAACACGCATAGAAGAAGCCTGCTCTTAGCAGCCTGCATAACTGCTACATGGCCATGTATGCTATGAAATTTTAATAAAGCAGCAAAAGAATCCACGGTGTGCACAGCCCACGACTTCTGGCACCTGACAACTGTTTTTATGATAGCTTCCTTCTGTTCCAATGTTTCCACTTTCGTTTCCACCTCACTCATCTACGGCGTTGCGAAACCGGCAAAATGGCGACGCGGTCGAAGAAACGCTCTACCACACTGCGACACAAACTCCATGGTCAAGCAGCACGAGGTGCACAACACGGTGCGCTAACACAACTGATGCAGGCTTATCCGCAGCTTTCACAGGACTCCACTGTAAATGAAGGCAACGAACCTCGCCACGCTGACTAAGATTGGCAGACTCACGGCCTCCGAGATTGCACCTGCCCCAATGCGATCTCAGTGGCCACGCACACCTAGCTGCAGCCTGCCCAGCGCAAGTGGATGCAGATGCACTGGTCTTTCAGACCATCATGCGCAAGCAGTGGCTCACTGAACTAGGTGCACTACTCTTTCATAGTGAGCTCATCGCACTATTCTTTAATAGTGAGGAGAGCCACGCAGGCTGGCACAGGTGTGCAAGTTGAGCATGGATTCCGAGATTGCCCCTATGCAATCTCAGAGGCTGCACTTAGCCACAGCAACTTACACAGCACCGCAGTGAGCAAGACCAGTGTTACTCGAAGCTCATTAATGCGAGGATTCAAGAGTTTTCAACTTTTGCACTACATGTGTGCCAAACCCTATAGAAAGTGCTACATTTAGTGTGTGAGGGTCACTTTTTTGGGTTTCAGTGACAAATCTAGTACGTTATTCCATTGGCAGGACATCTTTTGTTAAAATCAGGTTTTATACATAAGTAGATTTCTATGGGGATAGCAAGGGGAATTTTATTTACTTCATTAAATCAATTATATCCTTATAATGAGGTTTTACTGTAGACGGCACAGTCAGTTGCGATGCCCATGGCATGTTTCAAGACAACCTTCAATCCCGGATTGCAATGCCTATTCAGGTCGTCGAGTGATTTAGGGAGTTTGACGTCCAAAAGCAGCACCTGGGCTTTGATAGACACAGTAGTGGAGGGCTCCAGATTAAATTTTCATCACGTGGTGATTGACAAGCACCTTTGTCGAGATTGAAACAGCGTCTATCTGTCCACTTGTTTCCTTTCCTAATGTTTTGTTCTTTGTCACTGGAAATTCTCATAATGCACTTATTGTAGAACCAACTAACCCAACTTTCAGCTCAAAAAGAGCACTTTGAAGCAAGTCTCCTCACACAAGTGTTTGTGGCCAATTGAGGCACAACCAGAGCAGTTGTGAGGGGAGTGGCACCTCACTGTGGCAGGGCACTTGCATCACTCAATCCATCACATGTATTTGTCCTAAATATACAGGGTGTTTTTTTTAGCTGCACCAACCTTTTAAGATTAGAAAAATGTAAATCTTGGTCACGTTATGTTTACCATTCGAGTGTACGGATTGGGAGCCTCTAGATACAGTGCAACTTCGGCACTTACATGCATAATTAGCGAAGTTACGCTAATTAACTTTCTAATTATCAACAATAGGTGACTACAGCAAATGAGTATTTTGGGGCTCATCCTCGACACTACCTATCCCAACAATCAAATTTTTAATAGCGGAGTTCATGTGGGAGCTACGCGAACAATTAGTTCCCCTTAGCAGGCTCCTTGAAACCGAAACTGGCCGCAAACAGAGCGTCTGTGTCATCGATGTCGCCGCCCTTCGTCACGTCTCAGACGTCACCGCCGCTTTGGCCCAACGAGCAGCTTGCGTTATCTCCTTGCTGTCTGCGGCGTTGGCCTAGCGCTTCAATGCCAGCGGGCCACCAAATTTACTTCGTCATTCCGTCGGGCGCCACGTTGTGCTATAGCGCCAACACCGCTCCTTGGTCTTTTAGATACTGCAGGCACGGCGTCATATCAGTATGTAGCGTCGACTGCGAACACCGCTGACAGCAAGGAGATAATGCTAGCTGCTTGCGCGGCCGGACTGGCACTTACCTCGGAGACGTGACGAAAGGCAGGGGGCGGCGACATCGACGACACGGACGCTCTTCTTGCGGCCAGTTTCAGTTTCAAGGAGCCTGCCAAGGGGAACTAATTGTTCGCGTAGCTCCCACATGAACTCCGCTATTCAAAATTTGATCGTTGGGATAGGTAGTGTCGAGGACGAGCCTCAAAGTACTCATTTGCTGTCGCCACCTATTGTTGATAATTATAAAGATAATTAGCGTAACTTCGCTAATTACGCACTTAAGTGCTGAAATTGCTCTGTATCTAGAGGCCGCCAATCCGTACACCCGAATGGTAAAGATAAAGAGACCCAAGATATATTTTTCTAATTTTAAAAATTTGGTGCAGGTAAAAAAAAAAAAACGCCCTGTATAGGCACAAAATTGGAGACAGCCCTGAATGTGACTAAGGATGAGGAAGAAGATATAGGCCCACAACTTCCACATACCTTTGCCAATGAATTTCAAGTCACTGTTCGATATAGGCAATTATACGAATTTGATATAAGTGGACTCGGCGGCATAGATAACTTGGCACGTCTAAACTAGCATGCACTAACATGCAGCACACAGGCAGGCATCAGAGTGTGCCTGTTATGCAGGTGATCAGACAAGGCATGCACTGTGCTGCATGCTTAGAGAAGCGAAGTTCATACCACTGCATGATCCTTCCAGATAAAGGACAGCTCAGAGGAAAAGAATGTTTTTGAAGTGATCAGTATCAGACACTCCAACAATAGTTCTTTGAGCTCCAAGGAAAAACAAGTGCATTAAGCACAAAGGCTGTGCGCATGATTTCGTTGGCCTTGAGACCCATGTCGCAGATGTTACGACCAAAACAGCTGTGGTTAACTTGGTTAGTTGAAAACGTGACAAACGCTGAACTATAAGCATAACGCATGCGGTTTCGCATTCGAAACACTGTGCGATGAGCTGCGCACATTTTACGCTTGTCGCGTTCTCGCGAGAAATGTGTTCATGGCTGGGGATGCGCTCACATTAATACACTCACATTTTTAAAATACTGCTCGCTGAGCCCAGCCTGAACCTTGTGGTCTCAAAACCAAGCTCATTCATTTCAGCAAAATTATTCATCATAGGAACTAAAAATCTTTGTTTTAACAAAACTAATGTTGCGGAGCACACAGCATTTGTATACATATACTCAAAAACATCTTACTGTAAACTCTTAAAAGAAGATCACAAATTAAATGTGAGACGTGCCTGCTGTAAATGCTTTTGACAAATTTATCTTTCATAAGGTCTCCCAGAATAACAAAAGTTTACATCAAATAGTTGTGGGAATGTTTAATGATCAAGCCAGCTTGTAAGCCTAACAACATGTGGAAGCAAAAAACTGGCATGTACTCCAGTGTTTAAAGTCCTAACACAGTGATTTGCAAAAGGCTTTGCAATGCATAGCACATTTTAATTAACTTCCTTTTGATCGACTTATTTTATTAAATCATACATATGTATGTTTTTATAAGAAAAACAGCAGCACAACTGTCTTTAGTTACATAAGCCAATTTTCTTGCTTCTAAATACAGGCAACTGTCAGTCAATGTTTTGCACAGTGCAACTTCGGCACATTCAAGAAAGAGCAAGTACATCTGCAGAACTACTGTCGCAAGTGAAGGCAATGTTTCCACACATTCCATCTAAGTACAAGAAGACCGAAGCTCAACCTGTGAACAAAAGCTGTAAAGTCATTTAATTATGGGCGCCTAGCCAAGCTCGTATTCTCTTTGGGCTCAGAGCTCCTGTGGCCTCAAAGGTTGTTGCTGAGCACAAAGGCCTCACCCTGCTGGGAGTAGGGATTGTGACGCCCGCTAGGAGGACCTTGGCTTCCCGAGTACATTTGTTCATGATAGGCATCCAGGTTCATGTCCATGTCTGGCCCCTGAAAGCAACAAGCAGTTGCAGACAAATTACAACAGACAATATGGGCACAATCGCACAGCTTATCAGGGGTACAACTTAAAGAAACAGGAGAGGCCCCCGCCCAGATGACCGAAGCGCAACAGCTGATTGCCTACGCGACTAAAGAAATAGACCCGCTGACGCGACTCGGCCCAGCTCGAAGCGTGGGCTGCTGTCGGCGGGGTCATCAGCCGTCTGGCTCATGACGTCAGTCTAGAGTGCGCGCCCATTGGTGGAAGCTCGTGATCATCCGCCCTTGAGGGCCAAATGCCACTGAGTTCTATAGTTGCACCCGACTATAGTAAACCTGTCTTATTTTTTTAATGACGTAAGCAACAACACTGAAAACTACAAGTTCACTTCAGTACAATTCACACAGCAGAACTCTTGCAACACCAGCAAAATATTCAATTCATAAACATTGGAAAAAAAAATCAGTTTTGAGTGCCAAAACCCTAATCTGATCATAGTGGGACACCCCAGACGAATTTTGAAGGCTTGGGGTTCTTAGTGTGAACTGAAACACATGAACACAAGTGTGTTTGCATTTCAGTTTTACAGTAGCCGACGGATTTTTCGGACTGCAAAAATTCGGACTTGTTGGATATTCCGGACTTCATAGATGCACGATCAGGATTCCCATAGAGCTAATGCATTTTCGCGACCGATTTTTCGGACGAATCTAGGTGCCAATGTTCGATTTTGCGGACTAAATCGCTCGCTCTGAGCCACGCTACCCGATCTTGGGGGCCGCCATGTTGGATTTTCCGCTGGCTTGGCTTCCAGTGCCCCTTTGTATAGCCTTCAAGATTAGTACACGCATGCTATCCTCCAGTCTGAGGCCATGCCAGCTCTTCCTTGGCCGACAAAACATTCCAAAAAGCGGCACTTTCTTTGGGTTTTTTTTTTTTCGGTCAGCTCAGCACCATTATCATAATCACTTAAGCGGAATCCGGGTTTTTTTTTTTTTTTTTTTAAAGTTAGGTTGCGCCGTACGTGCGGGTGAAAGCTTGCGAGGGTCAGCCGGCAACCGCAATTTAATCTCGCGCACGCGGGAGAGGAAGGCGCCCGGAGGCGCAGGCGCGCGGACTTCGTTCGCTCGCGGGTCACGGGGAGAAGGCGACGGAGACGGTGGGGAGTTGCGTTCAGCTCTTGCGGCTGCTGCCAACGGAGCTGCCCCGCAGGCACCGTATCTTGAAAGTGATCTGCGATGGGTACAAAGGGCGTGCGGCCGAGTGCCAATAGCTTGGTATGCGCTGTGTGTGTGTGTGTGTGTGTGTGTGTGTGTGTGTTTGTTTTTCGTTCGCGTTGAAGCGAGAGAATAGACAGCGGGAAGGTCAATTTACCCGCGGTCATCGAGCGAGATGTGTTCATGTAACCTGTGCGCTCGTGACACCGTGCTTTTTTAGTTAGTAAGCGCATATTTACAACTTTATACGGCCGATAAAACTAACATCCTTACTTCGTATCGCTGTCTATTAATTTGCTATCGCAATCGATGCTCCGCCTTTTGGGCGAAACTGCGACATCTTGCCTCAATTTTTTTCTTTGGGAGGGGGGGGGGGGGGGGGCGAGTTTTCCGGGCTGTTCGGTTTTTCGGACTGCTCGATTTTTCGGACTATTTTTCAGTCCCCGCGAAGTCCGGAAAATCGGTCGGCTATTGTATTGAAATGTGACCACCACTGCCAGAATCAAACCCCAAACCTCGAGCTCAGCAGTGCAATGCCACAGCCACCAAGCTACCGCAACAGGTTCGTAAAAAACTTTTTTCGCTCTCCAAACTTTTCTTGCTCACAAAATTGAATGCTACAAACTGTGGGCAAGAAAATTCGGTACTGCACATACTTGAGAGTCTCCTAGCATTGCATAGCAACAATGTAACTAGCTATCAGCAACTTAGGTACACAGAAATCAAGATATACAGTATGACCTACACTTATTAAAGGGAACACCAAATTAGTATGCGAGCACCGACTACAGCTCAGTTCTAGTACATATGAAGGTCTCAAAAATATATTTTTTTGCAATATAATTTCTCTTGAATAGAATCAAGTGCTTTTCTTCCTAGTGAAACTAATGAATTAGCGACTTTCTGTTGAACTGAATACCAATGAGGTTCTCAGTTTAACAGAAGACCTGTGTTTTGCAGCACTCTTATTTATTGCATAGAAAGTTTTGCTTTCAAGTTTTTCTCCAAAATATAGAAGGGCTATCATAACTTTATGGCAGGTGGGTTATCGTAAGGCCAATCTGCCCGACAGACGAAAGGCCCACGCATCACGTGACTCGATCACCGCTACGCGGGTAGCCGGCGCAGATGGTAAAGAGCAGGCGCTATTGCATTGTCAGGTTCGGCATGATTTGCCACCTGTCAAAAATTCTGAAATGTGGAGGGTCATGGGAAGTTCACAGCAGGTTCGCACGACGCTCACTTTCACATCAGCCAGCGCCGAATTTTCATCACGGCCTTATTCATCCACCGTCCGCCTAACTGCATGCAACCGGGACATGACAATGTTGGGCCCGTCATTTGGTGAGCTCGCCTCATCAGTGCTCTCCCAAAGGTAGCTGTCCTTTAATGCTGTCCATTACTATTTGAGATTCCCTTCATATTGAAGCTCTTGACAGCCTTGAATGAAGCCACACACCACGTGTTCAAGATCCACGTGCACACGCCTTGCAGCAATGCCCTGTTAATGAACTCAAAAGCTCTACAGAGCTAAGCCTTCCAAATAATGTGCCTCTGCACAGCCAGGCAGATCCCAGCATGCTGGATCTCTGCCCCGTGACCACACTCTGGCAGGCTATGTTGATAATGACGATGCCATCATCAACAGGACAGTAACCATTGCCATCTAGTAGCGGCTTACTCAAATTAACCAGCCTCCGACTGTGGTCTCTCGAGATCGCCGCGATGGCTCACCGATGCCATCTTGGAGGCTACGCATGGATCCACTACGCCACCTCATTGGGTAACATATAATGAAATGTCGCAATGAACCAAATTCAGATTTTCATTCAATGAGCACACAGGTGCTACATCCGTATTTAATGTCAAACAATACCCACTACAGTACGACACTATTGGCATTCCCTAGTCACGTTGCTTGCTCTCGTCATGTTAACGCTACAGTTATTGCTCCAAGTAGGAAACAAATAGCCCAACAACAAATTTTGACCTCCCGCCTAAAGTTTTAAACTTGTCACATGTGCACAGTAACCAAATTAATGACAAGTGGGTCATAGCTAATGCAAACCTCGGCTGCTATGGCACAGACTTGCCAAGGTTTCTCTAAAATTGCTTGCAAGTGCTGCAGTTCATCACAAATCATGCAGCCCACATTCACGATCATTTTCATAATTCTTGTACAAAATTTTCTGTCCCTAGGGCGATTTTTTTCATTACATTCTAAATGAGTTGATTTTTGCATTGTCCTATTAGACTGCAGTAGCAATTTGCATACTTTTTCCACCTTGCTGTCATGTCAGGTAAGGTCTCATGAGGTTCCACTGCACTTTTTTGCAACTGGTACTTATGAGCAAAGTAACAATGTCATTATGCAAATAAGAAAAACACTGACTAATGTTAAACGGTATGCACTGCACTGATATCAGAAGTGAATTTTGCTTAAAGCACATCATACTTACAGTGCCTCCCCACGGTCCGGCATCCTCGCGGAACAGCGAATTGGTCAGCTCCATCGAGAGCCGCTTCTTATAGTCCTGTGGCTTGTCTTCTGACATGCGGAAGAGGACTGCAGCCGCATATGTGGCTGCAACACAAACGGTAAATTCTCACCACCAGAACAACTTGAACCTAGCATGGTCACCCTGCACCAGCTGGCACCTCTGTGCTTTCCAAATAATACTGTACTTTTATGCGAGCGAGATAATATTCTCCCATTTACGTTCACGAGTTTTGTCCAAGTGAACAGGCAACACGAATAATTGATGCCAATGCAATAAAATACGACACAGCAGTTATTCATGCTAGCATGAAATCTGAGATATGTGACAGGCCAGACACAAATCTCAGAGGCCATAGCCATATGCAACGCACATAGACTACACAAAACAATGTTTTCCTCTTTTCTCCAATAAGAAAACAAGCTACACTTGCAACATGCTAACTTGAACTATGCACCTAAGTGTGGAGTCTATTGGCGTGACGCTTTTGACACTAGCCATACTAAGGGTGCTTGATTAGATCGAAAATGGACAAGATCACACTAACTGTGACAACCTATCTCGCATGTACAGCTCGTTTCACTTCAGCAAAGCAGCAAGTACATAGTTGAAGTTTGCACAAAAAACAAAGGCAATCGTCATCAAGTTTATACAGCAGAACTTTGTTGATATGATCCCATTTCATATAATTTCCCGGCGCCAACGTTTGCGATTGAGAATGAAAAAAATGAGCCAATACAGCTGTGCTTCCCTTTCTACCACTTAATACGAACACCACTGCTTTTGCAGCACTAATGTTCAGTATATCGCCAAATTGCGACTGTATCACATGTTTTCGGGGTGCTAGATCCCACGTGAGCAAGAAAACGCGCAAGGCACGTGCGATCGATAGCAGGAGGTGCCCGCAACGGCAGCTTCCCCGCAGTACTCGCCCACTCGTGTCCCATTAAAATGCCACCACGCACTCCATTTCCTCTTCCGGTACCAGCAAATCTCCTTGCGTGTTATTGCACGTTGCCAGTCACAGCTACCATTGCCAACTCTATTTCACAACTGCAAGTAATTGCTCACCACCTAGTGGCCGTGCCAAGAAGCAGCCGATCAAAGTTTAGACATGAAGCGAAAGAGGGTCTCCTATAACGGTGTACTCTGAATGCCTTGCAGTTTTCAAATTGTCATGGTGCTGTGGTGCACAAGCCCGAAAAAGAAAACAGATGTAGAAAGCTTGTTTCTGTATACCATTGTGCGTGTCATCACGGTGGAAAGACAGCGGTGTATCATTTCATTGTTTCCTGAAAAAGCAGACGCGCATTGGAGAGCTACATGTATAAGAAACTTGCACATTGGGCGAAGGTGACTGACACTATGCTGGTTTGTCCGAAGCATATCACTCGGGACGGCTTCTTTCTTGGTGAGTAGACCATTGTTGTCTTTATATATATATATATATATATATATATATATATATATATATATATATACTGTATATATATACATACATACATACATACATACATACATACAGGGTGTCCCAGCTATCACGCAGCACGCTTTAAAAAAGAGGAACGGCATTATGCGAAGCAAACTTAGTGCGTATTGATTCCAGTGCAGTGGAGTAGCCGCCCGTAACTTTTTCGTTACTGAGATTTAATTAGCTAATTATAATTAATTATCTAACTCGAGAAGTACTGTCCTAATTATCAAAGTGTCAATGAGAAATTGTAGAGCAACAAGAAAAACACCCGATACAGCTTTCTGTTGCTCAATATGTGCTACATAAATTTGTTGTTTTTTTTTTTAGCGTGAAAGAAGCCCGAGAATACATGCAAAGTGCCTCGAGCGACCAGTCACGCGGCAAGCAACCAAGCCAAGCGAGATGAAAAGTCAAAATGGCCGCTCGAGCCGGCGCGGGGTGGCAGTTCACAATGTATGACGCGGGAACGGTCCTACAGTTGCAACGTAACAGCGGGGTTACCAATGCATTGGGTTCTACGGGAGCTGTGCCGGGACCGGCCGAAAACGACGTAACAGCCGGGAAAACGCAGCACCCGGGAACGTAACAGCGGGGTTCTACTGTAGCTAGGCGGATACCAGTCCCTGGTGATATGCTCAGACAAAAAGCAGAGACACTGGCCCTGCACATGAATGCTACCGGCTTTAAACTCAGCATTGGCTGGCTGTGGAACTTCAAAAAAAGGTACGACCTGGCACCTAAACGAATGTGTGGCGAGAGTGGGGTTGTTTACCAAACCTTTGTGTCGAACTACTGTGCTGACAAGCTGTGTGCACTGCTGTGCCAGTACTCTCCAGACAATGTCTTTAACTGCGATGAGACGGGTCTCTTTTATAAGATGTTGCCTGAGAAAACGCTTGCTTTGTCCGGGGAACCCTGCCACGGGGCAAAGCATAGCAAGGAGCGTCTGACAGTTGTCGTGGGAGGCAACATGTCAGGAACGGAGACGCTTCCGCTCCTCGTTATAGGCAAGTCAAAACATCCGAGATGTTTTATAGGGGCGAAGTCACCCGCCTGCCTCGTATGAGGCAAACTCTAAGGCGTGGATAACCCAGGATCTTTTCGAAAAGTACGTACGGAAGCTTCACCGGAAATACGAGCTTCAGAACCACAAGGTGCTCCTGTTCAACAACTGCTATGACCACAGACACACAAACAACCTGACGGCTATTGATTTAGAGTTTTTGCCGCCAAATACTGTACAAGGGTATTGCACCTCATGAACCAGGGCATGATTAGGAACTTGAAGGTTCACTACCGATCGCGCCTTTTGAATTGTGCGCTCTTGCATGTGGACCGCGGAAAGAACTACATTGTGGATGTGCTCTCGGCCATCAGCCTCCAGTGTGATGCCTGGAAGGCAGTGGGCTTCGATTTTCCACCTCTGGCTACCTGCGGGCTACCAGAGCGCCTTCGTTTTTTTCGGGTTGCTCCGCACACCGCATGACGCACTTCCGCCGTGCGTTCGTTGTACTCGGGCTGGAAGCTTCTGGCTACCCGCAGGCTGCCAGAACCAGCCAGGACAATTTCAGTCTGGAAGCTCTCTGGAAGTTCTCTGGTTAGCAGACGACAAAGAAAAGGCGATGAGCGCTCGCCGTGGTCTTTGTGGGAACTTGACAGATTGCAACGCGGGCGCTTGAGGACTTTTACCTTGCTCAGCCAACTGGCTTGCGTTGAACGCTAGCACTCGCCGCCCCTGGCTAGCGTACTTGTCAGAGCGATTCCCGATGTCGGCACAGTGCGTGGATCGCTGATTGCATTACAGTCGAAACCCGCGATAACGAAATCCCGAGGGAACGAAATTCTCACCGCAACGAAATATTTTCGGAGCACCGGCGAACGCCCATAGGAGTCAATGCATTTCGTAACTCGCGACTACGAAAGATATTCGTACCGCAGTCCCTCATTAACGAAATTTTTGAAACACGAGTGCGCAAATAATTTACTCTCGCAACATTAACTACATTCCAAAACTGCTGAAATGCATTCATGCTACACTTAAACTGTGCAAAACTACCGCTACAGCGCACTTGAGAAGCAGCCGCCATCATTGTTTACAAAAAAAAACAAAGCTGGCGACAATGATGATGATAGCTTGCCGAAACACCTGCTCGTTATCGCGGAGTACGTAGCCAAATCGAGGGGAAAATCCACATTCCTTGGCTTGGCTCTGTGCTTGGCTTTGTCGGCTTTGCGCGCACATGGTCGCGTGTGTGGAGCCATTTGTCGAGCGTTTGCTTGGTCGCTTGGTGGCTTGGTGCAACGTGAACTGTGTCTTGCGATTGCTTTGTCCGATTTCGCTGCCTGCGACGATGCCGCCTCCAACGAAAAAGCGGAAGTTCATCACGCTGGAAGATAAGGCTGCAATCATCGGTGAGGTGGAAAAGGGCAGGAAAAAAATGGACATCGCCGAAGAATTCGGCATTGCTTGCAGCTCGCTGTCCACGATTCTCAAGAACAAGGCCTCCATTCTTGGTGCGCTTGAAAACGGCGCGAGTGCAAGAAACAAAACCGTGGCGGCTGCAGCGTTCCCGGACGTGGACAAGGCGGTGTTTGCGTGGTTTTGTGAACAGCGTGCCAACAAGGTGCCTTTATCTGGCAGGATCCTGCAACAGAAGGCGCTGGACTTCGCTTGTATGCTCAGCCACGACAACTTTAAGGCGAGTCCCGGCTGGCTGAGCCGTTTCAAAGCTCGCCACGACATCGTAGCCAAAGTCATCTCCGGGGAGGCAGCAGCCGTCGACTCGGTGACAACGTCGTCGTGGCTGCTGAGCAACAAGGAACTGCTCAGCCAGTACAAGCCCTCAGACATCTATAATGCCGATGAAACGGCACTATTTTATGAAATGCTACCATCCAAGACCTTGGACTTCAAAGGCCAGAAGTGCCATGGTGGCAAACGCAGCAAGCGGCGCGTGACGATTTTATTGTGCGCCAATATGGATGGCACAGATAAACGGCCGCTGCTCGTTATTGGCAGAAGCAAGAAGCCCCGCTGTTTCAAGGGGAATCGCAGGCTGCCAGTAAGCTACACCGCGAACTTGAAGTCATGGATGACGCGGGCCATTTTTAGCAGCTGGCTCCAGTCCTTCGATGCCGACATGCGGAAGGCAAACAGGTCGGTCTGCCTTCTTCTCGACAACTGTAGCGCCCATCACGTCGACGTGCAGCTCGGAAACGTGCGCCTCGTTTTCTTTCCACCAAACTGCACTTCGGTGTTGCAGCCCCTCGATCAGGGTGTTATTCGCAGCGTGAAGTGCGCTTACAGAGAGAGGCTGATTCAGCGTTTGCTGCTAAATCTACAGATGAAGCGCCCCACTGACGTGGACATGTTCATGGCGCTAGAGATGATCGCCGCCGCATGGATTGCGACGAGTCCAGCCGTGATAACCAATTGCTTCACACACGCCGGCCTTGTCACACCGCAGGCATCGTGCGCTGATCCAGCGGAGCCGGAAGAAGGTTCGCCTGTAGGCGCACTTGATGACGGTGACAGCGCAGTGCCGCCGTCACTGACCAGTGCATGGGGCGAACTTTGTGCCGTGGCAAACGAGATTCCCGATGGCCTCAGCGTCCATGAGTTCGTTTACGCGGACGAAGGCGTCGTCGTGCACGAGGAAGTGACTGATGAAGCCATCGTCAGTAGCGTGTGCGAGGCGGGCGATCCCGATGAGCAACGACCGGAGCAGCCAGAGAAAACAACAAGCCCGCAGGATGTGCTGAATGCCTTCGACACAATTCGCTCGTTTTTCGGCGAGCACGACGACGACGTGGCGATGGACCATTTCTTACAGTGTGAGTCGAGAGGCATGAAATTGCTGCATGGTAAGGCCCGCCAAAGCAAACTAACTGACTTTTGGAAATAAAATGTGTTTTTTGTAAATTCCGTGTCTTTTCTGCCGCATTCTCGCGCCAACGAAATTCCCGCAATAGCGAACATTTATGCTTTCCCCGCCGATTTCGTTATTGCGGGTTTCAACTGTACTTGTAGCGTTATCTTACTAGGATTGTAACGCACCGTTTCGCCTTGCGAGGCGGTGAACCCTTTGAAGCTTTCTTTTGTTTGCGTCTCGTGAATGCTTCTTCTCGGATGTGAACAGCGCGCTGCGCTCTCGATCATGCTTGCATGGTATCTTCATCGTGTTCTGCGCAAGTTGTCGAAGTTAATTGTAGACGCTCATTCCCGCATATTGCGGTGCCTTTTCGGTTCATGTCTTTTTCTGGTGGCATCCGTTTTCACATTGCTATGTGGTGATATGTCTTCTTTCTGCAGTTAGCGTAGGCATCGCAGCTAACCCGTGTTCGCTCTGTCTCTCCGTCGTATCTTGGGTGGCAGCTCTAAACCGATGCGTTCTAACCATATATAGGCACTGTTAAAGGAATGCACTGAGTGAGATGAGTAATGACCACACGTACATTAGCTTTATTATTGCTCTCATGATCGACCGATACTATTTTTCGTGTGAAGACATACCCGATATCCTGCTTTTTCGTGTCTTGTCAAATGATGTCAAATGTCGCCCGGTGGCCAACGTGATCGTTATACGAGCAGGCATCCCCGAGCGAGCGATCACTTAGATGCGATTTCGTATCTTGGAATCGGACGCGTCGCACGCCGTTCGTTGCGCTGTGCCAAGTAAGCTGCACAGTGTGTGTACTGTGCCGAGTTGCACGAAATCTTGCAAAAGTGATGGTATTCCTGAATGCAACTATATACTTCCAAGGTGGCAATGCAGAAATTGGCCGACTACGCCTAGCGCGCGCCGCCCACGCTGGTTACTGCTATGCTGGTAGCATGTTTACATATTTCTCCCGCGGCCAGGCAGTCCCGGCGCTCGATTTTGCAAACTTTGGGCAGCTCCGGGTTGTCTTGGGATCCCAGCCCGCGTACGCGACTTCCTATCAGAAGCGGAACTAGCTGGCTGCCGTCTGGCTACCAGCAGGCTGCCAGAACTCCGAAAATCGAAGCCCAGTGACGGTGGACACAATTCGCAACTGCTTTCACCATGTAGAATTTGCCCTTGATAGTGAGGACAATGCCACAGGCCAGGACCCCGCGGCTGAGATGCCGCCTGACGCGGACATTATCGACAACCTCCGTACCAGTGGGGTCGATATCCCCGCTGTTACGTTCGAACAGTTTGCAAACTTCGACAGTGCCGTCCTGCCCTGCGCCGAGTTGGATGAGGAGATCGTCTGTCAGGTTCTGGAGCCGTCGCAAGTGGACAGCGACACTGATGACGCACTGCCCACACCACAGCCATCGAGTGCAGAATTAGCGCAGGCTTTAACGACGCTCTTGTCTACCCATAGCGAAGGTCAGACACTGTCGGATATACAGGCTGACCTGACCGCACGTAAGCGTGCATGTGTACAGTCGCGCATTGATAATTTTTTCATAAAGGTACTTTCAAAAAGGTACCATAAAGGTACTTTTTTCTGGCAAATCCTTTTTTTTCAGACTCTCGATTATTCTGATCTTTGGGGGTTCCCGTGGAGTCCAAATAAACGGTTGGCGAATGTATTGCATTATAAGAATAAAGGAAATGCTACTTGTCCAGTTCTACTTCATTTTTAGAAAAAAGAACTCATTGACATTACCCTTGACAACGACACGGGCAGTAAAAAAGTTTCGTTTTTCCTCGACTGTGCGCCGCCCGCGCTTTTGAGTCTAAGTAGTTTCTTTATTGCATAGTGCTGCGTTGGTTTTGTTGGCTCGCGAAACCCACACAAATTGCAAGTAGCAGAGAATTCCACTTCCATGTGATCTCACAGGATGCCCGAACGGTCTACGCCACTTGACCAAAAGAAGCTGCCGCGGCGAATCCACAGCCCTTGTCTTGGCTTGGTTTCTCCATGGCTGCACAATGGTGCTTTGTGCAAAAAACCGCACCGCCGTCTGTCGGGCACCGTTTTACACTCACTGACGGCAGCAAAGGGCAGTGATAGCGTATGCAACATAACCACTCCCCGGTTGGGTGGTGGGAGATTTGAATTGCGATAAAGGTATTCGGACCCTTCAAATGCAATTTTCTCTAAACTACGAATTTAATCTAATCTAACACGCACTTTTTTTCCAACAAAACAGGTCCAAAAATTGCGTGCACGTTAGAATCGAGTATGACCCTAAATCTGCATTACCATATAGCCGTCGGCATTTCAAAATGGCCGCCTCGCGCGCGCTTTGAGCCTAGCTAAACTCTAGCCTAGCTGTCGTAGCTTCCGCCATGTGCAAGCGCTTCCCGTGGGCAGCGCGTGCGAAGGGACACACCTGTAGCGCTGCACTGCCGATCCGGGCAGCATTGCATGTGTAGCGTGCGTTGGAAAATGTGACCCGACTATTACTAACTGAATGAACAAGCGTGGTGTGAGCGCACACAAACAAACACGAATAGATCACACTGAATGACTGCAGACAACGACTGTCAGAACGCTGGCAGCAAGCATACGCCGCAGCGGCGGAAGGTACGTGCGGTCTATCGCTTCAACGGAAACTGAGCGGCGAATGCATGGCGCATAAAGGTCAGAGCCGTGTGGAGATAAGAGACGGTGCGGATGAGCGACGAGCGCGGTTGTTGGCGGAGTACAAGTGTAGTACACATGCTAAGGCATTAGTCTACCGTCTGTCTTCATATTTTCTGCGTCTGCTCTATCAGCATGAAGTGCTGAGTTCATGATGCTGCATTTAAACGCAAAGTGATCATGTGTGCGGAGACGGATAGAAATCGGGCCGCATCACAGGCGTTCGGAGAATCCGAAACTTGCATGCGGGATTGGTGCAAACAGAAGGAAAGGTTTTTCGCCAGTAAAGAAACGCGAAAGGGTTTCAGTGGACTGAAGCAGGACGTACTCTGCGACAATCCACTTCGGCGATACGATAGTCTTGGCCCAATCTTGAAAGCGATCTGCGACGGGGAAAGTCCGCCGTGCGCCGTGTTTCGCCGAGTCGCGGTTAAGCGAGAGGCATGCTAGCACGAAGGTCAATTCGCTAGCTGCGCTTCGTCACTCCAGCGTTTTGACAGCAAGTTTCCACGGTCAACGAGCGAGAGAGCGAGATGTGTTCATGTTTGCTTGCACGTGCGTGACACCGTGCTTGTTAATTTATTTAGTAAGCGAATGTTTGCAAGTTTATACGGCCGATAAAACTGCTATCCTTACTTCATATAGCGGTCTACTAATTTGCTATCGCAATCGATGCTTTGCCTTTCGGGCGAAACTGACTTTTTTTATTCGTCGCAACTTTAGTGCATTGGGAGTAAATCTTTGTTTTTCCAAACGAGAGAAAGTTGCATTTCTGTATGAAAGCACGAGGTGCACTGTACTGTAAAGGATGTTTTTTTTTGGAAGGGGTCACAAAAGAAGGGTGCGCGTTACAATCGAGGGCACGTTAGAATCGAGTAAATACGGTAAATACGGCACGAAACAAGCGTTGAGAGATTTCTGGAATGGTATTCAAACAGTCCATGTTGACTTAGCATTTGCCTTTAATGTCCCTTTAAGTGTGGCAGCAGCTATCTGTGCAAGGCTGCTACTGCGGATCGAAAACTGGTGGGCTGCGTATTTTATGCACCAACTTTTCAAACGAAATAACGAGTTTGTTTACCCATAGACGCCTATGCTGCGTGGCCGGACCACAACAGTCAGTTCGAATTATCCAAAAGTTCGAATTAATGAAGTGCGAACGAACTAGCTTTTACTGTAGTTTCCGGGCATAAATGAAGGACTCGCAAACAACACATAAATGTTGCATAATGAGTTTGTGCACATAGTGTACTTTCGTGGTGACCTAAACTAAAAAATAGTTTGACTGGATCCATCACAGAGTGATAAGTTTATGACAGCAAAATGTCAATATATAATGCGGCTCGACATATGAATACCATGCATACTAAAGGACCCTGTGCTGAAGAATGGCTCTGCGTTGCTGCAACTGCATTTCACACATTTGTAGCGCAAGGTGGGCACGAAAATAAAGAAAAGACAAAAGCTCACCAACTCCCTCATTTCTGGAATGCAGAAGATCCGTGAGCGGAGCGGTAGCACCGTCTGCTTCAATCATCTCGGCACCTTCTTTGTCGGCTGCCAGCTCACACAGGACTCCAGCGGCAACACGCTGTATATTCTCGATGTCGCTGTACAGGAGCTGAAAACATACCCCCGCAATTTATGCTTCTTACCAGAGTAGACAACATACTGCAGCAGAAGGAAAATACTGACCTGCACAAACACTGGAATGACGTTGAGGCCGCGGATGATGGCTCGGTTATGCGTTTCTCGCGCTAGGATGTGCAGAGCCCCAACCGTGCCTTCTACAATTTCTTCCATGCGCACCCCATCCGAGTACGCTCCCTGCTGACTGCCGTTTGAAGCCACACTGGAACGTTGCTGCACAGAAAATGTCAAGAAACTTGGCACCCTGCAATGTCATTAGTAGACTGGTAATTTGCTCAAACTAAAGGGTCATTTGAGTGCACTCATTCAGAGGAATAGGCGCTCTGTACTGGCCGGCATACAATAACCATTCGTAAAAATGCAATTGTGTAATGGCGATAGATACGGTGATAATGGCGATACGAAACCACTAAGAAAAACGAACTTGTGAAGAATCTGTTACCATTCATTCTGTTTTACAGGAAACTTGCACAAAACTGCACTTTTCTTCATCATTTGCAGATAATAACCATTTGCACTATGCCGAGAGAACATGCGTAAAGGCGGTGGAAAAGGAAGGAAGGAACGTGCATATTATGAAACAGTATTGCGATTTTTTTCACAGAGTGGTGGTGGAAGCAGCAATGACACAAATTTTCATACAAAAACAGTACACTCCCTTTAAATGAAACTCGACGGGGACAAGGAAATGTGTTTCATTTATTAGTAGTTTTATTCAGGGCTCATGACCCCCGAAGTAACTGTACAATGTAGTTTGCTTGAGCTTGGCATGGCACTGCTTCACTAAGTAGGCATTCATCCTGTTTAGGCTGCACACATGCTCCAAGCAGCCCTCTTTCTGGACGTACTGCTGGAGTACTTCTACTGCCTGGCTTGCCTCTTTAGTCGACAGTGGGGGGGCTCTGGTTGTCATGGTAGATCGCCTGTTCACTCATTACCGGTGGCTTCTTCAACTTCCTTCAATATGTCAGCTAAAGTGCCCTCACGGCAGGTGACGTCGTCAATAGCTTCATATAATTTACAGTCCACTGTCACAGTACCAGTGCTGCACCTCTGAGCCACCAGACCAAAAACAGCTTGTGCTTCAGCACCATCGGCGTCAGATTCCTCTTGGTTCGTGGCCACCTCCTTGGAGAAGGCCGCATGACAGAAGCATCTTTGAATTGTCAACGTCATCCCACGAGTGGGCCAAGATGTGAATGGCAGAAAGGTCTATGGCGTACTCTTCGTCCCTGTCCATACACAGCAACATCCTTCCCGAGATGTGGCGACAGAAGAACACTGTTAAATTTTGAATGACACCCTCGATCCATTGGCTGGAGTATTGCTGTTGTATTCGCAGGGAGGAACTCCAGCTGAATTCAGCTCTCGCACGTCACCATGCGTGGGGTAATTGTCCACAATAAACACAACCTTCCTGCCTTTTCTAGTGAAATCTACATCCCTCTGCCTCAACCAGGTTTCAAAAATGGCCTGCATCCAGGCCTTGGTATTCGCTTCGTACAAATACTGGCAGCCCTTTGACATGGTGATTAGAGTTACCCTTACCTATTTTTGAACCAAACTTGATAAAAGTTGGCATGCTTGTTTCATTTCTTCTCCCACCTAAAAATGCATTTAATTTTCTTGTAGGTTATTTCATTACATGATTGGGTCAATATTTATTACTTTATAGTACACTGAACTCCATTGCTTTGAACATAGCCATGCATTGATAATACAAAAGACAAACTTGAAAAACAAACAATAGAAACTTGAAAAGTGCTTCCTATGTTGTGTGCTGCAAACATCTAGCTTCATGCTGCAAAAAGAATTATTCTATCTGTGATAGTTACTGATCTATCTGTTACTATCTGTGATAGTTACCTCCCTCCCCTTTGACGGTCTCTGTGCGCGCGCACCCATCGCCCGGTGCCCCCCCCATCCGGCGCCGTCCGCTCCCTGAAAGTTCATTTGCTACCGTTATAGGGAACCGAGCGTTGGCCGGCGGGGGTGGTTGCGCGCCACGATATTTCACGACTCGCACCGTTCGTGCATTGTGCTATGGTGCTCAAATACTTCAACAATACGTCCTTTCTTTAATTCGAATTTCTTTTAATTCAAACAAATTTCCGGGCCCCTTCGAGTTCGAATTACCGAGATTCGACTGTAGCTTTTTGTGATGTTTTTCACCATCACATGCTTTTCACTAAATCAAAACAGAACAATTGCTTGCTGCAATTGCTACTGTAATCACCACAACGGGTGCAACGGGAACACAGGCATGCTGATAACACTGCATCAGGTACAACGCAAAACACATGGGGATAGAAAGTGCACACATACAAAAAACTGCTCCTGCTGACTCCCCATTATCTCATTCCAAGTGATGATTGCGATAATGTGTACTGCATTTTAATGGGATGGTAGCATCTTTTTTATTCACACATTGGAGTACTCCAGGGCTTTCCAAATTCCATCGATGTGCAGCCAAGTACTTCAATTTTCGCAACAAGCATTTGATGCCAGTGAATAATGTGTGCATTTGCTGGAAGAATAAGGCAAACCACCAATTCTATTTTCAATTAATGGTAATTGAAGTATTCAGCTATTCTACTGTATTATGCTTTGATTCAACCAAACTCCTTCATGGCATTGAGATTCCAAACACGGCCTTGCTGCCATGGCAGCCCCAGTGGAATGCTACCTTGAATGCTACCCAGTGGAATGCTACCCAGTGGAATGCTACCCAGTGGAATGCTACCCAGTGGAATGCTACCCAGTGGAATGCTACCCAGTGGAATGCTACCCAGTGGAATGCTACCCAGTGGAATGCTACCTTGAATGCTACCCAGTGAATGCTACCTTGAATGCTACCTTGAATGCTACACAGGTCATGACCACAAGAAAGTCCACATGCGAACTTTCACTGTACCGTTCACTGCCAAGGTGGCTCTTCCCATCATCAAGGCAAGATCCTAGGCCTTTCAGACAAGCCATTCCACTAGTGAATTTTCTATAAAAAAAAGTGTTTTAGTTGATTGTAGTACTATGCAACAATCAGCTGGAAGGCAACATTTGCTTTCAGAATATTAAGAGCTCCATCTTAACGCACAATTCAGCTGCAACCATACAGCTTGAGCTTTCCAATAGGAGCCCTCTGGGCACTGTCACAAGCTAACCATTGTTAGAGATTGCAAAGTATGTGTTCTAATGCCCAAATTTTACAGTGGGGAGGTCTTTACACCAGCTTTTGCTTACCCTTTGAGTGTCCTGATAGGATTTGTGCAACAGCTGGACAAGACGGGGAATGGCCCCATGCTCGCGCAGCGGTGCATGATTGGCCGGGCACAGGGCCAAGTTACGGATCAACCCAATGACAGCCTTGACCAGGGGCCAGCGGCTTGGAGGGTGCAGAAGCTTGACTATCACTTGCAGGCCATAGTTGAGCCGCACAGAGTTTTGCGCTAGCTCGGCCTCCGGGTGCCTGCATGTCAAGTGCCGCAACGCACACACCTGCAACAATAAAGGAACGCGCTCAATGGCAGAAACATCCACTTCACACTGAGTATCCACAAAGTTGATCTGTAAAAATAAAATGAACAGTATGCCAGTGGTGCTCACCCAGCACCATTGGCTCTTTACCACTGGTTTTAAGCAAGATAAGCTAGCTCCATGGTTCACTTGTGACAGCAGCCAATGCACATAAACAAGAGCCAATCAAGACATGATCATTTGGCTAACGGAAGGCAGTTGACCTCACTTAAAGTTGCCAGGAAATGCAGATATAGCACAAACACTGACCAAACTTTCATCTGGCTACAGTGACTGCATGACCATGGCTGAAGTACATACTGGCTACTTTGCATGAAAGTATGTGTATGCAGCAATGCACTGACGCTTTCCTGGCCAATTGCGGGATGACACTTCTTTCCTGGCAATTTCATTTTGTTTGTTTTTTGGCCTCCAAATTATTTAGATTGTTAGGCTATTCCGGCCAAGTAGAAATATGTCAGCAACAGAACATATTACTCATTAGTACGCTGTGCTTTTCAGCAAACGTTATTTCTTTACCACTAATAAATCTTTTGAATCTTCATATTTCTTTCTTGAACAAATAAAAAAATGACAGTTAAAGGCGAAGTATAGATTGCGATGGCAAATTAGTGGACAGCTATACAAAGTACGGCGAGTAGTTTTATCAGCCGTATAAACTTGTAAACATAGGCATACTAACTAAATTAACAAGCATGGTGTCACGCGTGCACAAGCAAACACGAAGGCCGCGGAAACTGGCTGTCAAAATGCTGGAATGAGTCAAGAGCAGCAGCAGCAGCAGCAGCAGCAGCAGCAGCAGAAGCGAGCGAATTGAGCTTCGTGCCGGCGCTCGCATCAACGCAATCTTAGCCACAAAAAGACAGGGGGGGCAGACTCTGACCCGCCACAGATGGCTTTCAAGAACACCCACACCCCCCAAAGCGTTCCGGCCCGGCAGGAGCACGCAGCCGCAGTAAAGAGTGAAATTCTCGATATGAAATTCTCGATATAATCAAGTATTTCTCTTTTTATAACTTATTCATCCATAGAACACCATGTATTTAGAAACCTCAATATAACTAAGCGTGTTTATACATGATTTCGATATAACGAAATTACACTGCTGTCGCAAAGGAATACCAAGACAAATGGAAACTTCCATGGATGCAGATGGTTCAATTACAAATGGCTGCTTGCAAACACACCTCTCAAATCGCACAGCCGACCACCAAAGTGGCACAGAGTCATGTTCTGTCCAAGTGTGATAAGATCCTATCGCACCCAATGCACTTTGGGTGCCCACAAAAGTGTGCGAGGGTGAGCCAAAGAAGGATGGTAGCTTGACGAATGCAGTCTTCCCACACGAGCAAGAGGAAAGAGGGAGTGAGTGAGAGGCAGGTTGGTGCGAGTCCTTTTCTAGCATGGCCGTGGTTGTACATGGCCGTCAGCGGACGCAATCCTCGTTCTAGAGGCAATGCAATCAGTGGGCGTGCCGAGATGGCATGGCATCATGTGCGCTGCCTTCCCACATGTTTAGCACTCAAGCTTGTGTAATCTTGAGTTTCGGAGACCCGTTAAAGCGTGAAGCAAGCATTGCTCCCCGGTACGGGCGACACTATCAGTCACGGGAGCGAAGTCAACGCGAAAGCGTTGCTACTTTCACTTCACACCGCCGATGTGAAGATATCGACATGACAGGAAACCGCATCTTTCATTGCCGACTCAAATTTAACAAAATGAATTTTTTTTTCTTATCAAATTTTCTGATAACTCGGAAAATTCTGCGGCCCCTTCCATGCAAGAAAAATTGATCGGCTATTATTTGCATAAAAAGTCACATTTTAATACTATAAAGAAATTTAAATACGAGGCAAGCTGCCAATTTTACCGACTGTTATATCGAGGTCTAACTATTTTATGTAGAGAACACAACCAAAAATATTTCATTTAAAAAATTGGCTTTGCTGGACTGCTTGCTATCAATATTTGGAACACTAATGAAGGAAAAGAGAAAGATGTGATTACTGTAATTATCCAATTCTAACACGCACCCTTTTTTCAAGAAAAATAGGCCTAAATATCGCATGCATGTTAGAATAGAGTACAAACCAAAACTTGCCCCATAACTTCCCGTCAAACCATTACAAGGCGGTGGCACCTCCACTCGTTGCTGGCAATCATGGTAGCACGTTTCCACATTTTCCGCAGTTGCAGCAGCCATTTTCAATCTGTTACAGTGCGGCCTTTGTTACAGTGAGCTGCACCTGTGTGAACTACCTGTGTATTCGTTCCAAAGATTTCCGGGTAAATAGATGCAGCGGCCACGAAGATGAGTGTTTCTACTAAGAGAAGGGCAGAAAATATTCCTATGCGTGGAAGAGAGTGGAAACAGAGCTGCAGCATGCAATTTTGGCATCCCAGAGATTTGCGTTCGCGACTAGCCAAAACTGAAGAAGTCCATTTTTGACAACAAAGCATCAAGTAAAGGCCACCACGGTCCATGAACAGAGAGGTTCCCGGATCCTGAAGATATTTCGGAAGATATTTTGGAAGATAGATTTCTGAATAAACAGTTGTGAGTGTAGCGCTCGTCTTTCCTTTCCTCTCGCCTCTTACTGTTATCCTTTATTTCGAGTTTTTGGGCTACAAAGTATCATGGTAAATAAAATATCTAGGATGGTTTCTCGATATATAGTGGTCTCGTCTCCGCAGAACTGACCTGATGCCACCTGATCTACGAGCAAGAATCCATGTGAACCCCATCCCACGTCACACGAACCCTCACTTCCACGTGAAACGGTGACAAGCCCGAGCAGCCATCCTGCGCAAAAGGCAGGAGGACGCAGACACATACTTTACTGACGCGGGCTTATACCCCAGAGGTGAGACAGCGACTCCTACTTATGTGGCTGTCGTGACAAACCGGGGGAGACCGATCGTAGCAGCGTTCGTACGCACGACTTCAAGCACCGCGGCGGAATCCACGGTCATAGCCCTAGCCATCCGAGATGCTAAGGCCAAGAGCCAGTCGGCTTATGTACTCACAGACTCGCAAGACGCCTGCCGGCTCTTCCTCCGGGGAGTTCTACCAGCCGGGGTCCTTCGCATACTAGGACCAAGCCTCCAAATTAACCACGGGATAACCTGGTGCCCCGCGCACACCGGAGTGGAAGGCAACGATTGGGCGGATCGTCTGGTTCGAGGTATAACAGGCCGAGCCGCGATACATACCGCTCGAACGGACGCCTCTCCGACACCCGGCAGCACACCGAGAGACATACTTGAGGCACAACGACTAGGAAGACGAACCAAAGCTCCACCTCACCCCAAGCTCAACAGGCGACAGGCAAGGGACTGGCGCCGAATACAAACACCTACCCACATTTACATAGACCTGCACAAAATATTTCCTAACAAACACAGCGACAGATGTCCATGGTGTGACTCCACCCTGACACTAGAACACATCACTTACCAATGCACACAGCGAGACGCCGTCTCGCTGCTTCTTAACGATACACTTAGCAATTGGTCGTGGGAGGAGCGACTCTCCTAACTGGACTTGGGAAGCCAATTGGCGACCCTCGACCAGGCCCGGCGCGCCGCAATAGCCAGTGGGGCCCTGGAAGAGGGGCTAAACCCAGTGACCAAGCACAATCTTAATTTAAATAAAGTTGTTTCTCTCTCTATATATATATATAGTGTCCATGGCATAGCCCCTATGCTGAGTTTGTTGCACTGATTGTTCAGAAGTCACCCCCAACCCCAGTTTTCAAGGAATTCAAGGAGGAAATTTAATTTCAAGGAGCTTTCAAGGTCCTTGAATCCTTTTATTTTATCAAGTTCAAGGATTTTCAAGGATTTCAAGGAGGTGCACCAACCCCGAAATAATGGTGCTTACAAGAGCTAAAATTACTCCATCTGGTTAAGATTGCGGTGGTAACAATATGGACAGGACCCTTCTACCTGCTGGCAATACCATCGATGCAGGAAGCAAGTCAACTGCTGACACAGGGCAAGTATTCACAATGTGGCAGACTTCCACAGACTAATACACAAGTTTCACAGTGGTTAATATGTATTCTCCTACTCATGTTGGTGAAGAGGGAAGGCACTGAAAGTTGGTGCCTTCCCTCTAAAAATTTCCAGTGACCACACAAATGCCTTTATATGTGACAACAGTGAGGTCTTCCTTAGTGATAGCTTATGGCATGCTGGTGAACACATCGCAGTCAACTGTCATCTCACAATTTAACTGCAAACATGGGTTGTAAACATCAAAAAAGGCACTCACAGCAGGCTCTGTGATCTCCTCTCTGTCTCCTGCCTGGATAACTGTGCGTACAAGGGCCTCAATGCCCCCTACGTGACATAAGGTCACTTTGTTGCGGTGGTTGTTGCAGGTCAAGTTGGAAAGGATGCCCGCAGCGCAAGTCACCACGTTGATGTCACCACTTGCCAGCAGCTGGACCAGACTGGCCAGCAAAGGCTCTAGGCTCTCCTGCTTTAGTGCAGCATCCGAAAGGTTGCGCAACGTCCACAGGCAATTCAGCACCAGCCGCTGGCTTTGATGCCCCAGGTGCATCGACGTGGCCTGCACTCCACCTAATTGGACAACCCCCCCAGAACACCATACAATGAACAAAACCAGAACCCTACAAGGGGTAACAAAGAAAACAAGGCAAATTTTGCAATTAAGGAACACTGGCCATGTCCCGCGACAGTGAAGCCGTTCCACTCTTCATATGCTTCACCACAATATTTTGCTTATGCGTCTTCGCATAAAGCTGCTGTACTTTGGCAAAGCCGACTTGCAAAAAAGAAACAGCCATAACGCAACGCATATTAGACCCTTGCTACATGCGCACTCCTCAACACATTTCTTAAGATGAAGTGAACACAGTTGGACTAGTTAGGCCTACACTGCCCGCCCACAAATGGCTCGTATTTACATCTGATGTCGGCTGCTACCTAGCATATAATTGCAATTATGTTGTTGGGGTGCTGCACGATGCATTTTTTTTTTAAATTGAATACTTTTTAAATATAAATACTATTGGTTTTGCAAAAATGCAACTTCATCACCAACTAGAGGTATGAAAAAAAAAGTATTACACAGCCAACAACATATAGGAAAATGATGCTTTGCAGTAAACAAAATTATCTTGTCAGTAAAACCTTGCTGAATCAACCCTCATTAATTCGGAAAATGAGATAATTCGGGCTTGTCCTCTGGTCCCAGCAGGCTTATGCATTAATTAATGGCAATCAAATTCGGACATATTTGGGAGCACACCAGTTAATTCGGACAACCCTCGGAACACTGGAGATGTGACACACAAAAGAGCAAAAGCGGCACTAGCGTCCAACCGAAACCAAGCGGCGGAGTTCGCATCACCATAGTCATCAGCGAAAACTGTATGGGAGCATCAGGAACAAACACTTCGTGCCCATCTGTGACTCTAAGCGCTTATCGCCGCACATAACACTGCATTGGCCACATGCTTTCAGAACTGCATGGTCACCATCCATGCTCGCGTCAATAGCGACCACGGTTTTGTTCGCAGCGGTTGCGGCAAACAGTAGCTTCGTTTTGACTCGGTGCAGTGCATGCACAAGAAGTTACTGAGGATGAAGAGCGATTCTACCACGACCCGCAGGCTACCCACCGGCTAAATTGTGACGCATGGACGATCTGCTGCCAACCAGCTCAATGGCGAAAAAATAACAGGAATGCACGCATGGTAGTGAAAAGCACGACTACTCAGATGAAAACACCGGTCTCGCACCACGGCCGAACAGGGCGCACTGCGAAGGAAGTTGCAAGGCCCTCACCGCTGCTAGCAATAACCAGTTACAAGATGATAACTACAGCTTCTGCAATGATTACGCACTAAATACCAGTAAGGGTTGGAGATTTATTTATTAAATAAAAGCGGTTTGGTGTAGTAAGCATTTATTGTTTTCTTGATACCCTCGATAATTTGACATTCGGTTAATTGCATCATTTTTTCCAGTCCCGTAAAATCTATGGTTCTACAAGTTCTACTGTACAACACTTTTGCTCGACAGTATAATAACTGCAGTTATTTTATGTTCTCATGAAGGAAGGATAGCTGCTCGACATGTTCGGGGAGCAGCAACGCCCTCCCGCACGTGAATTCTTGCGAACAGCAAAAAGAGCTGCTCACCGGACATACTAGTGTATAGTATCAGTAGGTATCTCTTCGCAAGCCAAGCCAACAATGGGCACCATGCTTACACCACCATTCACATGGATCTTCTTTTTGGACCAAACTTTCATCATGCACATATCTTTCAACCTGTGTGTGTGGCAATGAAAGCTGCAGTCACAAACAAGTGAAAATTACTGCTGGTTGATGAGCTTATCAAAGTATTTCCACTGTACTGATGTGAAAGGAGCCTTTTCATAAGTTTTCATTGAGGACATATCTGGGTTCCTTAGTGTTGAAGTTTTCCTTGCTTCTTCTAAAGCCAGGTTTTCAATCCAGTTTGCCATTTAAGCATCCTGGTAGTACTCAACTACTTTATAACAAGCTGGTTACTTGGTCAAATTTGTAGTTTGGAAACGGTCTTTTTAGGCGCTTAGCCAAATTACTAGCACACAGAGGTTTCTACCTTGTGGCTGGTGTTGTCCACATGTACAAAGAGGCAGCATATTTTGGGTACTTGAGCAGATAGTGTCAAGTAGCCATAAGCACCCAGCAGAGGCCCAGTGACAGAGCTCCCTTCTAACTTTTAATATGCCTCATTGCAATACAGAGTATGCTTTGCCACAAAGGCCAACCTCGATGGAGTGAAAAAGCAACAAACTTTCGGTGTCCGCCGCTCGGCGACAGCCGACCGCTGCCCGAAGTCCAAAAACTGGTCATCTCCAACTTCTCTCCAAATATTCACTGCCCAGCGAACGCTGCCACCGAAAGTGGTTGCACATGCCAATGCGATTGTCACAGCCGTTGGCTTCCGTCGGTCACCCTAGTCGAGCTCGTCTGGCCACAATGATTCCTTGCGGGCTGTGTTGGAGGCGTTCTCCCACTCTTGCTCGCGTGGGGTGTGGGGTGACGAATACGTGGCAGCGCTACACGCTGTATTAGGCGAAGTTGACTTCAAGAACCAACAGCAGCAATTTTTTAGGCTTCGACTATTTCAAAGTAAATGTGTTTTTCTAATCAAAAGTGAATACCAACAGATTCGAATCAAATATTCGAAGTTTTGAATATTCGCACACCACTACCAATAACAAACTTGTGCAGAGTATACCATAAAACCTAACTATAACGAAAATGAAGACGTGGCCCCGAAATTGCTTCATTGTAACTTGGTTTGTGTGAAGATCCAGAAATGTGGCCCATATTGAGTTATATTTTCAATAATCCTATTCAATTCGAAAACTAGGTATTTGAAAATTTTCGAATATTCGGTTGGATACGATATTCAAAACATCTCGAATATACTGCTGGCTGTACAGGAGCAAGCACGGTTCTTAGCGTTTACTTTTATTGAATCTAAGAATGCGTGTCCGATTCTGTGATAAATTTTGTGATAATTGTGTGCTGCTGGCAATATTTCGCCTGTAAAGCACGCTTAGCCACTGGACGTCTAAGCATTGCGGGAAAGCCAGCCTCAGTAGCAAGGCGCACAGGTTTGTGGTTAGCGAGGGTGCACTCTTGCAGCGCCAACCCCAATCCAAGCTAAAAAATGTGATGAGTGACAGCTGTCACAGGGTCAAATGCCTCTTACAGTGATGCTACTAGCCCATGCCATTTTGGAGCAGCTTTTAGAGCAGCCAAAAATGCATTTTGGAGCAGTTTTATAAAAGCTTTTAGAGTGGGCAAGCCATGTATGTAAAAGCAATAAGTAGTCGCTTGTTCATGAACTCAACCTAAGCAATAAAAGTGACCACCCCTCCTTATTGTATGGACTGCGATGAAGCTGTGTTGTGCTAAGATGTGCTTAAAAAGCACGTCACTAGCTTTGAAAAGAACGGAAGCACTCGGACATGCTGCGTGCAGGCTTCGGAAGCTTCTTGAGAACGTTCAGTGTAATCTCGCTGCTAGTATGAATATATCCTTTAACACAGAACTCTGTGAAAAAAAGTTATCTTAATATAGCAGAACCTAATGTAATGGCACTCTCCTTCTTCACTTCCTTAAATGCAATTGCCGATCCTATATATTTTCTCACTTTTGCGTTGGTCTCTCAACGCCATTATCTGCAGATCATACAAGTCCTCTAAAGTTGAAGTATCGGTAATCTTGATAAAACTAATGCTATCTACACAAATAGTTGCTTGATTAGGTAGTTTCAAATATTTGTTATTTCACGATTTAGGGTATACAGTTAAACCTGCTTATAACGAACCTCCATATAACAAATTCCTGGATATAACGTCCGGAAATCTCCAGCCTTACTCTTTCAGCTTGTCCTTGATTGTCTGTACCATCCGTTCGGCTGCACCGTTTGAAGCAGGGTGGTACGGCGGAACCATCATCCGGCAAATTCCGTTCTTTGTCAGCCAGGCCAGGTACTCTGTGCTGGCGAAAGCGGGGCCATTGTCGGACACGATGACGTCCGGTAACCCCTGGGCGGCGAAGACCTGTCGCAGCACCGCAATGGTCGGGTGTGACGATCGTGTGACGTCACCCCAGCCATATTTTTTTTGTTGGCCCGCCGAAGCTCGGTGGGCAACATTGGTTCACCGCATCTAAAAAACATCGCGAGCACAGCTGCTCGGCGATCAGTCATTGTTCACCATCACCGCGTTGCGCGTCGTATCTGGGACGGGGGTTCCTCGGCCCTCCCTTCGTTCACACTGGCGACGAGGATGATGGTTCCGCCGTACCACCCTGCTTCAAATGGCACAGCCGAGCGGGTGGTACAGACAATCAAGGACAAGCTGAAAAAGAGTAAGGCTGGAGATTTCCGGACGCAGGTTGCCCGGGACGGCACCCTCGGTCAGCAGCCAGCTTCTGCTTCAACTGTTTCAGGAGCGCTGTGGACTGGCTTAAGCGTCCAGACTGGTGCACCAGTCTGGATGCAGGACGTCCAAGGGTGTCTTGATCATCCGACCCAGCTGGAGCTCACAGGGGGCCCGGCCAGTGACATCGTGGGGCATGGTCCGGTACTGAAACAGTGCCCGGGCAACCTGCGTCCGGAAATCTCCAGCGTTACTCTTTTCCAGCTTGTCGTTGATTGTCTGTACCAGCCGCTCGGCTGCACCGTTTGAAGCAGGGTGGTACGGCGGAACCATCATCCGGCGAATTCCGTTCTTTGTCAGCCAGGCCAGGTACTCTGTGCTGGCAAAAGCGGGGCCATTGTCGGACACGATGACGTCCGGCAACCCCTGGCCGGCGAAGACCTGTCGCAGCACCGCAATGGTTGCGCCTGCTGAAGGAGTGGCGACACGTAGGACCTCCACCCACTTCGAAAAGGCGTCCACCACTACCAGGAAGTAATAGCCCTTGAAGGGACTCCATAAATCCACATGCAAGCGGGACCAGGGTCTCTTTGGGAACGGCCAGGGGGTAATCTCCACATGACATGAGGCCCGCTGGTGCTCCTGGCAGACCTGGCAGCTCTGCACCATGCAAGTGATGTCCTGGTCCAGGACAGGCCACCAAACGTGGGACCGGGCCACCATCTTCATCTGTTCTACACCAGCATGACCCGCGTGCAGCAACTGCAGGACCCTGGACCGGAGACTTTGAGGGATCACCACCCTGGAACCCCACAGTAGGCAGCTGCTGCAGGCTCAGCTCGGCAGCCTTGTGGCTGTAAGCCTACTGCCCCAACTCCTCCCCTTGGGGCACCGCCTCGACCACCCGGGACAGGACTGGGTCCCAGCTGGTCGCCAGTGACACCGCAGATCTGGAGAGTACCTCCGGGTACGCGTGCTCTAGCATGAACAGTTCTGGAGCAGCAGCTGGCACCACCGGCAGGGGCAGGTGGCTAAGGGCATCAGCAGGTCGCAGGTCCTTTCCCGGATGGTAGACCAGCCGGTAGCTGTAGGCCGCAAGCCTCAAGGCCCAGCGTACCACTCGAGGCGATGCCTGCACGGGAACCGCCTTGTCCGGCCCCACCAGACCCAGCAGCGGCTTGTGGTTCGTGATCGCCTCAAATTCTCTGCCCCACAGGTACTGGTGAAAGTGCTCCACCCCAAACATGAGGGCCAGGCCTTTCTTATCCAGCTGGCTGTAACGTTGCTCTGCAGCAAGAAGCCGACGGGAAGCAAACGACACAGGGCGTTCCTGGCCATCCTTGTCCCGGTGCGCCAGGATGGCTCCCACGCCGTACGGCAACGCATCTACTGTAAGGACGACAGGCTTGTCCGGATTGAAGTGCACCAGCACTGGAGCCTTGGTAATTAGCTCCTTGCTGCGCTGGAATGCCACTTCATGCTCCTTCTTCCAGGTCCACTGCTGACCATCTTGAAGTAGAAGATGGAGGGGCTGTAGATGCGCCGACAGGTTCGGTAAGAAACTCCTGTAGAAGTTGATGAGGCCGAGGTAGCTCTGCAACTCCTTGTTGTGGGGCTTTGGCACCTTGAGCACAGCATCAACTTTGCGGGGGGCTGGGGACAGGCCCCAGCTTGGGAAATGACGTGTCCCAGATACTCAACGCTGGGGGCCAGGAAAATGCACTTTTCCAGCTTGAGCTTGAGACCGGCGTCCTGCAATCGTGCCAGGACGTTGTGCAGGTTCTGCAGGTGGTCCTCGTCGTCGGTGCTAGTAACCAGGATGTCGTCCAAATACACCGCCACGTGCCTCATGCCCCTTAAGAGGTTGTCCATCTCCCTCTGAAAGATGGCCGGGGCTGAGGCCACGCCAAACGGTAAGCACATGTACTGGAAGAGCCCCAATGTTGTCGATATCGTGACATACTTCCGGGAGGCATCCTGGAGCACCAGCTGCTGGTAAGCATCTCTGAGGTCGAGCTTTGTGAACTTCTGTCCCCCGGACAACGCTGACCGGAGATCTTCAATCTGGGGCAGCGGGTACTTCTCGACGGTAGTGACAGGGTTGATGGTAAGGTCTTGATGAGGGCTAGTTGGTTCATGATTTGGTTCACGGGGTTGATGGTAACCTTGAAATCCCCGCAGATCCTGACACTGCCATCTCGCTTGAGGACTGGAACTATGGGAGCGGCCCAATCAGACGTCTTGATGGGCACCAGGATGCCCTCTCGCTGTAACCGTTGCAGCCTGGGTGACCCCGTCCTTCAGGGCGAACGACAGTGGGCGAGGGTTGAAAAAACGAGGCCGGGCTTCCTCAGGAACGTAAATGCTAGCCGTAGTGCCGGCAAATGTGCCCACCCCCGGTTGGAACAGGGACTTGAAATCGGTCAGGAAGCTTGGGACGTCTTTAACCACATGTAAGACGGCCTGGAAACTGAACCTGGCAACGTTCAACACGCGCACCCTCTCTAGTGAGGCTAGTTTAGGAGGACTATTTGAAGAATTATCAGGCATTGCCTGGGATATTATTGGCCTTAGTCAGGTTAGAACTGGTGAGGCTTAAACAGTGCTGACTAATGGCCACGTCCTCTGCTACAGAGGTCTTCCAGATAAGAGAATCCGGGGTAGGATTTCTAGTCCATAACAACATAGCGGGCAACATTGATGAATTCTACAGAATTAATGAGAGGGTAGCAGTCGTCGTAATAAAGCTGAATAGGAGGTACAAAATGAAGGTAGTACAAGCCTACGCCCCAACCTCTAGTCACAAAGAAATAGAACAGTTTTATGAAGATGTTGAATTAGCAATGAGAAAGGTGCAAACTGATACTGTAGTCATGGGCGACTTCAATGCAAAAGTGGGAAAAAAGCAGGATGGTGAGCAAGCAATTGGCAACTACGGCATCGATTCTAGGAATGCAAGAGGAGAGATGTTAGTGGAATTCGCGGAAAGGAATAGGCTCCGAATAATCAATACCTTCTTCAGGAAGCGCAGCAACAGGAAGTGGACCTGGAAAAGCCCTAATGGAGAAACAAGGAATGAAATAGATTTCATACTCTCTGCCGATCCAAGCATAGTGCAGGATGTAGAAGTGTTAGGTAAGGTAAAGTGCAGTGACCATAGGTTAGTGAGGTCTAGGATTTCTCTCAATTTGAAGAGAGAAAGAGCGAAATTAGTCAAGAGGAAACAATCCAACCTAGAGGCAGTAAGGGTAAAAGCAGACCAATTCAGGCTGGTGCTCGCAAACAAATATGCAGCTTTAGAAAAGGATGATGACAACATAGAGGTAATGAATGAAACTAACTAGGTTGATCACAGAAGCAGCAATTGAAGTCGGAGGTAAGGCACCAAGGCAATCAGTAAGTAAGCTCTCCCAGGAAACAAAGGACCTAATAAATAAATGACAAAACATGAAAATGTCCAACTCAAAAGATGAGATAGAATTTGCTGAACTGTCAAAACTGATCAACAAGAAGAAAGTAAGGGATATTCGAAATTATAACGTGGGAAAGATTGAGGAAGCCGTAAAATATGGACGCAGCATTAAATCTGTAAGAAGAAAGCTTGGCATAGGACAAGGCAAGATCAGCAATTTCGATGACATAGTGAAAGCAGCGGAAGAATTCTATACTGACCTGTACAGTTCCCCAGAACAGCCAAGCTACTTTCATTCGAAATAGTGATGAACCGGATACAGAGTCTCCTTCTATAACTAGCGATGAAGTTAGAAGGGCTTTGAAAGACATGACCAGGGGAAAAGCTGCTGGAGAAGATGGAATAACAGTAGATTTAAAATCAAAGATGCAGGAGATATCATGCTTGAAAAGCTTGCGGCCCTTTATACACAATGCCTCACAACTTCAAGTGTACCAGAGAGCTGGAAGACCGCCAACATTATACTAATCCATAAGAAGGGAGACATTAAAGAATTAAAGAATTATAGACCCATTAGCTTGCTTTCAGTATTGTATAAAATATTCACCAAGATAATTTCCAATAGAATCAGGGCAACATTTGACTTCAGCCAACCAAGAGAACAGGCTGGCTTCAGGAAGGGATATTCTACGATGGATCATATCCATGTCATCAACCAGGTAATAGAGAAATCTACAGAGTAAATCAACCTCTCTATATGGCTTTCATAGATTATGAAAAGGCATTTGATTCAGTAGAGATACCAGCAGTCATAGAGGCAATGCGTAATCAAGGAGTACAGGAGGCATACGTGAATATCTTAGCAAACATCTACAAGGATTCCACAGCTACCTTGATCCTCCAGAAGAAAAGTAGAAAGTTACCTATCAAGAAAGGGGTCAGGCAAGGAGACAATCTCTCCAATGCTATTCACTGCATGCTTAGAAGAAGTACTCAAGCTCTTAGACTGGGAAGGCTTAGGAGTGAGGATCAACGGCGAATATCTCGGCAACCTTCGGTTTGCAGATGACATTGTCCTATTCAGCAACAATGGAGACGAATTACAGCAAATGATTGAGGACCTTAATCGAGAAAGTGTAAGAATTGGGTTGAAGATGAATATACAGAAGACATAATGTTCAATAACCTGGCAAGGGAACAAGAATTCAGGATCGCCAGTCAGCCTCTACAGTCTGTAAAGGAGTATGTTTACCTAGGTCAATTATTCACAGGGGACCCTGATCACGAGAAAGAAATTTACAGAAGAATAAAATTGGGTTGGAGTGCATACGGCTGGCATTGCCAAATCCCGACTGGGAGCTTACCACTGTCGTTGAAAAGAAAAGTGTACAATCATTGCATTCTACCGGTGCTAACATACGGGGCAGAAACTTGGAGGTTAACAAAGAAGCTCGAGAACAAGTTAAGGATCGCACAAAGAGCGATGGAACGAAAAATCTTAGGACTGACGTTACAAGACAGGAAGAGAGCGGTGTGGATCAGAGAACAAATGGGGATAGCCGATATTCTAGTTGACATTAAGCGCAAGAAATGGAGCTGGGCAGGCCATGTAATGCGTAGGATGGATAACCGGTGGACCATTAGGGTTACAGAATGGATACCAAGAGAAGGGAAGCGCAGTCGAGGTCGGCAGAAAACCAGATGGGATGATGAAGTTAGGAAATTTGCAGGCGCAAGTTGGAATACGCCAGCGCAAGACAGGGGTAATTGGAGATTGCAGGGAGAGGCCTTCGTCCTGCAGTGGACATAAAATATAGGCTGATGATGATGATGAGGACGGCCTCTTGGTAATCCGGCAACCGAACGCCCAGTGCGTGAATCCAGTTATGGCCCAGCAGCGTCGGTGACGACCCCTTGGTTAAATAACGGGGAAGGGTTGCCTGCCTGTCACCAAAGCGAACGCTGACCTGGCATTGGCTGATATTTTTCGTTGGCCCGCTAGGCTCAGTGGCCCGCCGAAGCTCGGTGGGCAACATTGGTTCAGCGCATCTAATAAACATTGCGAGCATAGCTGCTCGGCGATCAGTCATCGTTCACCACCACCGCGCTGCGCGTCGTATCTGGGACGGGGGTTCCTCGGTCCCCCCTTTGTTCACGGTCTGGGGTGGATCGTGACAACGAAGTTTTTCTATTCGCCGCCGTTACTCCATAGAAGCACGTGTAATTGAGACCTCTACGTAACGAAGTGGCAGCAAATCTTCCCCGCAAACAACCTAGAGATTTTGCCCCAAAATTTGTTATATTTACGCGAGCAGCAACCGGAAGCACTTTCTCCGCCGCGAGGAAATGCGAAGCGGCGGCGTTGCGCTTGGCGCGCTCGAATTCACGGCGACTGCGAGGCGAGAGTAAGTGCACGTGTGCGAGGCAGGCCTGCATCCCTCGACCCGGCGATTTTGCCGCCGCGGGCGTGCCCTTTCCCCCTCCCTCCATTCAAACCTGATCCCGCCGCTTGCTGCAGCTGGCCTAGCCCGCCAAGCCGGCACTCTCCTTTTCCAGTTGATGTTGCCGAAGGGAAAAAAATGTTTTTTTAACGTTCTGGCAGCGACATTCTTTGGTTACTGCGCAAGCCTCTGCGATTCACTTCACTAACCTGACACTAGGTGACACTATACGACGCCATCCTGTCGCTCGCTCTTCGTTTCCGACGCCTCGCGCTTGTGCGAAACGACATGCGTCCACGCATCCAGTACCTGGTGTGACATTCCAAGGATGAGTGCTTCGACCAGAACGGAAAACGGGTGCGCGTTACAATTGAGGGCGCATTAGAATCGAGTAAATACGGTAAGCATTTCTTTTTGGAATTTTCGTGCCGAACCTGCATCTAACGAAATCCTCTCTATAACGAAGTTTTTCGGGAATTTGTCAATTTCTTTATATCCAGGTTTAAATGTATATGTTTATATTAAAAACTTCAGCGATGAATTCGAAGAGAACTTCATAGTGCTTGATTCTTCAAGAATGCTTCCGTTCCAAGATATTCATCATTCAATTTGATACTCTGAAGGATCATTTCACATTCATAGGTAGAAGTCTAAATAGAGCCCCTCCGCCGGCATCCAATTGAGATGCTTACTGCAGAGAAATAGCAGCCAACAGAGGGCATTAGCCCAGCTGTTGCAAGCTTTGCCAGGCGTTTAAGTTGGCATGCTACATAATCACCTACATTCCACGGTGAGTTCCATCTTTCTTGTCGGGTGTTTCGCCTCCGAATGTGAAATTAGCATACCGATCGAGGGTCAAACTTGATGAAAACAGTCACCGACCAGTTTTTCTAATGTCTCACAATAACGTCCAAACAATCGTGCAGACAGTCCAAAAATGCGAGCTTTAGCAGTAAAATAAATTTCAATGCTTTTTACAACACCAGCAGTATGAAAAAATTAATTTTGCCCTGTGCTGTGCTGATATACCATCTACTTGAAATAACGTAATGGTAGACACTGCGGGAGCGATTTGCTTTCATTTGTAGCGTAGCTTGATGTGCGTCACACGCCGCTGTGAAATGCAGGTATATGCACGTCGCGACCTTTGACTGTGCAACGCAGTCAGATTAGGATGTGATGCGTGAATTCAGTTTGGAGCTTTCTGCCTACACACGAGCTTTCGCCATTCCGTCCAGCAAGTGCAAAAACAAACTTTGCGAAAGCATTCGTGGCAGTAGCCGGCATGTCGCCCACGAACCCAATCTCTGCTTTCATCTACCAGTCTATATACAGTGCAGTCCACTTGTGCAACGATATCAAGAAGAACGAAAAATCCTATCTTTATAACCGATCGCTATATCCGGACTGCCGTAAAAAAACTGCCGAATATACCTTTTGTAGTTCCGAAACCAAATTTGCCACTTGCGATAAAAAATGACGTAGAAAGTAGGCTGTGAAAAATGAAAATTTATCTATAGTACTTCTAAACAGCGTTTCAATCGTTAGGCGCGCTGAAATAGAAATCTGCAGTTGCTTTCGCAGAAGTTTCAGGTTCACAACCACGGTGTGCATCGTGTCCAGCTACTGCGCGAATACTGGCGGCTATAATTTACTGTGCATGAAATCAATGAGCGACTCGATTGATGACATCGCATTTTTGTTGAACATCGGGGTCGGTGTCAAAGACGGGCCATTGTCAATCTCGTCGTCACTGCCGCTGCTGTCGTCACCGTCTGTCACGACAACTATCTCTTCACAGAATGAGGCAGCAATATCTGCACTTAGAAACTCCTCCATCGAAGCACCACCTATTTCATCAGTAGCGACGTGCTCCCAGAGTTCAGTAATGTCAGCGGCTTCCACCGTGTTAGTTTATCCCCATGGGGGTTTCGTGCTGGCGCACGAAGCCCGCCTTTTCCGATTATCGGCATGGCCACTGCTTCTAGCCTAAACGATCGTGGCGTTCCCGGTTTTCATAATCGCCGATATCATTGACTGCGCAAGCTCATAGTTCTTGCAAAATTTGCAGCTTCGTCTCCAGCGACACAGCTTTGCGCTTTGTCGGCGCACCTCCCTCTGCTTCCGCGGCGCATTTCCACGCTCGCTGAGAGAGAGAGGACTTCTTAAGGGAGCGCAGGTGCCGCTCGCTTATCGCTTGTGGACGCTCGCACGACCACCAGCGACGCGGACATGAAGCAGCTGGCGCTGTCTTGTCTTATTCGGACTGAACAGTCCGAATAACTGAACAGTCCGAATAACTGAACAGTCCAAATAACTGAACAGTCCAAATAACTGAACAGTCCAAATAACTGAACAGTCTGAAAAACTCACGCCCCTCGCCCCCCAAGAAAAAAAAAAAATTACGAGGCTTAGAGCGGCTTAAGAAAAATGGCGCAGTTTCGCCAAAAAGGCGGAGTATCGATTGCGATAGCAAATTAATAGACAGCTATACGAAGTAAGCATGTTAGTTTTGTTGGCCGTATAAAGTTGTAAATATGTGCTTACTAAGTAAATAAGCACAGTGTCCTGCGCGCACAGGTTACATGACCACATCTCGCTCAACGACTGCGGAAACTCATTGAAACGATAAAGTTAGGAAGCACGCCAGAAGCAGCGGGCAAATTGACCTTCGCGCTGTCTATTCTCTCGCTTCAACGCGAACCATCGAAGAAAAAAAAAACAGTGCATACGAAGCTACTGGCACTCAGCGCAAGCCCTTTGTACCCATCGCAGACCGCTTTGAAGTTGAGTCCCCTGCGGGCGCACACTTCGGCCACATAGCAGACCGCTTTCAAGAGACGGTGCCTGTGTGGCAGCTCCGTCGGCAGCAGCCACAAGAGCTGAACGCAGCTCCCCACCGTCTCCGTCGCATTCTCCCTCGCTCTGCCCCGCGAGCGTTGCCGGCTCACCCTTGCAAGCCTTCACAAGTTTCAGTTGTGTCGCTGTGTAGTAGTAGTAGTGATTTTATTGAAGAAGAAAATGACGCTTATTTTCTTCTTCAATAAAATCACTACTACTACACAACGTACGGCGCAACCGATAGTTTTAAAAAATCAACAAAAAAAAAACTGATTCCGCTTAAGTGACTATGACGATACTGCTGAGCTGACCGATAAAAAAAAAAAGCAAGTGCTTCTTTTTGTAACGTTTTGTCGGCCAAGGCAGAGCGGGCATGGCCTCTGAGACAGGAGGATAGCGTGAGTCTACTAATCTTGAAGGCTATGCAGGGGGCCACTGGAAGCCAAGCTCGGCCAAGCCAGCGGAAAATCCAACATGGCGGCCCCAAGATAGGGTAGTGTGGCTCGGAGCGAGCGATTTAGTCCGGAAAATCGAACACTGGCACCTAGATTCGTCCGAAAAATCGGTCGCGAAAATGCATTAGCTCAATGGGAACCCTAACGGTACATCTATGAAGTCCGGACTATCCAACAAGTCCATTTTTTGGAGTCCAAAAAATCTGTCGGCTAGTGTATCATTATATCATTATATGTGGTATCGTTAAAAGTGGACTGCACTGTCCCCCATGATCTCACACCCATTCACCAATGCAGTTTACTGGTCCGAACATATTGGAGGCCACCTTGCCGCAACAACCTGCTGCCCATCGCGTTGGCTGGCAGTGAATTTTTGTCACGGCCGTACAATGCAGGTAGGTCTAACTAATGGCGTTTCATCAGTATCCAGCGGTGAAAGTTGTTATGGCGCAGAGCTGACCAAAATCTTATATTAGTGACCATACATCATTCTTAAAGCCATGAAATCAAGTGCGATATAGGCGACAAATTGAATATGGAAATAAAATTTGAAAAGTGATAATGCAACAGCCTGCCCCTACTGTCAAAGCACCGCCAAAGAAATTTAAGAGGCCCTGAACCACTCCTTGGGCTTCGCGAAATAACATAGTATGCAGGTAGCATACGCTGCTGTGAACACCTCAGCCAAATTTTGCTGTCGTACGACGTGCGTGAAGCTCGCAAGCCGGAGCGCGAAGTCACCTTTCTCTCAAACGCTCTTTTTTCAAACAGAAGCCTGCTCCTCACTCTCTTCTGGACACTTTATTTCGGAATAAAGCGGATTCCCATACGCGGCTGCGATTGGTAGCTGCAATTAGCTACGCAGCGTAGATACCGCAGCCACCGCGGGGTGCCGCCACAAGTCCGCTAGCTAAGCCCACTGTGGCTTACTGACGATAACTGCGTTTGCCTTACGTTTAGCGCATCGTAGGCACCAAAATCGGAAGTCGTGGCAACATCCAAAATAAAATTTGAACTGCGCACCACGGTGACATTTAGAAGGCGGAGCGTTGTGACCATGCCCCACTCCGCCGTAGCCTTCGCAGTGCAAGGCATTGAAGAAGGAACGGGAGAACAGCGGAGGCCGTGTTTGATCGCCAATAACTCTGCTTCTGCTGAACGCATTGAAGTACTTTTGGCAGCAAAGTATTTCTGAAATAGCTTATTTTCACTTCAAATGCCTTTCTCCACTTCGAAAAAAAGTGATTCGGGCCCCTTTAAAAAGTAGACGTGTCACTTATTCTTCCGGCTAACACCGATAAGCTGATTGCTGTGCTTAGCATTTTATGACTGTGCTGACAAACCAATGGAATCCTACAATTTCGTACCCTTGTCGCTGAATGGGAGTGAATGCACCTAAACAAAAATTTTTTATACTGAAGTTCAGCGATGAGCATTGTAAGAGACTTGCAGTACTCTGCCAGTACAAGGGGGCTTAATTTAGCTCAGGGGTTCTTAACTATATAGGAACGGAGAAATTGTTTTTCTTGGCAACCACCACACAGATTTTGATGATATTTGCTTGCACTGTAAAGACGAACATAAAATGTAATGACTGTAGGAATCAGACTTCTTTTTATGCGGGTCGTCATTTCTAAATTGGAAATTGAAAACAATTCAAATAGGTACTAGTACCAACTTTCTAACTTAGTCTAAGTCAGCAATGAATACAGTCATGACCGATTTTCCTGACACCCGCTTTTTCAGACGTGCCCGATAATTCGGACGCCTTCGCGGCACACCGCCACGTACCCTATAGAGTGAATGTATAAAAACAACAAATTTCAGACGCAAACTTGCTGACGTGACCGCAGGTCCAAAACGGCGTTACCGAAGTCACCACCGCCGCCATTTGATTATATCGCTGCCTCGAAAAGGCGCTCTCGCATGCAGATCTGTAGGCACCACCGCAGCAACGCTAGTTGCTTTGCTTGCTTGCTTGCTAGGCCTACCTGCTTCGGCGTTTGCTAGCAAGCTACTTGCTGTTTAGTGGCATGTTTTTCATTGAAACAATTCGCTGCTGTCAGCAATGGCGCAGACTCCGCATTTGTAATCTTCACCAACGGCTTCGAAGCTCGGAAGATGTGTGCACACGTCTCCTGTCACAGTAGGAGCACCGATACAACTAGAAAGTGTACTGGCAGACCTTCAAAGCTATTTCAGACGTGCCTGCAACAATTTGAGCTCTTGGGGGCAGTAAAAGGCATGCATTCATTTTTTCGGACGTTTTTGCAACCCCTAGGGAGTCCGAAAAATCCGACGTCAACTATATTAATGCAGTCACATCTGAGTAAATCGAACTTCAAGGGGCCTGAAAATTATTACGACTCAAATGAAGTTTGAAGTAAAGAAAGCTTATTGAATGGAGAACTTTCATGCAGGTACTGCATGTGCACTGAGCTAACACTGGTGACGAGTGCTGAAACTGCTCGTGTATACGGCAGCATGGCGCGTGCTGCCACAAAGCCACACGGCAAAATTTTCACTACTGTGAAGCCACACCAGCTCAAGGCGAAATTCGCATATACAGTGGAATCTTGATGATACGATCACGGCTAATACGAATTTCCGGATGATACGAATTTTTCTGCAGTCCCGGCCGAGCATTACTTTGCAACGTGCTAGAAAACGGGTGTTACGAATCGATTTTCGACCCCGCGTTGGTTGATACGAATAAACGCCGCCCCACCAACGGCCGCAAAAGAGAACAGCGCACAGTCACGGACGCGACGCCGTACAGTGCGGAGGCCGTGACTGGGCACTAAGAGTTCGAAGCGGTGGCACTTTTGTTGATTTTGTGCTTTTCCTCCTTTTCCACGTGCCATCGGACGGCGTGGCTGCCGTGCTTCGGGTCGCATTATTTGTGTTTGCGCCATTTTGCCTAGTCGCAGCGAGCTATCTCTACCGAGATACGATCTCGGCTGATTCGCGCGGCTGTACACCGAGGCGCGGGAGCCTCCGTTGGCGCGTCTTCCGTCGGCTGCGTTATCGGTGCCGATGGCACAGGGCGATTGTCGGTTTCGCTGCTGGAGTCACACGGTGCAAGATAGCGCGGCACGTAATCCACGGTGCAAGGTTGCGCTCGTTCAGTCCGGTGCTCCTCCGCTTCTCCCGCTAATCACCGTATTTTTCTTGCCGTAGGAGCGCTTCCGTATTCCGAAGGCGTGCTTCGTCCAAAGTTTATTCGCCATCGTCGCTCCATCACTAACCTTGGAGCTCTCAGTAATCCGAATTCTGTGTGTCAAGTGAAGACGCCGGCGTGGTTTACGAAGCAGACAACTGCGGTTGCCATCTCGCCCCTGTCAGAGCAGTAACCAATGGAGAGACCCTTTCAGCACGACAGCCAATCGGAGGCCCACTTTCATCGGAGGGCCCGTGTGACTACCTATCGCAGACCCGCGCTTATTTTGTGTTTGTGCGTTTGTTACAAGATGGCGACGACAGACGAATTGAGAAGCGGAACGGCGAAACTTTGAGCTTTCGAACGATGCCAAGATGGCGGCGCTCGGTGGCGGGAAATACGATATGGCTCCGTGAACTGCAGTGATTTTGCGCAATTTAAAGCTGTTTTCTCAGCCTGCGCACTGACGAATTAAACTTTTTCGGGCACTTTTAGTGCATTTTCAGCCGTACCATTTTGATGCAGCGTAGATTAGGCGTTGCAGATACCCAAACGCGTGGTTTTCAAAAATCTATTTTTCTCGCGATTTTCGCGATCTGATCCCCGCGTCCCCCCTTAATTTAGCTAGATTTAATTGTGTTTCGATGATACGAATTTCGGCTAATACGAATATTTTTTGTGACCCCGTGAGATTCGGATCATCGAGATTCTACTGTAACCCACACTTTTGCTTTACAACAAAATTTTTTCAATTTTTGGTGTGCCAAAATACGGTACTTGCAATAGGAGACTGCTGGGTCATGGGCACCGCGGCGCGACTTCGCGCTGCTGAGAGCACGGTTGGCAGCGCAATATGTTTGAATTAACTGTCGTAAACCGCTTACGCATTCGAATTACCAGGTGTTATCACACAATAAAATATAATTTTGACAGGTACACAGCATCAGTTTGAACCGGAAACTCAGATTAAGAGAGTTCGAATCAATAAAATTACTATATCACAAATGGGTAAACTGCACTCATTCAGACATCTAAAAAAGACAAAATTAATGTATTATACACTGCTCTGAAATACACCATTAATTTGCGAGTGGATCTTCTGCAAAACCTTCGTAAACATTGTAACAATTTCACGTAAGCTGGAAATTCATCCAACAAATTTGCCCAGTTTAGACGCCCTAATCGATTTTCATAGAACCACGATATCCATTTTTCTTGCGGAGTTGCCGATCTGTAAACTTCATTATGAAAACTTTTTGAAACGTACCAATTTTAAGAACTTTTTCTAAAAATTTCAGGCACTAACTTTTTCAAATTGATCCAGCAGTTGCCTCAAAAAAAGTTTTTGCGTATTACATGTATTTGAACAGGAAAATCGGAGTTGGCCCCGAGCTAATGCTTCCTTTTATATTAAAAAATATAAAACATTTGCTAATTAACTTCTCAGTTTTCAATATTAAAGTTAATTATTTTATTTCAGAGCAGTGCGTCAGTTACATGCTTAAACTGCATGCCAAAATTTTCTGAGTCTGAATGGTGTAAGTTGCAAGCCTGTCATACAACTGCCCAGTTATGTACCTGCTTCAACAATGGCCGGCTTGTTGCTAGAACACACGGACAACACCTTGAGCACCCTTGAAGTGGTCCAAAGAAGTTTTTCATAGGTGTAGGAACGCATGATGCGGACCAATTCTGCTGGTCCACCACTGGCCAGAATGATCAGCTGCACAGAGAACATGCAACCAAACATGAGCCATGCTTTACAATACAAGCAAAATGCTCACAAAATATTCAAAGTTCCAACACTTCTTCCTCCAATACTTGATTTAATCACTTAAGCTCACTTTAATTAAAATTAACATGTCCCCATCACAAGGTTTCATGTAGCGCCTATACTAAATGTAGACTCAGCGCTCACATGTTCCTTTTCATGAAGGCACTGTGTACACTGACAGCAAGGACACTGCGAAGGAGAAAAGCTTTACCTTGCTTTCTTGGTTTCCGTAGGCAAGAATCTGCAAGCAGTCCGTGACAATGGCCAGAAACTTTACATTGTTTCTCTGAAGAAGGGACACCATTTTTTGAAGACCACCGGCAAGACGAACAGCCATTTTGGAGCCTTCTTGATGCAGCAACAAGTTGTGCAAAGTGGTGATCGCATAGAAAAGCACTGACTCCACTGGTGAGCTGCAGATTGAATAAAGCCGAATAGCTCAATTATAAAGCTTGGCCCTAACATGTCATCAATTTCTCTTTGCATAATATGCAAAAGTGGTACACTTATACACAGGAGGAGGTCCCAATGTTAATCCCCACATTTAAATAATGCACATTTACTACAGAATTCTGAGGGAAGTAATAATACAGTTTTATGTATTTAAATGTGGAAGTGCACAAGAACGGGTATTCGTGGCACAGTGGAACCAGAGTTATATAGATACCCCCGATTTTGTGACGTCCCCGATTTTAAGACTGATTAGTACAGTCCTGGCAAACTCCCCATAGAGACAATGCATTAATAAGCTCTATTATACGACGCGGGATAACGCAAGTCCTGTGTCGTACAACAACCCGCACAAAACTACGAACCCAACAGCGAACACGTGAGCACCGTCGCCAGCAACTTTCTCACGGCGCTGTCCCCTCTACATGTAGAACGCTCTGACAGGAGTCCCTAGATATTTTTTCTACAAAAAATGTCTAGGGGCTTTAGCTTCCACTGGTTTTCAGGCTCCCTCCTCGCCTTCTTTATGTGCTCTCATCGTTTGTTTCACCGCCTGCCTTTGTTCTTCGTTGTCTCACTGCACCTTCTCAAATTTGTGTGTTGACTGCCCCTGCCCACGCACCTCCACGTTTTCATTGGAGAGTTTTGCTTTCGCATGACTCTGCATCGGACGCATCCATGTATGCAACGGCAGTGTTTGTGCCACTGTGCAAAGCTCTTTATCTTCATACAGTGCCAGCCTCAATTCTAAGCCGACCCCCAAAATTTGGAAGGTCAGAAAATAAAAGTTTCGTTGAATGCGAGCCAATTGAGATAAACAGTTAACAGCCACAAAACGCAAATAGCAGTTATTACCAGTATCCGGTGCCAGCCACGGAATTCTCATCTCACTCACCGTCGTCGTTACTGAGCTATTTGTTTTGCTTCATGCAGCCTCGCAAATGTGAGGCTATCTGCGAAAGTGATCGCCCAAGAATACCGCCCTAGCACGTATAGAAAGTGCGAAAGGATGTGCAAAGATCGAACCAATTAGCCACCAGAAGGCTTGCATATCGTATCAGATACAGCGAACGTCTGATTTTTCGCACTCCCTAGGGGCCACGAAAACGTCCGAAAAAATGAATGTATGCCTTTTACCGCCTTTAATGGCTCAAATTGCCAGAGGCACGCCCGGAATTGCTATGAAGGTCTGCCAATACACTTATTAGGCGTATCGTAGTTCGTACTGTGCTAGGAGATGGCAGGTGCATGCGTGTATAATTAAGGAATACATACCGTGTCCCGTGACAACTGCCCCTTCCCACTCTTGGTATGCTTCACCATAGTACTTTGCATATGCTTCACTGCGTAACACTGCTGTATTGAGGCGAAGCTGACTTTCGAGAACGGGCATTATGTGATGTGCCATGTTTTCGAGCTTCAAAGCCATTGGCGGGGATTAAAAAGGCGGAGTGGCGGCACCATTGCTAACAACGGCGAATTATTTCAATGAAAAACACGGCACCGAACAGCAAGAAGCTTGGTAGTGAACGTCTTAGTAGCTAGGCCTAGCACTGCCACAGTGGTGGCAACGGCTGCCAGCGGATATGCGTGCGAGAGCACCGCTTCAAGGAGGCGAGATAACATGGCGGCGGTGGTGGTGGCTTCGATTAATGTCATCTCGGGCCTGCGGTCATGACAAAAAGTCTGGAAAATGGGAGGGTGAAGGTTTTTTACGTCCGAAATTTCAGACGTTTTTATACATTCACTCTATGGGATATGTGGTGGTGCCCGAAGGTGTCCGAATTATCGGGCTTGTCCAAAAAAATCGTGCTTCCGGAAAATCGGTCGTTGACTGAAAGCGTGTTTACGCACACAGCTTGGAGCTTGGTTTACGCGTGAGCACTCAAGACTTCCCACGTGTCTGTTTTTGGGTTTTATGTTTCGCGCGGGTCGTCACATGCTGACACTGGTGGCTGTCATCTCGAACGAGGACGACACTGCACCTACGTTCGCAGATGTGCTGCATAGCATCAACAACGTTCAGATATTCGTCTGTGCAGGAAAAGATGCAGTAGGTGACCTCCTTGAGAATGTTGCAGTGCTTGAAAGGCAGCTATTGCTGCGTGGTTAAAAGGGAGTCTAAGTAATTGAGATTTTTTTTTTTAAAGTCAGTAAATGAGATAAGTACGTTTTAGCATGCTGGCGAGAGCGGATCGTGGTACACGGTATGCTAAATTCTTTCAAAAACGTGATAGCGTGCATTAACTTTTTTGGTGGTATTTTTGGTTTACGGGTCCCTGAGAGCGTTACCCTATAACCTAAACTGACGCTCCTCGCAACTCTTTTGTGCAATACAACATATAGTATTCTACAGTCTAACCCGGATATATCGAACCCACATATAACGAATAGCAGTAAAGACACACTAGCTTTTTAAAATGAAGAAACCCAGACAGTCAGCAGGACTGACTAATATTTAGATACATTCATGACACAATCATGAAGCATGCTCACCTGAGCAATTTCACCAGAGCCGGTATCCCTCCAGATTTGAAGATGGCTAATAAACCTTGGCGGTGATGGGACAAGTTGTGCAAGGTCCCTGCAGCGCATCGAGTGGTCTCCAGGTCATTGGACGTGGACATGGCCCTTACCAAAGCCGCTACCATCTGCGGAGAATTCATGATAGCGTGGCGAGAGGCCTCCTTCTTCGACAGCTGGTGGACCATCATCGCTGCTTGACTAACAACAACTTGGTCTTCATCGTTCAGCAATTTTATTAGCTCTGGAATGGCTCGGGTAGCCAGGTCGGCATCATCCTATAAAAGTGTCACAAATTTGATCACTTAGCGCATACACAAAGTGCAGCGCTCAATGCTCAACATACAACATTTTACCTGGTAGTTGATGAGGTTCACGACAGCATGCTTCAACATCTGCGACGGCTCAGACAAACGCTGTACAGCAGTTGGCTGTGCAGGGTCATACTGAGTCGACGGTATCTCGATTCCTTCGTCCAGTGTTTCGGGAAACATTGCGGCGCGCACCCTCTGCGATCGAGTCTGGCTCAGCTGTTGATTCATCTCTGAAACAGGCAAAGAAACACATCGTTAAAATCTTAATTTGACAACTACCATTCATGAATATTAACTATCACGCATGATAGTAGTTCTCGGAAAATGTGTGGGGCCTCCTAGCATGTGGATGAATGTACTAATGATGGACAACAGGAAAATGAGTACAGCGTTTAACCAGGTAATTCATATGCTATGCAGTGGCACTATGTAAAGAAATTTTTCATCACCTGTTTTTCAAACAAGAATATGTGACGATATAGTTTCATGTGTAATGGATTCATAGGTAACACACTATTGGGCCTCTGTACAACCCAAATCTTAGCTTTAAATATGCTTACTGTGATTTAGCGTGAGTTTTCACAGAGTCCTCATACATTACATGCATCCACTGGGGGAAGTGCAATGGTGAGGGAGAGAGAAGACCCTGGTGCGACAGTTAAATCTGCAAATGTCCACTGTAAATATGGATAGTTAGCATAAGCAAAAACCCACTGTAGCACCTGCTGCCTCTGTGCGACACAATGGAATCATAGCTGTGCTACATCGTTTCTGCTACATAAGGCACACTATGTCATGTGCACTACATGTGGCAGCAGCTGTCTGCACATATGTAGCAACATGATATAGCTTCCCATGCAGCATGGCGTAAGTGTACAGAGAGAGTGGAAAAGGCCAATTGCAAACCACACTCACCATCTACTTGGTCAGGCGTAAACCCTTGGCCAAAGCCAGGCTGCTCCCAGTCAAACACCATTTGCTCATCACCCAAGTCATCCTCCTTGCCACTTATGGAGGGTGCCTGCATAAAAATTGTTAGGAATACTTTCTACAACCCAGACAACACAAATACAGACCCATGAAACAAGCTGTGTTGCCAGTCAAAAACAGTGTGAAGAGAAATGACTAATAAACCTACCTTATGATAGTCAATGTTAGAATGAGAAAAAGTGCATACCATCCACACGGACAAGCCCACTGCTAGCTTCAAGCCAGCATATGATGCAGATGTTAAGATGTGTCAGACAAACCTGGCTGCAAATGCTGGCTTAATGCACAGTAGGCTTCTCACAAACACACGCATGTTAAGCAGTATTCCCTATCTTGCAGTCAATGCTAGAATGAGAAAAAGTGCACACCAACTGCACTGGCAAGCCCATTGCTAGCTTCAAGCCAGCATATGAAGCAGCTGTTAGATGTGCCAGACAAAGCTGGCCGCAAATGCTGGCTTAATGTACAGTAGGCTTCTGAGCAGACACACACATGAACGTTAAGCAGTATTCACACGGGGGTCTTCTCGCCATTTATTATGTTTCCGGGGAGCCTCCTCGCCCTCCCCAGCGAGCACCACGGTCGCGTGCCGGCGCCTTACAGATGCAAGCATGAAGGCTGGGCACTTCTGCCTCCCTGGGGGATAGCGGAGCATCTGCAGCTATCAAGCAAACGCTCTGCCATCCCTGCGAAGAGCTGTGAGGAGCTGCACCGCCTGGCGAAAGCGTAACATAGTGGTCACATGGCATGCTATCCATGCCGCAGGGAGGTGGATTTCTCCCTTGTACTATTACCGCTTAACATATGCACAAAACTTTCTGATACAGAAATGGTAATGAATGCAATGGAAGAAAAAAAAATTTTTTTTTCTTTACTATGAAGTCCTAATAATCAAGTAAGCTTGCTTTATAAGAATCAGGGAACAACTGGTACTCATAGTAGAACAATCAATACCGGTGTCACGTGTGCACTTTCAATCGAAATGCAGCCCGATCAGAATTGAATTTCTTCACCATGATTGCACCTCTCCCGCAACTTGCGCAAAGGAGCCAAGTGCCATCAAGATATTCTATGCCAATTGGGCTTGACCGCGATCGAAAGTCCACTGTGTGACACCCGCCATAGCACTGGCCATCCTTTTCTGTCATTATGCTAAAATTTTAATGAACATCAAATGAAAAAAAAAAACTGCAAAGTGCATGGAATTTAACGTGCAATTGCGACAACAATGGCCTTACTTTCTAATGCTGCAGAATTCTGAACCATAGTACTGCTTTTCTGCATGCACAAAGCTTCAGTCACTCGTGTGATGCTGGGCTAGATTGTTGATAATTGGCCAAAAATATTCCAGAATGCAAAGAAGGCCACCGATAATTCTCAAAAGTGCACAAATGTTTATCCTTGCATTATGTTAAAAGGCTACAAGTGCTGCTAACTATGACACTGCAAAAGTAACTCCACAAATATAACAGCACACTCAAACATTGCAATATGCATTACCAATCCTGAATGAGTTCTCACTCTAAAAGTTTGCACTGAATTATACAACACACTTGAAAACACACAATTGAACAGGAAAATGCCCTGTCATTGTATAAATATGCCGAATCATTTGCTATCAATATCTTCAGCAATATCACCTGAGTTGTAACACCGGAGTGAATGCCAGAATCTGCCAGATAATTTCCTTGTTGCCAGAGAATGGTCTGTTCTTTGGGGTTGACAGGCACATCACCAGGATTGGAGTAATTGCCATGGCTCACTGCAAAAGGGCGTCGCAAAGTAGAAATTTGGCATTGGTAATAAAGCGTTACTCAGGCGCTCTTAGGAAACATGCAGGTTAAAAGAAGTCCTTAGAAGCACGACTTTAATGAAATAGAGCACCGAAGACTCATGTGTATGCGCTACAACTTTGCCCTTCATTCATCTAAAACTTCGGTGAACGATGTTACGACTGAACTCAAGAACGCACTCTATGTTTCACGTCGCACGACACTAGTGCTAACCTTTAAACCATCATCGCCATGCACACAAACTTCTGAGCAGGTCGCCACATGAACAAGGAAGCCATTACGTTTCTCAACTTACTTGACCGCGCAGCAGGTTGTGCCCCCGACTGCATTTGGTAGCTCATTCCGGTCGTTCAGCTATCGCCTGTAATAAACAGATAAGAACATTAGCAATGATCTTGAAAATATCTGCCTAGGTAAGCAACAAGTTTCATCGAAGTGAACCACTCTGATCGGATAGTCCTCACCGAACGTATACTTTCACACAACCGCACGAAGCTAGCTGCTTCGAAAGGCAGTGGATGCATAAGCAAGCACATCAAGCAGTCTTGCGGCTGTACTTGTGTATTAGTGTGCGTGCGCGCAATTCAAATTTTAAACAGTATTGAGGAAGAACGCTCTCCTAGTAATGCATTTTTTTTCTTTTGCTATGCACAACGCTGACAAAAACAAAACAAAAAAATGCATGCATAAGCTCCGAACGCATCACCGCTCGGCGGCGGCCAGGCACACAAAGTTGAAGCTTGCCACAGGAATGTAAAATGAAAACAAAGGCAAATAGAGTGAGCGTAGAACTACCGGTAACAGTGCAAGGTTAAGACATAACACTTGAGCAAACGTATTCTATACAGGTAAGTAAACGACTTCACAAACACATAAAAATGTTTGAAGCTATCCACATTACACTGGCGGCTGTCAAATAACCTGTTTATCAGGTCCGCAACATTTAATGTTTAAACGTTATAATTACAGCGCATATAAATACCTGACTTGTAATACACTTCGGTAAGCGTCAAGCCGCCGGCAACAGCAAGTTGACCAACGAAAAAGCCAGTTTACGTGCGGCGAGTGTAAGCCTACTGAAGGTATTTAGCCACAGTATCGAAACGTGTACAACCCACGCGAACGAAAACAGGCACATAAGTTGGAAACAGCAAACGGTAACTTCAACTTACCAGAGTTGAGGCAGCACAGCCTGAGGTTGCGCCTGAATGTTCGAAAAAGTCGATTATCGTTGGCGTTTCCGTTCAGCCAAAAATGGCGTCACGAAACCATCGCACACCAAAACTTGAACACGTGACCAAAAATATAAACGTAGCCAGCGCGCTCTAGCAGAGAAGTCTGTGCCCCTGTGGTGAGCAGTTGCGCGAGCGAAGAGAGTCCCGCATAACGCTTCTCTCTGCTACTACTAATGGGCAAATCAGAAGCTTTTGCTGGTCAAACATTCTTGCAACAGCTATATAACTCGTATTTCGCTCATTTATTTTCACACCAAAAGCACAAGAAAGCATTTCCGGTTAGTAAACATTGGACTGGCGTCCTGCGAGGAGCGGCTCTCCTGTGGTTCAAACTAGTTCAAACAAAATGTTTGAAGGCGTGCGTGTCGTTCACCGTGGTCTCGCCCCTTGCGATCCGCTCATGATAAAAACAATCGTGCGGAATGCACCGAAAGCTATGAATATGGCTAATTAATTCTAATTAGAATACAAAGAAGTATTCAGAGTTGCGCATATATATTATCCATACAGGCTACGTTTACATAAACCCGACGTGACCGCGTTTACATGGACTCCTGTGCACGCTGACGAGCCTCGACAACGACGGCACACAGCGTTGAGCCGAGACATGCGGTTCCCGCTGCCGTTTGCAGCAGCTCTATTTCGTTGGTCTTATCGTCGGGCTGCGTCAGCCCGACCGGCAAGCGTATGATTGAACTCGACAGGCATATTCCAGCCCGACAAGCCGACTCGACCCACTTCTGTCGGGTTCATGTAAACGCCCAGACTGCTACGTTTTTTTTTTTTTTTTTTTTCCTCAAAACTTTGTTTAACAGCACGTAGAGGGAACTCTGGCTGACAGCTGGGCTTTCACGTGACGTCACGCACCCACCTTATCACCGTTTTGGGGCACCAACATGGCGACTACGAGCACTTCAGTCCAATCCATCTTATTGAAAGCTTTCACGTGACGTTACGGACCCAGCTTATCATCGTGTCGGTGCACCAACATGGCGGCTACAATGACGTCAGTGCGAGCCATCTTAGATTTCAAGAACCGTAATTAATAAAACGGTCAATTCAAGATAATTTTTGCTGGCCAAGATACATAGCACAGCTGCATCACACCATCATAAATTCTTTGATAATTGCCTGTAGGTTTTTTCTATTAGGTTCACAAAATTTTTAATATCCGGCAGTGTTCAAATTAAGTGTGTCCTCTATAGCTAGACATCCTGAAACTGGCACCAGCTAGCTGTCTCCATAAAACAATCCTAAACCTTGCAGTGATATTCCCCATATAGTCAAGCCAAAATGCAAACTGCTTTGTGACACAAGTGTTTGTTGTGCAGCTTTTGAGGTAGCGAACAATCTAGCCGCAAAGAGTAACACATGATTAACATTCAAAGAAAATATTGCACACGGTGATTTTTGTGCCACAAGTACATATTGGAGTATGAATACTTAAATGATGATGATAAAAATGTATTTATTGTAGGATGGCTCGAAGGCCTATAATACTTAGATAAAATCCTAAACCTTGCAGTGATATTCCCCATATAGTCAAGCCAAAATGCAAACTGCTTTGTGACACAAGTGTTTGTTGTGCAGCTTTTGAGGTAGCGAACGAGCTAGCCGCAAGATTAACACATCATTAACATTTAAAGAAAATATTACACACGGTAATTTTTGTGCCACAAGTACATATATGGAGTATGAATACTTAAATAATGGTCACTGAATGATTTCACTCTCAAAGTTCATAGATGCTTGTTGCAAGTAGCTTTGCATGTCACCTTCGCAACACTGTATGTGTGGTGTGCGCTATTTTATTTTATTTTAGTTCCATTTCCCACTCGCATTCGAAGTCAGTTCTGTCTTCGACAGCCTGGTGCATGCAGGCAGCCACACATGTATCCTCTCTAAATAAATTCAGCATTGGAACGCTTGGCACAAAATAATTGCAACGTTGAAAACTGAAGTAGCTCACAACGCTGTGTTAAACACTTATTGCCTGTGCATAATTAAAACACGCTCTAGGACCAATTTTTTCGGTTCTAAAGATAAACTAGCAAGGCTTCCTTTACACCTCTTTGTTTACAAGTGTGTGGCCAATACTCTGTAGGAGTATTTCTTGTAGGGCTAGTTGGTGAAACAGCGTTTAGAAGAGGGTTGTAAATTGTCACACAAATACACAGACAATTAAGGGCAGTCGTGCAAGACGGGCACAATATTCTCTGTCCTTCAATTTGCACCCCTCTTCTAAGCACTATATTATACACAGTGCACCGATAAAGAGTAGGGGGTGGCAGTTGTATCCCCTCTTAGAGCTAGGTTTCCATATCCAGCTCTGCGCCCCCCCACTTCCCCAAAATTGACCATGGTAACCGAGCAGAAGGTATAGCCATGAGAGCTTCTGTTAACATTTTCATGCCAATTTGTTTAAACGGTATTTAAAATGAAGGAGAGAGGGAGCACAATTAAGGTGAAGTTTGCCGGGATGTTATTTAATTTATCTCAAATTATAACCTGGACAAAAAATGTTCAAGTTTTACGGTGCATATGGTACAGGCAATTGTAAGGATATGCCGAACCCTTCCAAAATATTCTCATTACTTTAATTATCTCAAAGCATAGTCGCTGTCCATCACAGGAAGAGGTCAGACCATTAATTTATTTGTTATGTCCCTGTGCTTCGATGTAAAAACCTATAATTTGCATAGTAACTTGCATATCCATTAAAATCATCATTTGTGTGGCAGAAATATTTTAATTTTGCACTAATAAATTCATTTAGTGTGCACTCCCTCAAATCAACGCTAGCATAGTATCTTGGACTGGTTGCCTCCATCCTCCAAGTCAGAGTCGGGCAGATCAGGCATTCCTCGAACTCGGAGCTTGAGGACAAGCATGCAAGTCAAACGTGCAACTCACTTTCAGAGGAGGAAATGGCAGATGCGAAACGACGTGACTACAGCAAACGTCTGATTTTGCCTAGCCAAAGATCCCAGTGCTGCAGGGAAAAATGGCAGATGTTCCGTTGAGACAGTGTTGGTTGAGATGGGGCCAGCATATGCAGTAACCTCGGTTGCCTAGGTTCCGGTAGGCCGTCGCCAACAGCAGCGACGCTCTGCTGTGATGATGTGGCGGGAAACGCTCATCTTGATGACTGTTGGTGTGATAGCGCTCGGGCCTGCTGGTGGGCAAACTCATTGCCCTCCACTGCGGAGTGGGCCGGAACCCAGATTAATTCTATCTCCTCCCCTTTTGGGGGTTCCTTGCCATTGAGTGCCCGAAGCACCAACCAGGGCACCCAGCCCGACTGGAAGCTCCTATACGCTTGTTGCGAGTGTGTGACCACTCTGTCGCAGCCGCGGAGAGGGAAGAGGAGGACGCGAAGAGCCAACCACTGGTCACGTACAAAGACATAGTGGAATATTACAGAAACGGGAGACAGAGCTTCCCCGAGCCACACCTCACGTTAACGAGGGAGCAGCAGACTACATATAGGCAGATCCAGACAGAGTTGTTTCCCCACCCCCGATTACTAAACCGCATATACCCGAGCCAGTACAGGCAAGAATGCCCCGTGTGTCACGAGCCAGGTACACTGCAACACATGATTGCAGAATGTAAATTTAGCCAACAACACCCACCACTCCTCACCAATCCTAACCCCAACATGATCCCCCTACCCATCCAACCCCTTAGAGAGCGATGGAAGATCTTGCTGTCCAGCCCCGCCCTGGAAGACCAGCTTTGGCTCGTAACCAGGGGCCAGGCGGCGAGAGCAGCATATGGATTCCCGTGAAGTGGGAACCACTTCCATCCGGCGCATGCGCTGAAAAGCTCGTGAAATAAAGTTTTTCATTCATTCATTGATGACTGTTCTGATGACAGGGTCGGAGCGCCTGAGAGTGCTTGATGCAGGAGGAGAGCGATAGAAAAAAACTAGCCAAACACAAGGCGCACACTCTCTTTTGACCAGTCAAAGAGAGTTTAAACTGCGTTTAGATAAACTGTTTATGGAGAGCAAAATCTTTGTCTACGACAGCAGAGAAAATAAGGTGACCGATATGAAGAGATAAGCTGCCCCGTAACAAGCATCCCTTAAAACCAAAAGCTTTGCGTACGAGTTCGCGACGTGACTCTTCTTGTGACCTTGACCTTTGTTTTTCTATCTTCCTAGTTAACTGCCGTAGCTTGAAACATGAGGTAGATGAGTTTGCTGCTTTGCTTCCCTCTGTCCAACCTCACATCTTGGCTGCATGAATCTATTGCAAATTCCGAAATCTTTCCACGTGGTTACAATGTTTACTAATGTGACAGAAACACACATGGTGGTGGCGCTCTTAATTTGGTTAATGAATGTCTTCAGAGTAGTGAACTTCCTACTACTCTATATCATTCTGAACCTGTTTTGTGCAACATTAAACTTAACAATGGTAGCTACTGCGCTATTGGATCATATTACCGTCCTCCAAGTTCTACTAATCTGGAATTATTTAACGAGCTGTCAAGTTTCTTAACTACCATAAGTTGTGACTATATTCTTGCTGGAGATATTAATATGCCTGCCGTTCACTGTGTAGATAGAAAATGGGTGCTATCGGACTCGACCTCCCTATCTTTATCATTTTCTGAGTTTATTACAACTAATGACTTGACCCAATTTGTGTCTGAGAGCACAAGACAAGACCGCTCTTCCGCTAGCACTTTGTATTTGTTTTTCTCTAACTCTGAGTCATTGATCAAAAATACAGTCGTCATCCCCGGTTTCAGCGATCATGATTGCATTGTGGCCACTTGCTCTAACACTTCAGTTAGAACAGCCCACAAATATCCTAGGAAGGTGTTTTTTTATGACCGAATGACCGCAGTGACTGTGACTCATTATCACGTGAACTTTCTAATTTCTATCCAGATTTTTGTGAAGTGACCCAGTCACTAGAAATAAATAAAGCTTGGCTTCTTTTCAGAGATAAACTAATGGTTTAATAGAGCAACGCACCTTTTCAAAACTCTTAACATGTAAACACCTGAATGAGAAACCCTGGGTAAATAAAGAAATCCGAGCTCTAATAAACAAGAAACAGCGCCTGTATGCTACACTTTTAAGAAATTGCAAGCAATGCATTTTGAGAGAAATGCGCCACATAGGCTACAAAATTAAATAAGAGATCAAAATAAACAAACAAAATTAAATTTTTTCTCTTGATACAAGACTAAAAGAAAACCCTAAAGAATTTTGGAAATTTGTTAAGATTAGCAGCAAAGAAATGACCACAGTTCCTAATTTATTAGTTGATGATATAACAGTGTCTGACGATTATGAGAAGGCTTGCTCTCTTAATTCCTATTTTAAATCCATTTTTTCTTCCGCATGAAATGCATGAAGTACCTTACGAGGATATGCCCATGATTACTGTTGCTTATAACAAGGTTCTGAAGCTGCTCTCTAATCTAAAAAACAAATCTGCTGGAGATCCTGATGGTATCCCGGCCCAGGTAATCAAAGCTTGCTCTCAAGAAATTGCTTATTTGTTAGTTGTCTTGTTTAATAAATCACATCTGTTCAATTCCAGCACAATAGAAAGTAGCTGATGTAGTGCCCATTCATAAAAGTGGTCTCACAAATACAGTACAGAACTACAGGCCCATCTCTCTAACATAAGCGTGTGCTGCAAAATAATCAAACACATCATCTACAGTGCTGTGATGAAACGCCTTCAAAGCAATAGTTTCTTTTCAAATGCCCAACATGGATTCAGGCCTGGCTTAATGTACAACTCAGTTGGTAGAATTCTGCCATGATCTCTTTGACTTTTTTGACTTAGGTTAGTTACCAGGTAGACTGTGTATTTTTAGACTTCTGAAAGGCCTTTGATACTGTTCATCATGCCTTGCTGTTACATAAATTATCGTGTCTCTGCATTCATGCTGCTATAGTTGATAGGATCAGTAATTATTTGACCAGGCAAACGCAGCATGTCTTGATCAACAGAACTAAATCAACTGGTGTCACCGTAACTTCTGGCCCAAGGGTCTGTTTTGGAGCCGTTATTATTTTTAGTTTATATAAATGATATTGTCCAAAGACTTCAGTGCAAAGTCCGATTGTATGCAGACGACTGTGTTATTTATAGAGACACACAAAGTGATGATGATATTAGCTGCCTACAAAGTGATTTACAATTTAAGGTTGGTGCTTGAAGTTTTGCATGTCTTTAAACAGTGAAAAATATCAACTCGTGTCTTTCGCCCGTAAACGCCACCCTGTGATATCCATTTATAATTTGGATGGACTGCTTCTTGAACTGGTTGAACATTACAAATATCTTGCAATGGGGTCTAGCTTTCAGTAAATCTGACCGAAATAAACCTATTGAATATCTCATCTTAAGGTCACCAAGAATGCTAAACCTCATTAGACATAATTTTCATAAAGCACCCAAAGGTGTGAAGAGCAGCTTTACAACATAAATGTTCGCACAATACTCAAGTACAATACTCAAGCTTGGGACCCTCACACCTCATATCTTATAGACAAACTTGAACTCATTCAAAACCACCCTGCCAGGTTTGTTTCGGGAAATAACAACTTCCACAGCAGTATTACATTAATTAAAGAAAACCTAGGCTGGCAAACACTAGCACAATGCTGCTTAGCAGTGAAATTAGAACTTTTTTTTTTCCAAATTTACCCTGGTCTCACAGGAATAAACAAGAACTTATGCATTTTCCCACCTCATTTTATTTCTTTGCGATGTGATCACAACTTTACAGTTCTTGAAACACGCTGTCACACTAATGTTTTCCGCAAATAATTTTTCCAGATTACTTCAACACACTGAAATAAGCTTCTTAAGAATATTGTTTAATGTGAAACGTGCTCCGAGTTACAATCGTTTTTATCATCTAACCGGTCGTAAGTGCATTATCATGGCGCTTCGTGCGATAAACCATCCTTTCCTTTTCTATGACGTGAATGCACCTGTCAGCCTGTTGCTACGCTTTTTCTTCTCTCTTTCTTTTTTCCTTTTTTTTGTGTATTTGTACCTTGCTGTCTGCTTTTTGAATCAGCTCATTTTATTATTATGTTTTTCTTTCGCTACAAATGTCCCTCCCTGCAACAATGACCTTGTGGCGCTGCAGGTACTTTTATAAATCAATAAAAAAAGATAATGCTGCTCACGAGAGTGCTCTAGAGCGCTCCGAAACGACCAGCCAAAGATGTCATAAATTTCTCCACCCAATAGAAGTGTTCGTTTGAGAAGTTTCATTGACTGCTAACGAAGCACAACGAACGGGAACTCAGAATTGCTTTCAACATCGTTGAACATATATATATATATATCAGGCAGTATAAGGTTTCACTTGCGTGGTTATGTGAATAAGTTGATTTCCTAACACTTTGAGCTGCACCTGCTAGACCAGCCTTTCTGATGATTCTACAGCTGAAACTGTTGGCAAAATAAAGTAGAATCAATTTAAAACCTATGATAGTCCTTGCGCTGCAGTTTATCGCAGTTTATATATATATATACCACAGTTCATTCCATTTGTTGTAACATAGCTGGCATAGTGTTCAGGTTGTTGAAGTGGGCAATGCTCTATATAAAGGTCACAAGCTGAACAGGCAAAAGTCTACTAAAAGCAACAAGTTTAAGCACCATGAGAAACAAAAATAAATAAAGAAACACCGATATACTTGCCAATTTCTGAGACAAATAGCCTTGTTCATCTGGAGAAACAGGCCTTGTTACTGTGTTTAGGAGTAAATACATTTGTTGAAAATAATGTTTGTATCTGGAATCCAGAATTTATACTCTTATTGCAACTTAGTTTTGATTGTTGACTGGTACAAGCATTTCTAAGTGTATGCTCACCAGAATGGCTGCTTGGCTCATTGGTATTCCATATGAATGACTAATTGTGTGTGTGTGTGTACATGCCTTTTTATGTCTGTCCAGTTTGTGCTTTGGCTCTTTGGTTTGCACTGGCCTCAATTCCACACACCTAAAATTATTTCGCTACAAACTCTGCTCTATCCATTGAACATTCAAATTTGTGAGAAAACTTCTATTTGCTACAATATTATTTCCATTCAGATTCAGTTTGGAATTTTTCCTAGTAATGCAGAAGCTCCCATCTTACCATATGTTAAATGCCAATAACCTACAAGGTTACTTTATGAATATATGCCGACTAATGTTATGTTAGAGCTACAGAAAATAGTGTCTCTTTCTCTCCACAATCCCCCCCCCCCTCTCTCTCTCTCTCTGCAAAATTTTGGCAGTAGTTCTAGCCCCCCATAGATTAAAGCCATCAGCAGATCCCACAGTGGTTGGCACAGATTCGCTGTTTTCCTTCTTCACTGATTCTAGTGATTTGCAGATTTTTCAAGTGTTCAAATTGTTAGAGTGCCTCACCGCTTAAATTTTATTGGTCTGGGCACCTGGGCATAAGGGCTTACTAACAAAATGGCAGATTCATTGGCAAAAGCGTCGCTAAGTGATCCAGTAATTGCGATTCTCCGTTCATCAGCTTTCATCACAGCATCTGGATTTTGGAGACAAGTATGATGCCGCATAATCTAATTCTGTCCAGTCTCCTGAAAAAAACCCGATTTTTAGCATCTATTCCATTCCTGAAAAAGTATAAACTTGCCGTCACTAGGTTATCGTATACCATCTCTATAAACCTTTATTTACACAGGACTAATCTGGTGTGCCCTCACTGCTGGTTCCCTCTTCGAGGGAAAGGTGAGGCCATATAGATTGTAGTTTAGCTTCTTGTTGACTAGGTATTTTCTGCTTTACAATACTCCTTGAAACATCGCTTCACCTTGAACTTGATTTAACCATTTCCGTTCTGGTATTCTTGGGTGCCGCTCTTCAGCACAGTGCCGGGAATGTTTGCTCAACCATTCAGGAATTTTTTTAGGCTCTATGCAATTTTAGGGCTAAATGAAATATTTTTTGCTAAGTTTAGACGAACTCATTTTTCGCGTTTTTATTTCTTTATTTTTTTTAATCACTCTCTAATTTTTTTTTCACTAACAAACTTATGCTAAAATCCCATTTCATTTTTATATTTAATATAATGCAGATCCAATGCACGTCGTTGGTATCTACTATATGCAGTTAATTAAATGCTATAAGCAAAAAATATGCACCAAATACACTGTCTTTATTGTCAGCCTATGCAATGTGTATAATCTCATCGAATGTTTTAAAATCTCATCGAATGTTTAAAAACTATAAATTGTTCACAAGCTATGCCGAAATGCCGACAGCAGTTCATGCGCATGAACACTGCCATACATTGATGCAGTGATGCCACAAGGATGAATTCAATATTTTGTTTGTCGAGAGAAGAATGGTGAGGAGAGGTATTCGCAGAGAGAAGAACAATGTCCATTTCATGCATAATTAAAACAAGTGACATAAAAAGCAGTTAGTACATGACTATAATTCACCCATTTCATTCCAGTTTCTGTGGCCAAATGTAAACTGGCATGCGCACATGTGCTTTTGAGTAAACATACTCTCACATACACAAGCTGCGCAGTGTGATGCATGCGGCAATCATCCAAGAGAGCTACTGGTGTTGGCACATGAGAAGTATGTGTGTGGTTGTGGCCTAATGGTTAGCATTGGACTCTTACGCCGGAAGATAGAGGTTCGATCCTATCTTCAGGCACATATTAATCCTTTACTTTCTGTGTGTGAGCTATTCGACAGGACAATAACAGCAGCAGCCACAGTCAGCCGAGTCTGGGAGGATTCACCTAGAAAGCTTCATTTCAACTTTTCAAATTTTTGCTACCCTTATTCAGCCAATTCTCCAGAATTCCGTACATGCACGCATTGATCACTGCCACCATAAGTGACTACAGTAGAACCTCATTGATACAATCCTGCTTTGTACGATTTCCCGGCACCAACGTTCGTGATAGAGAACACAAAGGATGGCCCCATACGGTCACGCTTTTTTACTGGTTAATACGCTCCTGGAAAACACGATTTTCGGTCCCAACGTTCAGTACATCACCAAACTGCGATTGTATGATATGTTTTTCGGTCACTAGATCACAAGTGAAAAAGAAAAGGCACGAGTCACACACGATATAGGGCAGTAGGCACATGTGCACAGCAGCTTCCCCGCAGCTGGTACTCGCCCGCCCGTGTCACGTGAGAATGCTGGCACACACTGTTTCCTCTTCAGGTACCAGCAAATTTCACGGGCCGTCGCATGCACTCTATTGTGATAAGCATCTTCACCTATCCACAGCGCGTGTGCAGCGTGCAGGCTGCACAAAGTGAGCGCCATATGTTTCGGTCTGGCGGCATCGTATACCAGCATTGCCCACTAGCTCGTTTTCGTTTCGGTTTCCCGTCGCCGTCTGTAACATAGTGTAATATTAAAATGACTAAGCGCCTCTCGAGGCCCTAGCGGCTTCATGTGCGTCGGCGTTTCCTGCCGCAATGATTCTCACTGAATGGGCACGTCAAAAAAAACTTCTCGCCAAGATAACCCGCCCGAAGAAACTGCTGACACAGGCCGAATACGAGAAGTGCAAACGTCAGCTTATCGAAGCCGCAAAAAGTGAGAGGCGACAACGCGCGCTTCAGACCCCACCAGCTCGGCGCGCGTCGGCGTCTCGTGCTGCAACGATTTGCGCAACACTTCGCATTTTGTAGATTCCAACTATAATAGAGTCTGCCAAATCTTAAGACTTTGCATCGTATGTTTTCCCGGTTAGTATGTATGTACGAGGTTCTACAACTGCTATCCTGAAAGTACTTCGTCTCAAGATTCCTAAAGATGAACATGGCCAGCTACATTGACCGAACTTCATTCTATATATGCTAAAGTTATTTAGAAGCGATGTTATTAGAGCTAGGGAAACTCTTAACCATGCACAGCTTACTGACAATCTTCACACAATTTGACTGCTGCTACAATGAATTTTGCAGGCAAGAATTGCCAATTCTTATTGTAGATGTCACTACATATCCCACATATATTTGTAATGTGCAACAAGTTTTATATTCATTCATGTAATGTTAAGAAAATGGTATTTTAATACGTCATTTTTTAACGAGCACTGAAAGGTCAACAGGTACTATCACGATGGAAAGAAACGCGAACAGCGGAGCGCGTGGCCGAAGCATAACTGAAGGTATAGTGCGCGCCGTCCTGTCATCACCATTGACAGGCAGGCACATCCGGTTTGATCGCGCTGTGCGATGGTGCACGCCCTATCCTGCAATATTTTTGTTTATGTTCTGCTTCTGTTTTATTTGAAAACGAGGAAAGGTGATGGCACAGTAATGATGACAGCGCAAACTGTACTATCGCGATGAAAAGAAACGCGAAATGCGGAATGCGTCGCTTTTAGCACGGAATATTGGCAAGGAAAGCTTATCATCTAGCAGTCATATCTGACACTCCGAACGCACACACGGTGCCGGAACAAGATTCTAGCGCTACGGTGGCGCCGACTGAAAACAGCGACAGCCAAAGCATATGGGAGTTGGACCCATAATCTCGCACTAGCACTGACTGTGCCAAAAGCCACGCTTTCCGTGGTTCCTGTTTCTTTTCATCGCGATAGTACAGTTTGCGCTGTCATCATTACTGTGCAGTCACCTTTCATTATTTTCGAATAAAAGAGAAGCAGAGGAGAAACGAAAATTTTGCAGGAAAGGGGGCGCACCATCGCACAGCGCGATCAAACCGGATGTGCCCGCCTGTCAATGGTGATCACAGGACAGCGCGCACTATACTTTCAGTTATGCTTCGGCCACGCGCTCCGCTGTTGGAGTTTCTTTCAATCGCCATAGTACATTGCTTGCCGTTTCTTTACAGGGCATTTTTCTCTACTGTCAATTGCATTGCAAACTGTTGCATGTAAATAAAAAAATACACAGTAGACCAGGCAGACTCAGGCACCAAGCAACTTTTATTTTGTTCAGTGGACAGAGTACCAAAATGCAACACTTTACTTTGTTTGCTGGGCAAGGTTAACTGCCTTGCAAAAAAAAGTGCTTGCAAGGAAGAGACTGCTTCCATGTCAATATACAGACATATAACATTCTAGGTAAAAGTGTATTAAATAAAACTTGGACAATAGTGCGCGTTCACAGGAAATATATGTGGAAATGATTGCTCAAAACATTTGCAACACAGAAATAAGACAGGGCAGCTTAACCCTTATTGTAACCTAAATGAGTATCGACAGCCATATCCAGGAATGGATGTAAAGTACATAAAAACACAAAAAAGCTGCTAAAGGCACTCCATAGTGTATAAAGTCATAACTAGTGTCCTGTTCAGTGGCTCAAGACAGAATTAAAACAAGTGACATAAAAAGCAGTTAGTCTACTCGACTATAACAACATAGTTTGTAGCACACATTGCGGAATATACAAAAGCTCAGTAAAATAACGCTTGCTACAACTTAGGCTGAGTAAATTGCGCACATCCTGAAAAGTTTAGATGTTAGGTATAAAGGGTTAGCGTTACACTTGTAACGTGCACACAATTCCTCCCCAATTTTAATTATGTACACAACCTTCATATAATATTTATGTATATACAGATGTACATGCCAGAGAGAATTAAATATTTCTAACAAAGGAAGACTTGTAGACCTACAACAGAACAAAGTAAAAATATATATATATATATTTATATATATAAAAATAACACTCGAGAGAGGCCAGCAACCAAACTCAGGAATTTTATCTGTGCATGCAAAAACATAGGTGAAACAACAAAGTGTAGAAAGAGTTCCTTGAGACGCTGACCTATCAGGAAAAACCTCTGCACAGAACATGGCAACTAACGTTCCTGTTGCCACTTAACAGAGCACATGAGCCAATGGAGGTAGGGTTACTGTGCAGCTCTTGTAAGTGAAGGAAACAGCTTTTCATCAAATGGAATAGCACTATTTCAGAATCTGCAGTGGGGGCTCTGGGCAGGAACAGGAAGGATTGGGGGGTACACTACCGTGCACTTCTAAAAAAAGAAAAAAAAAAAAAGAAAAAAAAAATCATGTGAGACTGGGCACACATCTAAACCTCAGACCATGCCAGTGTGCTGATGAACTACAAGAATGCCAGCACACTTCAAGCCCTTACAGCACTCTCAGGAGGTCCCACATCAAACAGTGTTAAGGCACACTACAAGAAACCCAAGGTTATGCCTTTTTGTTGTTTGGCACAAGCCATAGAGAACCAGGCACAAACAAGTGCAAGAAATAAAATGGGAGGGGGGGGGGGGGGGGGGCACACATGTACACTTCCTGGTGCCTGGACACGATATTGCACTGCCACAGAAAAAAAAAAAAAGAAAAAAATTTGGGACACCCAGAGTGGGGAAACAGGACAGTGGTGCTCCGAGGGCAAAAACAAAAGATTAATGGCCTAAAATTGGCCATTCAATCCATCCGGTGAAGGCTTGCTAGTGCTGTCCTCATCCCATGAATGGCGGCCCAACTCAGTAGCATGGCAGCCCAAGTCAGCCGTGTGGCGGCCGAAGTCAGCCGTGTAGCGGCCCCGGCCTGTGGCACTTGTGTTGTAGCGGTGAGGGCGACCTCCGCCTCCATATCCGCCCCGGCCGCCGCCACGATCTGAACCTCCATAGCGTGTGTCATCTGGCCGGCGGCCACGGCCTCCACGTGAGTAGCCGCCTGAACGAGGGCCACCAGGGGAAGAGCCAGTGAAGGTGCTGCGGTGGCTATTGGTGTACACCTTGGCGGAACGACCATCTGAGGGACGATTATAGCCGCCAGTTCCCTGTAAAAGAGACAAGCATTTTATCAAGAGGCCTAGCCATCAACACCAAAATGTTAAATTTTTTTCTATATTTAATGATGGGGCATTGCATTCTGAAGCTACACCTGGGCTAATAGACCTCTCCCAGGGGCACACAAAGAGCACCAATGATGCTGTAACGTCACTGGCAAACATGCAGTGGGGCCCTGGTTGTAAAAACACAGGCAGTCCTCGGTGCAGGTGTGCGCCACATGGATGCATGTACTTTCTTTTTTTGTGAACCTCCACAATCACCTTGACAGATAGATAAGTAGTAGTATGTGCTGGAAAACATCAGTGTGTAGCAAACTGCACAATGAGAATCTAGCGAAGCTGGCTTTTCTACTAGTGGAAGTGGACTGCACTGTTGTCTGTGGTGGACTGTGCAATGAAGAACGGTATAAGCACGCTTTTTGTGGCACGATGAAATGTGTGACTAAAAACAGCAGCAATATCGACTCAAGCTTGCTTAGGGAAATGGACCACGTTGTTGCATGTGGTGTACTCATTGTACTGCACTATGAGCAGCTCATCTTGTTTGCAAAAATGTGGACATGCACTGCGTGTAACAGGGACAGTCGCATTAATCAGGAGACAATGAAACTTTAGTGCCTACAAAATTCTGGTAACCGTCATACGGTCGAATTACGATAATTTGAACTCAAAGGGGCCCCCAAATGTTTTCTTAAACGGAGTTCAAATTAAAGGAAGCTCACTGAACGGAGGACTCTTATATGCAGCACTGTGTTAGGTGGCGCATGTGCACTGAGCTAACACGAGCGACTAGTTCCAGAAGCATGGCTTCACGGCAGCGCAATGCGTGCCGCCGTGAAGACACATTTCTAGGCAAAATTCACATATAAATTGCACCCCGACCTTATCGTGCAATTTCATGCATTTTTGGTGCGGGTTATACATGGCAAAATACGGTATGTGCAACGCAAGATGGGAGCAGCCGGCGCGCGGCCACACTGCAGGATCAGAAGTGCCGCTGCATAAGTTGGTGCGTTGCTGAAAACACAGTCAGCGGCGTGATATGTTTAAAGTACCCGTCACAATTGCTTACACGTTCGAATTACCAGGCGCTTTCACACATTGAATCATACACAATTTTGACAGGGCCACAGTGTCAGTTCGAATTAGGCAGGTTTGAATTAAGAGACCCACTGTATATGCACAAGTGAAAATGAATGAGATGTGATTATCAGTGGGTCCATAAATCTATGTGCCATCTGCACCGTGTGCTGAAAAAGTTTTCGGAAGTATAATCTATGGCAACTCCAGAATCCGTTACTTGTGCTGGCAACACTGTCCAAATAAACAAAGATGGCTACGACATCCAGGTTCATGGCGGCTTTTTTGCTTGGTGCTCTGCTCAAGTTTCTTGTTTGTGACGTAGAATCGTGGTGTTTTGTCGAAGCCAAAAGGGTCTTTGCTGCCGATTACCTTATTTTGATTGGTTTCAAAGATTTCAGTGACGAAACCGTGGAAATCGTTGCGCTGTGCATTTAAACGTCCGGTCTGCCTAGCGAGTCGCATCAGTCTTTTTTAAAGACAAAGAGCCTTTCAAGCAAGCCGGAGGTAAAAGGAAAATGTTTGTGCGTAGCGGGCCTACAAAAGGTGCAAACACTTATTCGTGGCGTTGCTCCACTGCTACAGGTAACATACTAGATTGTTTTTGAGCTTCAGAGGCAATTCCGCATTGTGACTCATGTTGCAATATATCACATAGCATTCCACAATATATAGGCAGTAACGTCTGTCATGCTTTCGGAAGGTAAATACCGATATTGTGCACTGATATAACAAGGCTAAAAAACTTAAGTTACCTGGTCAATATGTTTTCAGATAAAAACAAATGAGTATCCGTTTGTGAGTTGGGGTGCACCTTTCTCTTTATAGTTAGCTGATCTGTATAATAAGGTAGTCTGTGTCTGATGACTGGAGCTTGTTCGCGTTTGCACGTCCATTATTCAATGCATGTCTCGATCTGAAGCGAACTCAGTTAGGCCGACACTGCCCTAAACACAAATGGCTTGGATTTCAATCTGACTTGGGCTAGCTATTTAGCATATAATGGCAATTACGATGCGGCTGTGCTAAATAATGCGGAATCTTTGTGTGTGTTCTTTTTCACGGTGGAGCTGGGGCAGTTTTTCAAGATATTTATGGCCGTGTCCGTACAATTTGGGAGGATTCGTCGGAATTCAGGAGTCTCCTGGTCAAATCGGGAGAATTGCCAGGCATGCATGTGACTGCCTCCTCCCCTTTCGGTGGCATGAATAGTCTCCTTTTTTGTGTCCGAAGCCGCGCTGAACTTGCCAGGAATTTTGAACAAGTCGAATAAAAGATGCTGTAATTAATTACTCATGGTGTTCTCGAGGAATGAAGGCTTCATATCATAATTATAGAGCCAACAGCTACCTAAAAAAGTCAGTACTCCTTTGACAACACTTTAATAGGGAGTGAAGTTGCTGCACATGAGTTTTTACAGATAAGGTTACCAAGTAAAGAAGTACAAAAAAAAAAAAAAAAAAAAAAGAAGGAAGAAAGGACTGAACAGTATTATCTTATGTCTTATTTCACAAAAATAAAAAGTGCTAGAATGAATGGAAGTTGCAAAAGTTTACTGAATGTCATGAAAGATGGAATGGGGAATTAAGCAATTTTTTTTCTTCCATTGTGGGTTCTTGATTAATAATAATTCACTGTTTCTACAATTTTTCGGGACAAATGCCAGATGTAATGAACCGTCAGTGAAGTCTTTTTAGCAGGAAGTTAAAGAAAATTCAGTAGGCACCTTACTGAAGCATTTGTCATCAGTGCAAACAGACTTGTGCGTCATGCACTACGGCAGATGAACGTTATACTCAGCTGCTGAAGGCAGTCACAACATTTAAGCCTGTTTAACAAAATGAATCGCAAAACACAAACTGAATGAGACAGTTGCACCTGTTGTCATACGGTAATCAAATTAGGCAAATGAAACTAAACAATCAAGCCACTTTTTCCCAGAGCTCTTAAACATTGCTGCTCTCTTTTTTTGTTTAATGCCACTTGGCAAATATTCATAAAACAATGTACTGCAGTAAAAGCTCATTAATATGAAAAAATAATTTAACTGGAAGATCATCCACACTCAGGACGGTGTGTACATAATTCTATGCTCATTAATTTGGATGCATTTGGCGCCACATCATGCACGTTCTACAGCACAGATTGCCACAAGAACGATGACAATGGTTGTAGGAAATGAGTATAGTAAATGCAGTGCTAGCATTAGGTCAAAATGAAATGGAGAAGTAGACAGGTAAACACTGATATGATCATCAATTGAAAAGATTGATGGGATGCCTTTTGTTTATATTCTGCATGAATGTGGTGTAATCCATGCTGCAATCAGTTATTTTTTTTGGCCAGTGCAAGGCCACTGATAACGAGACATACCCTAAAAACTGACAACAACAACAACAACAACAACAACAACAACAACAACAACAACAACAACAACAACAACAACAACAACAACAACAACAACAACAACAACAAAAAGATCAAGGCCACTTAGAGTTTGTCTTGCCTACTATTGTTCAACTTGACTACACAGTGAGTAATGACATGGCTGTTGCTGGACAAGTGTGATGAAATAGCGGAGATGCACTCAATCGGGGAAAGTAATCTTGAAATGACGAAGTGTGTGATGAGATGTCATCATATAGCACTCACCTGCCTGCATGCCCCACATCAATTACATAGACTAAGAAAAAACCGTTTCTACACAGGTTTTGTGCAGGAAAACAAAAGTGTATAATCAACTAAATTCAATAAATGAAGGTATCTTTTGCACAGTAAGCATTTGTAAATGGAATTCATTAAAATTAAAAAATAAATTATGAGGTTTTACGTGCCGAAACCATGATCTGATTATGAGGCACGCCGTTGTGGGGGACTCCGGAAATTTGGACCACCTGGGGTTCTTTAACGTGCACTTACATCTAAGTACACGGGTGTTTTCGCATTTCGCCCCCATCGAAATGCGGCTGCCGTGGCCGGGATTCGATCCCGCGAACTCGTACTCAGCAGCCCAACACCATAGCCACTGAGCAACCACGGCGGGTCTGGAATTCATTGGCCTGTTGTCTTCTTCGGTATTTCAAACAAAATTTGGGCCTTTTGTTCCACCCCATGAAATAATTATGATCTATGAACAGTGTCTCACTGTAACTGAACCAGAATAAAGTTTCAATGATCCTCATTGTCCTTTGCAGGTGTCTGACCACCCGCACTATACAGGGTGTCCCAACTATCATGCACCAAGATTTAAAAATATGCAAATGCCACGTAGCTGGAAAAAAACCAAGGTAATGTTTGCTGTCACTTGAAGATACTCAGATTTTTTTTGCATTCTGCCCAATTACATAATTAGTCTTAATCAACTTCTCAAATGTTATAATTAGAGGAAAGTGTCAATGAGAAAATTGTAGAGCAACATCAAAAACTCCCGATACAGCTTTCTGTTACTCAATACGTGCTACATAAGTGTTTTTCCGAGCGTGAAAGAAGCCCGCGAATACATGCAAAGTGTCTCGAGCGGCCAGTCGCGTGGCAATTTGTGCGTATTCCATTTATTAACCAGATTTTGACTGAAAATTTGGAAATGAAAAACGTTTGTGTCAAGATAGGGCCAAAGTTGTGATGTAAAGAATGTTGCATTGATTGCAACACTTGAGATGACAGAGATGAATTCTTGGAAAGGGTCATCACCAGTGATGGAACTTCAGATTTAGAAATGCAACATCAAGCTGAAGTATCAGAGCAAGGAGCGAAAAAAAAAAAAAAAAATAAATGAACAAAGGCAAAAATAAAAAAGCGCAGAACAACAATTCAAAAAATCAGTCATGTTGATCATGCTTTTGACTGCCATAGAATTGTAAACCACGAATTGGTACCGAGTGTGGTGCGAGACTCAATATGTCGAAATGTCGAAAGAGGGGCACTGGATTACGCACCTCAATAATGTCAATAATGCATCACGTTCATTTTCTGACGTTCGCTCGTTATTATGAAACGAGGCATACGTAACACAATGTTGCACTTTTAGCGTTTCATTTATTTTGGTTTGTCTTGCTTTTTGACCGCATATATTTCTCACATACCCTTTACCTACACGCCGTGGTAGCTTAGTGGCTTTGGTAGGTTGGACTGCTAAGCTCGAGGACGCGGGTTCGATTCCTGGCCACGGCAGCTTATATTTCGATAGAGGCGAAATGCAAAAAACATCCGCATACATAGATTTAGGTGCACGTGGATTTAGGTGAACCCCAGGTGGTCGAAATTACCGGAGCCCTCCACTACGGTGTTTCTCATAGCCATATTGTGATTTTTGGATGTTATCATTACTGTTATTACCCTTACCTGTGCTGTCAGTTCAGGATATATGGGTAAGTTCGACACGTTGAGATCGAAATTGGCATTCAACACCTTCTTACCATGACACCCACACCATAAGATGGATTACGGACCGAAAAATTCGGGTTTGCAATATTGTTGTCGTTAATCGCGACGTGAATGCGAGTACATCAAGTTACTAACGCCATGAGGCATCAGTCATCGTAGTCACACATTTGTGCCTTTCCCCGCTATGCTTTGGTATATATACCGAGTGAACCAGACATGAGAGTTACGCGGTTTGTATTTATTTTTGGTACCGCTGCTCCGCGACGGACACATTCCGGTTCCCAAGGACCAGTTAAGGATTTTGCCTTAATAAAGAAACAGCAGAGCGCGGGAGGCAGTCTTGTAAAACAAATCGAATGCATAAAATAAAAAACAAGAAACAATAGGGTGTAAAAGCGTTAGCATGAGCTAGCCATATCTGCTACGTTTTCCTGGTTATCATCGCGATCTCCAGCTTATTTTCTTCTGCAGCACGTTCACGTGGCTCATTCCACGCATAACTAAATGAAGTAAGCGCGCGGATTGCGTTACTCAAACAGCCGTGTAAGCTCGCACCAAGCGAGCCAGAAGGATATAAATAAAATACCCGTATTTGCAGCCGGCAAATGCGTTCTTTGTGCAGTGAGTCACTGTGGTATTACCTTGCGGTGATGTGGTATTTAATATATCCCAAATTATCGCTATGTTGGCTAATAGCAACCAAAATATCAGGCTCGTAATAGAAGCCTGCCGCCTTGGCGTGGCTTGCGCGACGGAGAAAGCCCACAGGTCCGGTACAGCAGCGCCGAAGTGCGGGAGTTCCCAAGAAAAGTTCTCGCTCCTCGCATGCATTCGTGCGGCGCTTTGGACACTCCCCAGTCTTTTAGGTCACTCTAGCTTCAGCTATCTCCTCCATACAAAAACAACCGCACCAAAAGCAAATGACTGAAGGTCGTTCCGGAGTCTCCGATTGGCCGCGCCCGCCACGCGACTCCATCGCGGTTCGCCATTGGCCCGGTGCTCGCTCCGTGGTGGCGTCATCTGCTGGGCTCTTTGCAGTCTTTGCACCTTGCGAGCTTTGGACAGTCTCCGTAATCTCGACGAGTGTCAAAAGAGGCGCTATGCAGACATCGCAGTAGCGTGGCAGATCCCTCCGTTTGTGGACGTCTCAGACCCGTGGCTAAGCATTCCGAGCATCGGCGGCGTGGACTTCGCACACGGAATCCTCGGACACACGGCTAAGCCTTTCAGCACTCGTGTTTCGGAATTCGCGACCAAGCACATCGCATACGCAATCCTCGGACCCGCGGCTAAGCATTTTGCGCACAGGCGACTCCTAGTTGGCGATCAAGCACATCACGCGCGGACTTCTCGAATCCTTGCTTAAGCATTACATGCATCGGCGTCTCCGACTGCGCAACTAAGCACACCGAGCGTCAATTCCTCGAGCCCGCCGTGTGCTAGGCATTTCGCGCATCAGCACCTCAGACTGCACGACTAAGCACATCAACATCGACTTCTCGTATCCGCGGCTAGGCATTTCGCGCATCGGCACCTCGGACCCGCGACCAAGCACACCGCGCGCCGACTCTATTATCCTATTGTCACGATATCTCATAACATTAACTATCATACCACCCCTTCATAAGGAGAACCTAATCATGAGCTCAGTTCACTAGGCACCTTGGAATGACATAGACACCTGGCTGCAGAAGTGAAGCACATCATACAAAAGTACAAGCTGCAAAGCATTACTGCCTATCTATCAGTGGCTCTCTGATCTCAAGCTCCACAGCCACTGTCAATAGATGATGACTCGGAAGGCTGCTGAGAGCCTTCATTCAGTAACGTAGTCGATTGTACCAAAAGAAAACAATGCCTTAGTGATTGCACTGGAGACTGCTATCAATGAGGTAGTCTGCAGGCACAACACTGGAACTATATTCATGCCCCCACACAGTTCTGCACCTCACTTGGTTTGAAACCGAGTTACCATGCTCTTTGAAGAGCAGCAGTAAAGAATGCCATACAAAAAAAAGGGGGGGGGGGGGGATGAAGGCACACTAGACAAGAGGCCACATGTTCAAGAAGCCCCACAACACATAACACACCAAACACTACAAATTTGGAGCCTTTTCTCAAAACAGTTTTTTTTTTTTGTCTTTCCGCTCAGTTTCTGGAGCTGATTTCTTTGGTACCGTTAAGCCTATTTGACTTTTTTTTTTTTCTCACGTTCCTTGGGCTACAGTGCAGGTCGTGAGAGTTGTTTTTTAACGCGAGAGCATTAAATGCCCCGTGTCGCAGAAAATCCGGCGTCGGTTTCGGCTTCGGCATAAGCATCGGCATCCGAGGCATCCATGGCGGTGAAATTCATACCAAACCACCCCGACCACACCGGCCCTCCACATGGCGCAAGGAGTTAGTGGACAAAAATTGAGCTTCTCAAAGTAAAATCCCTCAGAAAAAATCGTAACGTCCGACTTAACTACAACCTACAGACCTGCTAGCAGACAACGGAAGTCGTAGGTTCTTGTTCGACCAATCGACATCGTCACCCCTGCTGACATCACCAGATGCACCCTGGTGACATCACGACGACCGCTGGGGATACCAGAAAGGCTTGGAGAGGAGCATGGCATAGTTTTTTTTATTTTGTGGCGTGCCTGCGGCACGTAGCGCTGCAGTGTTTGGCATCGTTGATCGTGACGGCATTCTGAACTCGACGCGCGTGTTTACTTGAAATCTTTAAAAAATATCGGAGATGGTTTAGGGGCCCTTTAAAGGCAAAGCTTAAGCGTCCTCCAATTCTGATGGTGCTGGATGAGTCGCTCACTGCTCGGGTTATTTATCTTGACTTTTTATAAATTTGTGATGTGGCTATTCGTTCAGCCCGAAAGTGTGCTTGATGCGAAGGTAACATAAAAAATGCCACTCCAAAAAATTTCTGTTGCGAAAAAAAAAAAAAAAGAAAAGCAAAACTGTCACGACCTTCAGCATGCATTTAATTATGAAGTCAATACTCAGTGAGCCTTCCACCGCGTTTTTTAAGCTCCCCAGGTCCTCCAGAAAGTTCCAGAATGTTCAAGGGAGAAAAATTCTGCCCAATATAATGTTCTCAAGGTATCACTCTGAAATTTTTATGGAAGCATCAGGGAGACATTCTAAACATGTGTGCCAATTTTCATCAAAATCCATGAAGAAATAAGGAAGTTGATTTTCAAAGTCACGTCCCCCATTAACAGAAGAGAACTGCCAAGGGTGCTTCCAGCAATGGAACCAGTGGAACCAGTGTATTGTGTCTAATGGGGAGTATTTTTGGAAGGTGACAACATTGATGCATCTGAAAGCCTGTGAAATACATTTTTTTAAGTGTACTGCACAAACCTTTGGGACAGACCTTGTACCTTCGTCCATTTCATAATCTCTAATTATAACTAAAGCAGCAAGCATCACGTTAATGAAAAGGTCTCTTGAACTACCTTCCCTCGTTTCTCAACGTAAAATTTTACGACTAAACCACCTTCAGAAAATTTTTCATCATCCTGACGTGTGCGATCATCTAGCATCGGTTATATTTCACAGGTCAGCATTCCAACTTTCAAACCAATTTATGCCTGTAGTCAAGCTTACAGCACACATCTAAAGATTGGAAGTGCCTCCACGAGCTATTGTGACAATTCAAGATCATAAAAAATGTTAAATAAGCATTAGCTGATAACTTGTAATGCTTATATTTTTGCAATTTCTTTTGACTACTGTATTTACTTGTAAACCTAAAATTAAATTCTGGGGTTTTACGTGCCAAAATCGGTGTGATTATAAGGCATGCCGTAGTGGGGGGCTTCGGATTGATTCTGACCCCCTGGGGTTCTTTAACGTGCACCCAATGCATGATACATGGGTGTTTTTGCATTACGCCCCCATCGATATGTGGCTGCGGTGGCTGCGATTTGATTCCGTGACCACGTACTTAGCAGCGCAACGCCACAGCCACTAAGCAACCACAGTGGGTTTATTTCCCTAACATTTTATAATTAGGGACAATTTGTGGCTTCTTCCTAAAACAAATTTTTTGTACTGTATAACTCACTACCACTCCACTCAGTAATCTGAACCTGAGGATATATTAATAAATAAAAACAATGTCCGATGCCCAAAAAGAAGTCAAAAAGTAAATCCAAAATACCTCAAACTTTCTTCCTCTGTACTCCTCTTCTTTCATTGTATCATATGAATCTGAAAAATAATATAAAGAGTAAATAGAACCATGTCAGGCCAACAACACACCCTTTGGTAAGGGAAGCCAGTCAAGCTATAATGACAACATGGAAATTACTATGGTAACTCGAGCACAAAAACCTGTGTACATCCTGGTGAATGGGACGTCAAGGTTAATCTTTGAAATACAACACAAGGAATGTTTGCTAGCGTCTACCATCATGAGTTTCCAGCAAACCTGCAGCAAGTCTGTATTTGCAAGAAGTAATTAACTTATACAAATATTCATTCTTTCCACATACAATTACAGAGTGGAATTCATTACCATCAACTTCAGCCATACTACGTAATACTTTGCGATTTAATAACATGCACGTTTTTTTTTTTTTTGTTAGCATCCTCTCCTGTTTGAACTACTGTCTGCAATATTGTACACCCCCCCCCCCCCAAAAAAAAAACCTTGACATCATTGTTTTGTTTCTACAAATGATATGAGCTTCTCTCTTACGCAGTTCTTATAATACTTCTAGGTCATCCCACATACATGGCACCAACAAGCGTTGACAATGACCAACAATGAAAACACCTTCCACTAACTATAGAAAAAGAAAAGGCCTATAGGTGCTGGCTGAAGAAAATAAAAGTATTAGCGGAAAACACACACACACAGTAAAGTTAGAAGAGTAACTATAAAAATTCAAGATACACATAAACAGGAAGCTTGGCATGGTTGTGAACAATATTATTTCGGGGCCCTACAAGAGCTTCAAATGCAACTTACAATACTGACTCCTGTAAACTGGACTGGATGTGGCTGACGGGTGGTAACCAGAATCATGGTAGCTTGAACTGGCCACAGAAGACATTGACAGTCGCCGAGATGTGTACGGATCCCTCACGTGAACCACTGCACAAGGAAGAAGAGAACAGTTGTAGAGCACCAATTCAAGTGGACATTGATTGCCTTACGGAGTAGAAGAGAAACTCACCTTGGCCAAAATCCTTGATTTCCTAAAGAAATTAATGAAAGTGCAAAGAAAATGAATACTTTCATGAACTTGACCTTTATCAATGGTATCACACTGTTCACAGCATTGGATTGAAAATTTCACATGCTCAAGTAGTCTTTCCCAGAATAACGAATCATGCATGAGCATATTGAGACCTTTAGTCTACTTGGCACAAAAAGCAGACGATTGCCTGCAAAGTGGCCAACCCACAACTGCAGCAGTGCACCTTAAAGGGTCCCTCCACCAGGCTCAGTCAAAAGTTTCGATTATACACGGGAAGTTGTAAGGAGCCATCCAGAAAGTGTTCTACCACAAGATCTTTTGAAGAAGGGTTTAGTAATACAGGAGATAGGAGCCAACAAAATGTAGCGAGACGATGGTGCAATGACACAAGCTACCTTCCCCGCAGCAGAGGCTCTCCCCCATAGGTGGTGTACAAATCACACCACCAGTGACTGCTCCCTCGGTGTAATGGAAGTCAATCTTGAAGGCCATGCTTTTGTGTACTGCAAGAGCTGGAAGCGATTGTAAGAGCCGGAAACTAGGGGTGTGCAAATTTCAAATTTTCAATTTTGAAGCAAATTCTAATAATAAAAACGAAGTGTGAATCGAATCAAATATTTTTCGGATATGTGTACCATCGGCTTTGCAAAAATGCAATGCTTTTCATCGACCAGAAGTACGAGGGAAAAAAAACAAAAAACTTTATTGGCACAGCAAATAATGTACAGGAAAATTATGCTTTGTGGTCAACAAAATTCTCTAGTAAAACACTTTTGCTTGACAGTATCACAACTGCAGTTATTTAATGTTGCCATGAAGGAAGGATAGCTGCTCAATAGGTTCAGGGAGCAGGGACACCCTCCATTATGTCACAATTCCTTCACAGACTGAAAAGAGCCGCTCACTCGACACATTGTCTGGTATTGGCAGGTATCTCTATGCAATCAGAGCCGACTGTTGGCACAATGGTTACACCACAACACACACGGATCTTCTTTTTTGCACAAAATTCATGCACATATCTTTCAACCTGTGCTCGTGGCAATGAAAATTGCTGCTGGTTGATGAGCTTATCAAGTCTTTCCACAGTGCTGATGTGGAAGGAGCCTCTTCAAGAGCTTTCGTTGTTGAGGACATATCTGGGTTCCCTGGTGTTGAAATTTTCCTTGCTTCTTCTAAAGCCAGGTTTTTAACCCAGTTTGCCATCGAAGCACCCTGGTGGTACTCAGCTGTTTAGAGTGAGGGTCTAAAAACACTGCCAAGCTTTCTAATTGGTCAAATTTCTAGTTGAGAAATCACATTAAGCCAACAGACAACGAAGCCAAGGAAAGCATCGGGGAAATTAAGTGTAGTGTAGTAATTAATTAAAATCGAGCCCCTTGGTTCACCTTCTTTCGTAGTTCAGAAATCGTGTCTTTAGGCACTTAGCCAGATTAGTAGCAGACAGAGGTTTCCACCTGGCAGCTGGTGTTGTCCAGAAGCATGAAGAGGAAGTACAGGGTGGGTACCCGAGTTGATGTCGGGTAACCATAAACACCAGTAGTGGCCCCATGACAGTAAACCCTTTTTAACTTTTGATATGCTTCACAGCTATACACTGTATGCTTCGCCACATGAGATCGCTGTACTGCAGTGAAGCTAAACATCATCATCATCATCATCAGCCTATTTTTATGTTCACTGCAGGACGAAGGCCTCTCCCTGCGATCTCCAATTACCCCTGTCTTGCGCTAGCGTATTCCAACTTGCGCCTGCAAATTTCCTAACTTGCAAGCGCAGAAGCTAAACATATATATGTACATATAAAAACTAACAGAAACTTTCTGGGTTTCGATTATTTACAATAGCAAAAGTGTCTTTTGAATCTAAGCGAACACCAACCAATTCGAATTGAATATTCGAAGTTTCGAATATTTGCACACCATTACGAAAAAAAACTTCGCGGCTGCCATATCTTAGATGGCACCTATTGCCTCAACCCGCATGTGCAAGTAATATTTCTCCTTTGCCTTCTCCCATACTGAACCGAGGGTCCAAAGTGACATTTATATCACAACCACGGCTCCTTTTTTGATGCGAAAGCGTCAAATGGCCTATTGAGCGAAAAAGTCGCAACCTGCCGTCTGTAGCAGCAAAACGACAGGTAAATTCCTATTGGCTGCGATGCCACGTCATGAGCGCTCCTCAATGGAGCAGAGCGGGCGCAAGGGAACACCTGCTGCAGCACTAGCGTGCTAGGTGTTGCGTGAGGGGAGAGAGCATTCCTGCAATGCTACGTCACCTTTGCTCTCGGAAGCCTGCGTTATCCGTGCGTTCCTTGTCCGCACAAGCTCTCGCCTGCATACTAACTGCGCCTCGGTAAGGCTAAATCAAAACGCACCAAGCGTCTCAACGCACTCGCTTGCCCGCAAGGTGTTCATAACTCGAAGAACTGCTCAGTGTCATTCAATTGGACATTAATGCTTTCGCATTCACAACTTGTAAGTGCTTAGGTGCCCTCGGATTTTTTTTTCTTACATCTTTTCTTGCTGCACGGCACATTTCTGGTGGCGATTTCGTGCGCTCTGCATTTCACAGGAAACAAGTTGTTTGTGTTGCTGATAGCTATTTGCATGCTACAGACGGTATGCATGTGACATCTTTACTGGCAGGTAGAACAGCTCCTCACTAAGAAGGATGGAAAGGCTTCATTTGAATTTACAGCTGTTTTTGCAACGTACAATGGTGCAATACTCTGCTGAAACAATCGTCACCGTTGGTCTACACAGAGTATTCTCTCTTTGAAATGGCCAAACCTGGTGAGGGGCCCTTTAAGAGCACATAAAAATTTTAAAATCCATGCGCAACAGTGAAACATAACCCAATTTCTGCATTCTAATGCCATCGACAAGCACATTGCTAAAGTGAACAGTGACTTGTAAGGATGCTGCAATACCAGTTGACCACTACTAACTCCAACCTTAAAGTGAACCTTAACAATAAATTGGCGCAACACACAAAAAAGCAAGAAGTGCACGACGATAATCAAAAGCAAGAATTATTGCCATATATGCACTGTTTGGAGTGCAGGACATTGCTTGGTCAAATTATTGCTTGGTCAAATTACTTTTACAAAGAGTATGAAGTTTTGTAGCCATTGTACAGTGCTGTCCCACTGATAAGGGAACACACAAGTCTAGAGCATGTGCAGATTTTACCTTCTGGCAAGTGTTCACTTTAACAGTGGGCGTACATACCACTTCGACAGCCAAGCTCAACACATAATTTCACGTAAGCGCATGCAGTCGGAGACGAAGTATGACAGGCACTGAGCTCTACAGGCTGAGAGAGGCAAGTCCCCTAGAATACTTTCTCACCTTTTCAATCTTCTCCTTTGTGCAGACAAACCTTGCAGTTTTACCCAGCTCTTCATCGTATTTACGTTCAACTACAAAATGCTGAAAGAAAATTTTCTCATGAATAACTTGAATGCTACAACACAGTAATACTTCACGCAAGAAACTTGCTAGAATGTGAGAAAAGCAATGCGAATCAATGAGAGTAGGTTTTTGATGCATCAGCACACTGCATGAATGACAGGACACATCTATGAACAACATATTCAACTGCATAATGATAATGCTCAGAAAACTCTAAATTGACAAGTTTATTCTCCATGCAAAAAAAGTGAAGAACAAACCACGCTGGTTTGAGCCTGCATCAAAAACTGCATGACCAAGAAATTTTAGCTAGATTTTGAGTGCACTACAATGCACACATTGAAAGAAGCTGCAACAATGTAGATACGGTGGTGTCCAAACTCTGGGAGCACGTCGCTACTGAGGAGCTGAGTGCAAATCGTGCTGCCTCGCTCTGCGAAGAGAACTCCAACGGGGCGATCGTTGTCGCGACAGACGGCGGCGTTGTGCGACGGAGACGACGACAGCAGCAGCAGTGACGACGAGATTGACAATGGCCCGTCTTTGACACTGACCCCGAGGTTCAACCAAAGTGCAACGTTGTCGATCAAGTCGCTCATTGAATTTATGTACGCTAAGTTATAGCCGCCAGTGTTCATGCAGCAGATGGACGCGATGCACACGGTGGTTGTGAATCCGAAACTTCCGCGAAAGCAAGTGCAGATTTCTATTTCAGCGTGCCTAACGATTCAGATGCTATTTAGAGATATAAATAAAAGTTTTATTTTTCACGGCCTACTTTCTACAACGTCGATTTTTTTATTGCAAGTGGCAGTTTCGGTTTCAGGATTGCAAAGGTATATTCGGCATTTTTTTTTCGGCAGTCCAGATATAGCGATGGTCGGTTATAATGATCGGGTTTCTCGTTTTTCGAGATATTGTTATAAGTGGACTGCACTAATTTCGTGTCAACGAAGTTCCGCCACAACGAATTTTTTCGTGTGTCCCGTGAATTTCGTTGTAGGGGACTCGACTGTAGTCTAATTTGACTTCAAATGCACTCCTCGACTTTGAAAAAGGTTCAGGTACCCCTTTAACAATCGGTACAAGATTTTTAATAGTCATACATCATAGGCAGATGTTCTGAATGGTAGAATATTCCAGCGCTCGCGGTTGTTCATTCTGTGTTATGTCTTTGTTTCGAAGTGCGCTGCCATATTTCATCAAGAATATTCCAAGCATCTTGAGCAAGGCAGCATGTTTTGTGCAGCGTTAGTGCACCTTTTAAGTGGGTTTTTAATGAATGAAGGCTCCTTATTAGCAATAAAGAAACAAATATACGTTTCATCTTTTGCATCCAGCCTACTGCTTATAAATTTTTTATTAGATGTTTTCAATGTTGAAAACGATGTTGCTGATTTGGGTTGCTTGTTTGCACTACAGCTTTTCCTGCTCACTTTATTCCAAGTGCCAGCTGAAATAATCTAAGTGCAATGGAAATAATCCGAGCACCAGACTAAATATAAATAATCCAAGTCCCAAGGTATTTAAAATCTCAGCACCAGCACAAATACACCACATGCCAGCGAATTTAATCGAAGCGCCAACATGTTTAATCCTAGTGCCAGCGGTTTTATTCTAAGTGCCAGTCAATTTAATGCAGGCAAGGAAAACAACATGATTGTGAGTTAAAATAGCTGAAATGGTGAAAAACACTTGTAGGCTCTATGCTGCATGCAGCCCAATATTTGGCTCACATGTTCACAGCAGCATTATGCAGATATTGGGAACATTTTATATTAACGGATTCAAAAAGTGTTTTCAGTGTGTCTAAATATGTGCACTTGTGGCTACATTTAAATTACAAGTACACAATTCTATGCAGCCATTTCACAAAATAAACTTGTTTTGCACAAATATGGTATGCCTTTAATGTTATGTAACTAGTTTGGCACAGCCAGACATATATGCCAGTGCACATACCTTGATATCATCTCGCAACTCGGTCAAGCTCTGTTCTGAGAGAGAGGAAGCTGTTTCACTGCGTGACTTCAGCTCGGCAGCTAATTTCTGGCGTTGCAGCAGCATCAAACCTGTAAAGGGCAAAGGGAGAAGAGAGAATGAACGTTAATGAAAAGGATGGCTCAGTGGCCTAAGCAGGGGTAAGGGTCAATGGCGGGGTTCACAATGAAAAAACACATTCATAACCTGCCGGTCAAGCCGGCCTCGCATACAAACTCCCATAAAGAGTTGATAGTTCGCCGGGCATAGGCCTGAGGGGGTCGCGTGGTCCATGCCTCCTGTGAGGTAATACCGCGTCCCTTGTGTTTCTGTCTTACTGTCGCGAGAGCGGGACAGTCCCACAATAGATACCAGACTGTCGGTCGAGCACCGATGTCGCACGTACTGCACGTCACTGGTGTTGACATCACGTTCACCTCCGTCTCTTCCTCCTCCTCGTTGTCCAAACCAGTGTTGCGGAATGGGCGCTCCGATTCCATTCCAATTCCATTACGGGGAATTAGAACTTGCGCAATTCCATTCCTTTCAATTCCTCGGAATGAAAAAACTTAGCCCATTCCCACTCTGGGAATGGCCAGGCAGTTCAATTCCATTCCTGTAATTCCTCAACGTAGGAAAGACACCTTGATAGTTTTATTGAGTTACCGATGAACGCACCATAATGCTGATGTCATCAGACATATTAAGAACTGTAAAAATACGCAAAACACGTTACCAAGGTCGAGGGAAAGTAGCTTGGTGACATACCTGGTACCCAGTACAACCACCCTACTAATTACCATAGGGGCAGTTCTCCCGCTACCTACAGTAAAAGCTCGATGATACGATCACGGCTAATACGAATTTCCGGATGATACGAATTTTTCTGTGGTCCCGGCCGAGCCCCATTACTTTGCAACGTGCTAGAGAACGGTTGTTACGAATCGATTTTCAGCCTGCGTCGGTTGATACGAATAAACGCCGCCCCACCGACGGCCGCGAAAGAGAACAGCGTGAGGTCACGCGCTTTCTCTCCTTCTCTTTTGGTGCGGAGGCGCAGCGCCGGACAGCGCGGACTCCGCGAGTGGGCGTGAAGATTTTGAAGCGGTGGCGCTTTTGGTGCTTTTGTACTTCTCCTCCTTTTCTGCGAGCCGTTAGATGGAGTGGCTGCTGCGCTTCGGGCCGCGTTCTTCGTGTTTGCGCCATTTTGCCTAGTCGCAGCGAGCTATGTCTCGCAAGCGGAAAGCACTCTCTTTTAAAGAGAAATTAGACATTCTTCGAAAGGTCGATCAGGATCCCAAGAGGAAGCATACGGAGTTGGCTAAGGAGCTAGGCCTCGCAACGTCAACACTGAGCACAATTGTTGCACAGCGAGACTATCATGAAAAACGTGCTTTCGTTCAACGTCAACGCGAAGCAAGCGAATTCGAACGCGCTAATTTCGAACATACCGCGCACCGACAATGCTCTTAGCAGCGCGCCAAATCACGCGGCGACGCCTCCGACCGGCATTGCTCCGACACCGCCATAGAGCAAAAGCTCAGGAGAGACCCCTCAATGCCGCGCGCGAAGGAACGGGGGAAAAAAAAAAAAAACCCGCGGCGGAAATTTCACCCTCTCTCAAATTGCAAGGTCGCCGTTTCTGCATCGCGCCGGAACAAGCGTGTACGTGCCGACTAGAGTGTTCTAGACAACCGTATTCTAGCACACAATAGTGCCGACGTCTCAGCCACGCGGATAAAATGGCAGTGAACCCCTCTCTATTTTCTAGTCACATGTTGACCTTGCACGCTGTGGCAGCAGCGCAGAGGGGAGCAGCGGCGGAGGCACAGTCGGGCCAACGAAACTGCCACGCCCGCAAACGCTCGCTTCTCGATAACGGCAGAAAACGAAACTTCAGGGGGCGGCTAAAATAAGCTGGCGCCAGCACGGCGGCGGGCGCGCACGGAGATGTGTGCACGGAGTCGAAGGTGAGAGAGCTACGAGGGAGTTGAGAGGGAGGGCGAGGGGAGCCACCGAAGCGGCGGAGTTGACGCGGCCAAATCGGCTTCCCTGCCGCCCTCCTCCCTCACCTTCGACGGTCTCCGCGCGCACCCGTGTGCCGGCGCCGCCCGCTCGCTCCCTGAAGCTTGTTTTCTGTCGTTATCGGGAAGCGACCGTTAGCCGGCGTGGGCAGTTTCGTGGCCCGCGCTTGCTATGCGCTTGCGCGCCGCGATATTTCACGACTCGCACCGTTCGTGCATCGTGCTATGGTGCACGAATACTTCAAAAATACGTCCTTTTAATTCGAACAAATTGTCGGGCCTCTTCGAGTTCGAATTATCGAGATTCGACAGTAGTTTTAATTGTGTTTCGATGATACGAATTCCAGCTAATACGAATATTTTTCGTGACCCCGTGAGATTCGTATCATCGAGCTTTTACTGTATAGCATTTGCATCGTCAGCATGTTTTAATGGCTTGTGATGTTGTAATATTGTTTAGGCTTAAATGTGTTAATGCTAAAATGACGACATAGCATATTTTTATGCTGAGAAAAGTACTGTTCATGGAGACTTTATATTATGGCGTCGTCAAGAGCAGCCTTTCGATGAAGGCAGAGCTGCACCCAGCGATGAAGGCTGACGTTATCTTCGGCTGGCTTGCCAGCCCTTTCTCTTGGTGTGTACTCACGTTTGTGCTTTCTTTTTAGGTGCTGAATCAAATTAGATGAAACTCCGACTACAGCACGTATAGTTTCGCAGCAAAGCTTGCAGCGTACAGCTTGTTTGTTTTCTTAACGGGTAATTTCAAAAGATTGTCTCCAATGTGCCATGTTGGCGGACTTATTGCGTGCGTGAGCCGCTGGGCACAGGAGCCTGTGTGGTAGTGCGTTATGGAAGCGATTTTTATTTGTAATAGAAGGCTGGAAAGGAGGGTGGGGGTGGTGCACAGAAAGCTGAGGGGATGCTTTGAATCACTGTCTAGCATTCACAGCATCAGCAAACTGCTAAATGAACCGTTGGGCTTCCCTAGCCGCCAACAGGCGCCAGCGCGGTGGGGGCGACTGTGTGCTGCGCTGTCCTGCAGACCTTTGTCGACAGAGTTTCGGGCAAAGGCGTCGGTTGTCTAGACAGGGGGGACAGTATTGCAAAAGGGTTGGGGGTGGGGGGAGGAGTACGAGGTGAGACGGCGCGCAAGCTGGTATGCGAAAGCTTGCAGTGAACACAAGCGTCGCGCCAGCGTCAATATGCATGACAACTTAGAATCGCCGACGGGGAAAGAAGCAAATACAAAAAAGTAATAGGGGGGGGGGGGGGGGGAAGCAGTCTGTCTATATGTGTGTCGTCATTTTCGCACCTATTACATAGATGAGCAAAACCAACATGCCGGAATTTTTATCCTAATGTCCTATAGGCATGTTACGATGATTACAGCGAGATTACACATATAGACAGACGCACACAAGGTGTGTGTGTGTTGGTCTATATGTGTGTTGTTTTCGTGCCTGTTCCATAGATATGCCTATAGGGCACTGTCAAGGGTGTTTCCAAAAGTATGAATGTGCACGAACTGCAGTTCATTACAGGGGTTGCACATCAAAGTATGCTACAGAATGGCAATTAGATGACAGGTATCAACGGAGCTCATGTCCTATAAAGAATGCAGCCTTGTTATTACTGATACCTGCAGCTGTTAGTCTTGTTAGGACATGTTCTTTTTAAGAATTGCAAGGTATGTATCTTCGCCTGTGAGCAGTGTTGCTGCAATTTAAAACTGTTGTGGAGCAAATTGTCATGAACTTCAGTGTCCTTCCCCATATGTTCCCTGCAATGCTGTGGCCTTGCGCTGCCCTTTGTCCATGTACAGCTCTCATACAAGGCAATGCAACAAAAATAATCTATAGGACTTTACATGCCAGAGTTGTGTTGGGGCTACGGGTGTTCCCAAAAGCGGAAGGTGACAGACTATACATTGACCGGCTCGGTTTCTAGAATATGCACCTAAGTCGAAGCGTAAATGTTCTTGCAATCGGCCCCATTGAACCACAGCCACAACAGCATTGTCATTGTTGCTGAGCAACTGCAGCATTCCCTACTCTGTTCCGCTGGGTTGTCCCTTGCCTGTATGTGCATAAACAACTGATGCATACCACATTTTAGATAAGATTTGCAAGATTTGCCTGAGCAGTAAGGGCCAGTAACTTGTTTATACATTTGCAACCTCCAAACAATGTTGAGCCTAACCAGTTTTTTTTTTTTTTTTTTGTAAAATTCCACCTAGTGGACTGTCCATTTCAGCTGTCGCGATGGCTCCAGCTGCACAAGCAAGAAGGAGCCAGCGAGTCTCCTTCTCGCTCATGTAGCTGGAGCCAATCGGCGACAGCCGAAATGGACAGTCCACTAGGTAGATTCTTAAAGAATACCCCCCCCAGGGCTAGATCAGAATACACAGGAGAGCCCATTTAGGTGTACACAAGACGAGCCTTTTATTACTAAAACGTGTATTTTCAAGGACACTGCTTCCGGTATATGGCAATAAAAGTGATGACCACTGAATACTTAGAGTCTCCGTCATATTGCTGGGCCACGTTAAAAAATGCAGGCACGCTGCTACATTTGAACTAGCTCTCATGCAATGTTATCAACTTGTTAGCCGCCAACTACAAATATCTGCACTGAAGACGTTCCAAGGGCACATGCAACCAATAGTCAGAAGTGTGATCTGTGATTGTTTTGAGTACTAGTTGAGAGCAGCAATATCCCAAAGCACACATGTGGAAAGCACACAAGCAATACAATGCTTGCTGAATTCACTGTTTTCTGCAAGAAATTTGTGCGAAGGTTAAAACCATGACGGGAAAGCAAGCCAACTTGAAAAATTTTATGCTTGTGCGAAAAAGGACTCCAAAGTACTCACGAGCATCAGTTTTCACTTTTTCCATTTCCTCTTCTAATTGAGCCTGACGGTCGTTCAAGCTGCACAAAATTTGTAACAAGAAACATCACCATTTGCTACCTAAAGGGCCTAAAAATAATTCACCTTTAGTATAGAGCAATATGTTTAAGTTCACTGTGCATTACCGGCTTTTGTGCTAAACACAAGCTAAATACATAATCTATGGGTGTGATGTTTTCCATGAACATAGCTACTCAGAACATGACAATAACCAGCTGAAATGTTTATACTAATGAGTTCTCCAGAAAAAGAAAGCCCTTGAGGGTCTACTGAAACCAACAGAAACACACAAGATGAATGTCGTGTATAAATAGGGTCTTCTTGCCACTGGCAAAAATATGTGAAAGCACAAGTTTCCACTTCTGACACTACCCCATGCACCGGTGAAATTATGACAACTGCTGCGTATGGTTATAACAGAGAAACCTAGAACGTTCCTGCATCCATTAGCACTGGCCTTTATGCACCCAATAATAAGTTCGTCACATAGCAAACTATATAACACAAACAAAAGAAATGAGAGAAATGTTCTCATCTATGACAACACATACAAGCAATAACCACATGTTCTTATTCTGCATTAAATTATTTATTATTAAGCCCTAGCTTCAATCAGGAGAGACCCCACTCTTTGGAATAAACCCTCTGGTTAGTAGTTATTACATGTTTCCTGTCTTAACACTAGCTTCTCAATAGTGCTACAAACATATCCGAGGAATGTATCCATCATTCAACACAAGTTCAATCAGCATTCATTTGTACAGCACCTTCATAGCCTCTAACTATTGTAGAGTTCACAATTACCAATGTAAAACAGAGCGCTAAAAAAACGTTACGTCTACAACATTCTTGCCATGTGGTTTGACAACGTATGTGTCCCTTAAGTTTATTAAGTAGTGCTGATTGATGCCTCTGTCCGGGCAAATTTGGTGTCACTTTGAGCGAGTGCACTTTGTCGTTAGTGTCACTCGCAGGTTGTCACACATAAAGGCTTACTGACACTCGCAGTAGAACACACTCGTCAACTACTGCATTCATCGAACTCGCTTCGCTGCATCAAAGTGTGATGCCTCGATAGCAGTGCTTCAAAAAATAAATACAATAATACTGAATGAAGAGTCTGCACTATGTCTGAAACCACATTTCTTTTTCAAACTTAATATGTTATAAGCATCCCTATGCCATTTGCAATGGAAACCACCCACGCTTTGCCACTCTCAGCACTTCATTTCCAAATGCACAGCATGTCACGCAGGTGTGCGGTGGAATGCCGTCTTGTATAGACTCGTGATGACTGGTAATTTTGTTATTTTGCAAATACATTATTTTCCTGTGCACCCAGTTTGGTTGTGCTTCCATACTTCTGAACTTCGCGTACGCCCTCCTTTTACAGCGACCGGGTTTGAAGTGTTTGTCGTAACGGTACGGCACTTTTGAACATGTTCGTTATATCTGGATGCAGTTTCAATAGGCAGGGTCGGAAAATCATAAATGCTGTGAAATGTGGTCATTACATAGATCATTTTATCTGGGATCATTATAAGTGGGTTCGACTATAATGCCTAAAACAACAAACATACAATGTGCTGGATGATTTACCCATCGACCCTGACATCAGTTCCATAAAAATTATGTCACTTTTCTTTACCGTATACAGTGAAACTTCGATATAACAAAGTTGTACTCGCACCTAGAAACTTTGTTAAATCGTGAATTTCGTTAATTCAAAGTTTTAAAGTTTCAGCAGTAAAAAAAACATCGCAAATTTCCAAACCATTCTTGCTGGATATTATCTTGTCAGGAAGCACTTATAAACAAATTGCAAGAAGGTCAGACCATAAGAGCGGGGTTATCAATAGCAGGGTTATTATATGCAGATCCCGCAGAGAGCAATGAATTAATGTGGCTCGCAGCGTCTGAGATCTGTGTGTGTTGCATCGTAAGGCGCCATAAATAAATTTTGGGTGCCATGGCTGACTGTGCTTAGTGCCTGCAGCCGTCATCAGATGGCACCCACGAGACAACTACATGAAGTAATGTTCGTAGTTTTGTTGGTGTCAGGCACACTCAGGAAAACATGAACAGATCTCACTCGTTGACCATGAACTTGCTGTGACAATGGGAGCGAATGCTTTGCACCGTGTCTCAGAAACTTTAGATTAGGCAACCACCAACACTAGATGCGTGGGAACACAATGCATATCAAAGCACCAACCGTCTCGGCTCGACCTTTGCACTTGCCACAGATTACCTCCAAGATACGGCATGCAGCAGTGTGAGGAGATGCACGAGCAATGGGGGAGAGGGCAGATAGGCGCGCCTTCCACTCTGGGTAAATTTGCCTTTTTGACTGGGGTATCAGATGGAAACCTTTAGTCACACGTGCTGTAGAATGTACTTGCAGGTGAGTCTGTTCGTCACTTACTTTGCTGCATCAAAGTGTATAGCCTCGATAGCAGTGCTTGAAAATTAAAATACTCAATGCAGGGTCAGCTCTAATTACGAAAACACTTTTTTTGTGATTTCAAATGTCATAATCATCCCTTGCCTATGGGACTGCCATTCTCCCTCTGCTAACGAAAGGCATCTTGTTTTTTAGGTGCTAATGCTTCGCCAATCTCTGCACATCCAAACGAGCAGCACGTCACTTGGGTGTTACATGCAGTGCCATCTTGTCCTCGCTTGTGACGAATGATTGTGTTGACATTATTTTGAAAATATTGCCTAGAATAACAAGTACATAATTTGCCAGCTGATTTACTTATCGACACAGCCATCAGTTCGAAATGACATTTTCATATCCCATATAGCAGTGCACTACCAAAGTGACAATCACTGTGCACTGGCAAAGTGCCACTAAACTTGCCTGCACTTTTTTGTGGTGCAGAACTAGTCATATTCACAAAGTTTAAGCTTGTGGTACATGACTAGCACATTAGACAATGTGATAAATTAAGCAATGAAAGCAGCAGTTAGGCAATGCAAGAAGTTAGTAGTCAATTTTTATGGCACAAGGGCAACTGTGGCCAAAGAGGCAATGCAAGAAGACTCCACATTGCTTACAGGCCGAGTTTGCATAGCATGGCAACAGGTTCATTTGCTTCGCCTGCAATTCCTTATGGTAGAACAAGGTACTAACACTTTACCATTAACTTTTAAAAATCTGCATGGTGGCATCGGCCATAACACCATTACTTCCACATGAGTGCACGCTTCACGAAGGCCGAGTTGACATGTCCGCCGCTTGAACTTGTGGGAGAGGTAGCGAATACATTCTTTAGGAGATGGCCAGGCTTGTTTTGTATAAGCACAACATTGGTACTGAAAATGCATGAACAAGTTCAAGCAGTGCATGAAAAAAAAAAAAAAAAAAGCTTTCTCTGATTTGTAGAAATTAATGGAAACTGAATTGCACCGAGTGTTTTTTTTTGTGGTTCCCGGGACTTCTGCGCTTGAATAACGCATGTGAGATGAATGAATTCCCACAAGCAAGTTTAAAGGCATCCACTATGATTGAGGATGAATTGGATCAAGAAGATACTGCATAACACTCATGTAGAAATGTGCAGAGGGGGATAATCAAAATGGGAAGCTTACGCTTTTTGTACTTCCAAGAAAGCAACTTTGATTGCTTTTTCAGCTTTTGTGAGCTGCTCTTCCAGAAGAACTTGCACCCTCTGGAGTGCTACTGTCTGGCGAGAAAGATCCTTTAATGATTTCTCAAGGCCTGCAATAAAGAACATAGGCAATGACCCTAGAGTTAGATTCCTGACACTTCCTGAATGCTCAAAAGAAGCACAAGCTCAAAAGCGTCCTACCGAGTCCATCCTGGATGGCTTGTGTGCAAAAGCAAAGAAAGCAGCAATTAACCAACAATACGCAACAAATCACACATACAATAAGGCATTTCTTTTTTTGAGCATGCTTGTAAACAAATGGCACGGTAGTTTTGCAGTTCAAGGAAAGCAGTTTCAATTTTGTGAGGAACTGCTTTCATATGAGCAGGGGAAATCACAGAAGGAGAAAGTCTCAACAAGGATCGGAACTACAGGGGTTTCACAAAGCAATTATTTGACCTGGAGCTTCTACAGATTCAGATGACTTTAAAATCGATAATTAATACAAAAAAGTCGCAGTTTCGCCCGAAAGGTGAAGCATCGTTTGCAATAGCAAATTAGTGGATATGAAGTAAGGACAGTAGTTTCATTGGCAGTATTAACTTATAAACATAGATATACGAACTAAATAAGCATGGTGTCACATGCGCACAAGCAAACATGAACGCATCTCACTCGATGACCGCGGAAACTCGCTGTGAAAACGCTGGAGTGAGTAAGCGTGGCGGCAGCAGCGAGCAAAGTGACCTTCATGCCGCCGCTCGCATCAACGTGAACTAAGCGGCGAAAACACAGCATAGGGCGGACTCTGTCCCCGCCACAGATAGCTTTCAAAATACAGCGGCTGGAACGGATGCGTGCAGCATAGGCACTCTTGTCTCCTTTTGTAGACATCTGACAAGAGTTCGCTGTTGTAGATTGTGTAAATGGAACTGGTAAAAAAAAAAAAAAAAGTAAGGAGCTAAACATAACCTACACAACTCTTAGAGCTCTGTTAGGTGCCAGCAGGCACTTCTCTGCCTAGACTAGCATTTCTACACAATAAAACGAGCGCTTTCAATTTTTTGTCAGCCAAGTACATAACACACCTAAGCATCCAATGAATCCATGTCTTCTTACACTGCTATAACTGACAAGGCATATTGACTTGCCAAGTTGACAATATGATGCATAGAAGCGCAGTACAATGCAATCCAAGTAAAAAAATAATTCTAGGGTTTGATGTGCCAAACCCATGATCTGATTATAAGGCATGCCATAGTGGGGGGGGGGGGGGGGGGAAGCTCTGGAGTAATTTTAATCACAAGGGTTTCTTTAACATACACATAAAGCATGGTACGTGGCCATTTCTGAAATGCGCCCGTCGTAGCCAAGATCGTGCTTAGCAGCAAAACGCCATAGCCACTAAGCAACCACAATGGGTTGCAATCCACTTATCACAATGATGAAAAAGTAGGAAAATCTGTTGCAACCATGTATCGTTACAGCCGTGTTGTCTATATACACTTTCAATATATGATGTAGCAGGCAATGCCCATCATTACCAATAATTATAAGTGGTAGCATTACGAGTGCATTCATTATCAGAGCTATACTACATATCCTTTCATAGTTAAGCTTATGCAGACAATTTTAGCAGCTCTCTGAAAGAAGATATCAATCGTTTCTAAGAACAGTTGACACTCGTCAGCTCATGAACCGTTTAAGTGCAGAGCATTCACCATTCGCATGTACATGAATGCCATGTTGCAAGCTATGGAGGAGGAGGAGAGAAAGCTGGACCACTTGTTAAGCATTCATCGCAGATGAAAACAGTATGAACCACAAAAAGAAAAAGACGGGCATTGGCAACTACTCTATTTTATTGTGTTAGCGCGTGTCCAGAATAAAAAATAAAGTGACTATACATAAAAAAAAAGCATCTAAAATTAGCTGAGCACTGCACACAATATCATAAAATAATGTGGGATACTTGAGTGGCAGCTGAAATGACACACACTGCACCTCCTAGTGGTGGGCTTTGGCTGTCGAGACAGATGTATTATGTGCTAATCCCATTGTACTAGCAGCCATGCCTATATTCTTTCTTCCGCTGAACAAGTCAGCGATATCTCAGGCTAATACAAGGTGCCGCTTTTCCAGCTGCCATGCCATGTGCGCATTTCAGTGGTGGACGAGGGGTGAGAAAAGCTGCAGAATCCTTTGACTAGTCTAAGATATTGCTGACATATTCAAAACAAGCATGAAAATGCATGGCTGCACACATAAATGTACCCACATGCAATAATGTGGGTCTCAACAGCAAAAGTGCTCTGCCGGAAAGTGCAGTGTGACACAGTCAACTTCCTTTAATTCAATCTTGACAGGACCAACAAAATTGATCTAATTATCCAGCACGTAAATTAAGAAAAGAGAAAGAAAGAACTGTCCAAACACACCGCTGAATAACTTCGCAGTACTTACCCGATTCTAGTGCACTCCGAATATAACGCTCACTCAGTAGTTTCTATGGGTGCATAGCAGAAAACAATGTGCACCCAAATATAATGCGCACCTGATTTTTTACACACACACACACACACACACACACACACACACACACACACACACACACACACACACACACAATATATATATATATAATATATATATATAAGTATTGCAAGCCCTCGATTCTGGCTACCAGAAATAAGATACCTGCAGAGTTTACCTCCAGAGGATAGAAATTTATTTACATTATTATTAGGGGTGGACAAATATTCTATGTTTCGAATAGAATCGAATACTACACACTAACTATTCATATTCAAAAAGGAACTAATATTCGGTATTTTCAAATATTCGAAGCTAACCAAAATATTTCGCAACAACTGAATGTTAAACTTTGGTTACTGTTCTCCTTATGCTAAACTAAGAGTCTCAAATTATCAGAAGCAAGACAATGACAGAAGTTTTCAAAGCAATGCTGAAACAAAACGGGTAATGCAAGCTTCGTTCGTGGTTTCGCAGCGAAAGCCTACATTACAACCTATGATTTTTGCTTGCAGTCTGTCATTTTGTATTTTTGTCAGTCTAGTCCTGTAACAGTTTTATCTTTTATGTTACAATCCGCAATGTTTTCTTGCAACGGGCCCTTTTACATGTGTGCCCTCTTATGGCACAAGCGTCCTTTATGATTATTTCTTTTTGAAGAACTTACCCTTTTTTCGGAAAGGTAGTCACACAGCTGCCATTCTTTCTTGAAAAGCTTGTTTGCAACCAGGCTATACATGTGTGTTTATTCATGCAGTTTTATTTAATGACAATCGGTGATCTTGTTTAAAATAATCCAGGGCCGGTATTTTGTAGCGATGCCTTTCCAATGCTAACACCTTTTCGCACTTGGGTCAGTGGTCAGAGCGACGGTCTGCTCACGTTATCAAGGGGATCAGCCGGCCGTGAGCGGTGGATGATAAGACTAGTATAGAATAAAGCATAACGCATCGCTACAAAATACCGGCCCTGTTCTTGATATTGTTTCAAGTGATCTTGTTTAAAATTTGAGGGGGGATCAAGCGCGCTTGGTCGCGTTACCATGAGCTCGCTCCCCTACCAATCTTTCCCCTTGCTCACATAGGAAGACAATGCTCATCAAGCCATCATCCTTCTTGGCTCACCCTCGCATGCTTTCAGTTGCACCTAAAGCATACAGCAAGTGGGGTACGTTAGAATCTTGTCGCACTTGGACTTTATACAAAACGTGACACTGCTCCCCTTCTGGTCAGTGCGTGATTTGAGAGGTAAGTTCACAAGCAGCGGCTTGTATTTCAACCATTTGACCATCTGTGTCCGCAAAAGTTTCCGTTTATTGTCTCGGCATTCCTTCGCCGCAGCAGTGAAATTTCGTTATAGTGAAATCGTGTATAAAAACACTTCATTATACTGAGGTTCTAAATACACAAGTGTTCTTGGAACAAAAAATTATAAAAAGCTAAATACTTTGTTACAGTATTGAGAATATCAAGGTTTAACTGTATTCATATTCGAAATAGTTAATATTTGCCCACCTCCATTTAATATTCATCGTGAAGAATCTCAGGCCAACTTTCATCACTGTCTTGCAATCCATTGGGCTTGATATTGCGAATGTATCGAACCCCTCTGCTACAATTGCAAACAGGATGGTCTCCTAAGCCAAGATTAACCATTTTGGAAGCTAGCCCTGTGACACATCCAAGTGTCTGGAGCACCAAAAGCACACAATGTGACTTTACTGCCATAGCTTAGCACGTAAAATAATGTATCTTGAAATAACTTTCTTAATTAAAGCCTGAAAACAGTGTATTGTCGTTGCCATCCTAGACAACTTGTTCTACTGCCATCTTGTGACAACAATGGAGACACTGGCTCTGACGGCAGACCAGACTGGCGCTAATGCTGTGAACACACAGGCACTTTTGGGGACAACTGGACAACTAAAGAAAAAGGATAAATACCAAAACCATCCATTGTGAGCTGCTGATTTCACTTCGGAATCTACTGAGCAGGCAAAAATTGGCGTTTTGGGTGGGAGATAACACGTCTTAGATGAATGACCGCCACCAAGACAGACACTGCAGCCATTCAGGTCACAATTGGGGTTACCATTGCAGTCAGGCACGTGTGGGCTGACCAGTCAAGTTCAAAATTATCTGGCAAGGACCAATTTCAGGACCGAAATAACTAGTTTTGGCCCATGGAAATGCATGGGTGCTGGCCAGCACCTTTGGTTGCGATTGAATTCAGAAAAAAATTTAATTAACCAGTCTAATTTACTGAAGTCTATCGCATTGCACTGCTGCTTGCGTGCCCCACTATATCATGTCGCCAGGGGTCCATATTGTGTAACGATCCATTTCATTTTCCAGTCTTACTGTCTTTTATCAATGGCTCAGATGCTGCCGTGCTGCTGCTATCGCCGGGATCAGTGACTCAGTGCAACGAATGACAACGAAGAAAATGCAAAATGTAATGAACCATTGAAGATATGGCCCCTAGTGTACATTCAGCACTGAACCACAGGAAGTCCATCTAAATTAGTGAAGAAAATGTACTTTTGAGATAACAGCATAACAACTTATGTTTGGCAGAAGGGGATGCTTCTATCATCTCTCTCCACAGTAATCTAGACAGACAATCAAAAATATCAATTTTTTAGATTGAAAGGTTAAAAGTAAGAAAATGTTCCCACGTCATTTTCACTATTGCACATAAGGGGGGGGGGGGGGGGGAAGCAGAGGCATTGCATGTACAGCTTTGTATTTTTACAAGGCAACCATGCTTTGTTTTGAGCATGACACCTATGAACTGCTGTCTACAGAAGCAAGGCAGAGCACAAGAGAACTAAAACAAACAAATAAATAAATAATGCAGCAATTCCATACACCTGCCAAATGTGTTGTATAATAAAAAGATTTTCAGAAGAGACAGTAGTAATGCGGTAATAGCTACAGCCAAATACTGATGTACTTGCTCCTGCTAGAATAAGTTGCCATAATGCGAAGACAATGTCAAAAAGCAACAATAAATACACAAGGAGGCATAAAGGTAGTCTGCAATGCGCAATACTTCAGTGGTGTACAATTACTGTATCTTTTAATGCTATGTCAGGCAAACATTTTAACACAATGCAAGTATTTTCTACAGGCTTTGTACACACGCCTGCCACACACAGCTTTAACTGCAGCTGCACGTGTGAGAAAAGAATGAAATTATTTATTGTCCAACCATCGAGAGATCTACACAAAGGTGGACATTTCCTATTGCTAAGCATGTGCTTCTTTCTGGTGCTCTACTCACAGTTATAGTATGTGTGCAGTGCTCAGCAAGTGTGAACTTGAGCAAAAGCAAATACACTTAGATTTTGTGTATTTTGTGAGTTAATCTGGGTAGGTTGAGGCATTACTCCAGCCTTTTCCATTTTTTCCCCCTCTGTTAATGCCAGCCTGAAACAACGAGCAACAGGGCAAAGAAAGGGGCATGAAGACTGAGACAAAGCGCTGTCTGCCTTCTCGAAGACAGACAAAGTGCTGTCTCAGTCTGCACGTCCCGTTCTTTGAGCTGTTATTCATTTTTTCAGACACGTACCAACTGGCCCAAGTTAGCACTTTATTACAGTCTGAAACATTTTTCAAATGCCATAAATGCAAAAAATGATGTTGAATTATTGCTGCATATTGTGGAACCTCAACCTATTACATCATGAATACCATAATTATAATACTTACATGTTTTTTTGGGAAGGGTGCTATTGCTGCTGCTGGAAGGAAGAGAACTTGCTTCATTACTGTCCGCGCATTTGATATCAGGGCTACTTTTAGAGCGCCCACTGCTATGCGAATGCACTGGTCTGCTGCTGAAAAAAAAAAAGCAGCGCAAAAATCCTGCAGCTGTTGTTTTCAAGTATCTCGGCAATCCCCAAATGCATAAAAAAAAAAAGTGAATGCACTGCACATAAACCTAATGTACTCAACTAAAGAAATAGACCAACCAAAGGACTTTTGATACACCCGACATGTAATTTACGAAATAGATCTATTACACAAGACTTCCTGCAACTATGTGGCACACATAATATTAAAGCATTTTTCTAAGCCAATGCCTTCTCAGGTACCTCAACCTAATCTGATAATTACAGGTGTTTAAAGCCGAACAAACTGAACAAAAACTCAGATCTAAAACCCATATGAACGAAGAAAACAATCTGCTACAAACAAAAACGAGGGGCACCAGCAGCAAACACACCTGCTTTTGGTTTCATACTCTGCGAATTCCTCTGGTTTATCGTCGTCTTCCTGCGAGGGCTCCTCTGGAGGTGGGTCATCACCCCAGCCATAGGACACCTTGGGATACTTATCAGGTTCACTACCATTTTGCTTGTAAGAGCTCACTGGTGCTTCTGGAACAAAGGAAATGTAATAATCAGGGTGCATATGGAACATTTGATTTAAAATTCAAGGAGTTCGAAACAACGAAAAATAGTGAAATCTCCTTCTCGGCTGCAATCTTGCAGCTAAGCAGCTGCTGAGTTGTACACACCCTTCAAGCTCTTCAGGTCGCTTTTCTAAGTTGACTTTCCCGTTGTAATGATGTCAATCACTTTCGGGCATGATGGTTAGTAGTGTCCAAGTCCGACCAAAGATACCCGTCGTGTTAAAGCCAAATGGCTCAAAATTACTTTCCACCAGGCATTTCTAGAAACTTGGGCTCGAAAATCGAGTTGCGATAGCTGCGACATGAACCAACTAGCAAAACAACAAAATGGTGGCACGGTTTGGTCACTTGATCTGGCTTTGTCTAGCTCAACGATTGCAACAGTGATTTAAACAAGCCTGTCGTTGGTGGCTGTGGACATGCCACATTGCAATCATTTAGCGACGTTCTGAAAGGAAATATCTAGAATTGTTTCCCCGATAGAGAGTGTCCATGGCTCAGCACTATGCGGAGTTCATTATTCTTGAGTGTTCAAAAGTTGCCCCCAACACTAGTTTGAGGAGCACATTTAACTTCAAGAAGTTTTTATGAGACATTGAATCTATTTTTCTATATTAAAGGGTTTTCAAGGATTTCACGCAGTCGGACGAACCCTGAGAATCAAGGAGAAAATACAGCACTGACTTTTCCGTTTACGTGGCAACAACCATATATTAAAGCACCCTTCATCATCTGTTCTGTGTTGTACAGATCGTGTTACTTTCTATGAAGTCTTAAAAAAGTGCTCAGAGTTTGTAAAGCTAACAAGTGATCTCACAAAAGGAAGAGTGACTTTTTAAAACTCTTAGGTAAGTAATTGCCAAAAGTGCATTCGAAGTCTAAAGCATTACTGAAGAATCAAGCTAGCAGTGTTAGTGGCCATCTCATGCAAGTATAGGCTAACTTGCGTACCTTGACTGGGCTGTATTACTAAAAACTAATGAACAAAGAGACCTTAGAATCAAAGCCTTGCACATCTGCAAAGAATATAGAACAATGAAAGAAATGAAAACACATGCTGACTACTCTGACAGTGCAATTGATGACAATAACACATTATTCGTATTGTTAAGTTAAAGGAGCACCTAGAACAAAGTAGCATTCTCGAACACTGCAGCACGTAGTCATTCACCACTTTCTCATCCATTACACTGAGATGAACCATTAGTTAGATCATTCATGACTGATGGACATAAATATATGCTCTATGACAAGCCATCATGTTTTTCCAACAATGAACTAGAATGCAGTCTCCAGGCCACTCGTGCACTCCCCTCCACTCCGTTTCTTAATTTCTAGGTCAAACAATCCATTTCCAACGAGGGATTACGTTTACTTACTACTACTTCACTAGTTTAGGATCACAGCACAACCAAATGAGTTCTGTGAAAATCGACAAGGTGAAGGAGAATTCATAAAAGGGAAAGTTGGTGTCGACCTGAATGCCAGCTTCCAAAAAGTATTTGTCTTTCATGCAACCACCAGCTATGCTCAAGCGAAATTTCAGTTCATTACAGCTTGAATTGACGAGAGAGCACGCAGTGAAAGAATTATGCACTTCAGCTCAGCTGCCTACCTTCAGGGGAGGCAGAAGTAAGCTGTCCTTCCAGTTTTTCCTTGTCCTCCTCCACTTTCCCAAAGGCCACATCCTTACCATCGCCTCCGGCACCAGCCTCCTGGTTTTCCCCAACAGAGCCGGCAGCTGGTTCTTTCTTGGGCTTCTTTTTCCTCTTCCTGTTCTTGTTTGTCGGCTTGCAGAGAGAGAGATTCTATGTTTCAGCACCTAGCACATGTTTGTCTACATTTAAATTCTACACCGTACTAGACATACTCTGTTTGTACATTTATTGTGCATTATACAATTTTAGCTTAATACCGTATTTACTCAAACCTAGGCCGACTACGATTATAAGCCATAGGTAACATAGTGTTATAAGGTAACATAGTGTGTCACGGAAGCAACAAGAAAATGGGATGCCGCCACATTAAAGCTCAGCTTCAATTGTTTGTATGAAACCGCTGAAACTAAATGATTTCCAGGTGGACCAAAATGTCCAATCTTATCTAGAAAACGTCTGTTCCTGCTGAAAAATAATCTAGCTGGACAGAATTTCCGGTTCAAGATTCTAGCTGGAACAGAAATTTATTATACAAACTTAAAAATAAGGAAAATAAAAGTGTGAAAAAATTATGGCATTATGAAAACTGAATGTTTTAAAATAGAACCAAAATTATTTGCATATGAAGGTTTTGCCATATGACACTGAAAATCTTAAATTAATTTTGCACCAATTCAAGAATATGATGCATGAGAAAAAGATACATATAGCAGTCACAATGTTAAATTCAGAACAGTACAAATCATGACAGGGCTATGCAAGCAAAGCACGCTGACAGCCCACACAAGACCAACATGTGTGAATTTATTACCTTGACTTTGTTTCCTGCACAGTTCCATTCCCGTAAAGCCTCTTCAGGTCCATCTAGCAGAAAGATTCAAGATGTCAGAGCAATTTATTTGATGTAAAATTATAAAAATGTTTTTGATCAACACACTCAATGCGATGAGAGGAATAAAGGTGACTTCAATTAATTTGGCCTAAACTATTTCTGTTACTATACGTTGGGCGTGTTGGTAGACTGAAAGCATATTTAGTGCCAGCGGACAAGGACAGGAGGGAGACGACGACACAAGGCGCTATTTCTGTTGCTCCAGCATTTGCTTACTCATCTAGGCATTGTGTCTAGGCATCAGCTGACATAGCTGAGATAGCTGTCAAAGTGCATCGACAAATAAGTGCAGTGTAAAATGTCAAGGATGCTGAGTCTGTTATGCTATTTTGAAGCATATGTGAGCATGACAGGACCTCATCAGAAGTGTTCTGATTATGCCAATAACATCATCAACAAGCTGAGCAGAGCTGAGCTGAGCAGGCCTGGTAACAACAGAGTGCCAGCTTCTGCTGCATAACACCGATGCTCTGCTGCTATTGGGCACAACAGTGCAACAAAGCAAAGTGTGGATCCAATGCTGCGAAAATTTTGAGTTAGGAGTAATTCTAATTTTATTATACAAGGGAATGCCAGAAAACAAGGAAACCAGGAAAAACCATAAAGAAGACAGACAAAGGACCAGGAAGGATGCTGGACCAACAACTGACTATTTTGTAGAAACAATGTTCCCCAAGACCAAACAAACATGCGTGACAGCACTGCAAGTCACTTCAAGGTAATTGACCTTGACTACAAATGACAATGTTTATCCAGAAACTGAAGCCCTTTGCTCACTGCATTGAAGTGACTTGCAGTGGTGTAGTGCATACTGTTTGGTCTTGGGGGGATGTCATTTCTACAAAATAAAGCCAGTTGTTAGTCTAGCACCCTTCTGTTCCTTTGTCTTCTTTATGGTTTTTTTTTCTGGTTTCCTACCTGTATGGTGGCATTCCCCTACCCATAATACCATGTACCAACTCACCCAAACTCCCATTTTGCTTGGATTTTGAAGTTTCTACATCTGATAACTTAAGTTTGTGTGCATTATTATAATTTTTCTCTTGATTTGACACACTGTGACTAGATTGAGAGCAAAAATGCTGGCCTTAATATGTGTTGCAGAGACCCTTAATATCAGCTTAGCCTTCCACAATTACATAGAGGCTACTAAGAGTTTAGAAGGAATTACGATACAGGGTCTGCCAGGGAAGCCTGCTTAGAAATGTTTACATCTGTTGGCATGCCAGTGACCTCAAGTCGTAGAACAGAATATTGCCATACTCGGCAAGTGCACTTGCAGGTGTGAGAAATCACACTTCTCTGCACACTGTGTGGTAATGCTATATTCAGTGTCCTCTTCACTTTCCTTGATGTCAAAAACACAGTTGTGCAAGTAGCAGCTTTTTAACTGTTTAACGCTTAAAAGAGCCACTTAAATACTGTAAATTGATTAAAAGTACAGCAAAATATGCTCGTGTAATGTGTTCTGTATTTCTAATTCGAACTTGTTTTCTTCACATGCCACAGATGAAATCCCCACCACTGGTGGTGCTGTTAACTAAATCACAGGTGGTGCCATACAATGGCTGCCCAGAGCCTACAGTCTGCTGCATTAGTGATGCCGTTCCCTGCTCACAGAGAGGTGGAGGTGCAAGCAGGATAGTGTCACAAATAGAAGTTCGTAACAAAGGAGCAACTGTGAATTTCTATATATGATGCACATCTAGACATAAGAACTGTTAACAATGCAACCATATTCTGCTGTTAACAGTTCTGAACTCTGTACACTTTCTTAACTCTAACACGCATGTGCCTTCCCGGCTTAGTTTTTGTCTGTGGATTGTTCTTCCTCCCTTTAGCCTCTCTAATGCCATAAGCAATTTCCTCCATTAAATACAAGTTAATAGCAAGAAACAGAATGAAGCAGCATGTAGTGTTTGCAACGGCTAACAAATGTGAACATTGCTGTTAATCGTTCTGAGCTTTGTACAACTTTAAATTGGCTTAAAACACAATGTTGTCATGGCTTGTCATTGGTGACTCTAGCGCTCAATTCTTTCTACACACTATGGTCTTCATTCAAGCTCCTTTTGGTCACTTTAGCTAGTCAGAGAAGTGCACCAACCAGTGATTGCAAAAGGCCATTTGCCAGTCAATTACTGGTCAGATACCACACTATCTGACAGCTAGGTAATGGTAACTTTCTAATGGCGAATTCCATTGGGAGAAGAGGAGCAGGGCGCCGCGCAGTGCGGAGTCGGGTGACAGCGCAGTGAGAGCAGGCACACTCGACCCGCCACTGGAATACGGCGTGCATTCGGAGAGCAGGTGGGAGGGGGACTTGTGAGGAGAAATGTACCATGTGACTAAAGCAATCGACGTCCCACCATTCTCTGCAGGAGAGCAGCAAAACACGCCTGATCATCTTGTAATCTGTCGGGCTTAACGCTGTCACCGTTTGCGGCCACGTACTACATACTTTTGTGCAGCGCAGACGCATTCCTCAACGTTTCCGCCTGCGAAGATCATCTCAAGTTGAGCTCTAGCAGCTTTCGCTGCTGTCACCGTCGAGCGTCTCAAGCACTTCAGCAAGGCGAAGACGCTTTGCTGCCGCTGTCCCCCGCGCATCCGACGAGAAGCAAGGCGGACTAGAAATGCCAGGATCTGTCGCTAAATCGCTGCGAAGCTCGCTCGTATCACCGACGTCAAAATCAGCGGTGTCAAAACACAAACCACGCTAGGCTGCCATTGCCGCCGCGCGCGCCGGCTGAAGCAAAATAAAAAGAAATGAGGAGGATATGACGGTTTAAGCCACGTGACTTCCTCCGTACTCCGCTTTTCAAGCGAGAGCAGTCCGGACTGCTCCCAGCTGCTCTCGGCGCCGCGAAACTGCTCTTGTTCTACCACTGGATGACGGCGCTCCCACTCCTGTTCGACCACTGAAACACGTCGCCTCTGGAACGAGCACTTTCAGCGTGCTTTTGAGTGCTCCTGTTCTCCCAATGGAATTCGCCATAAGCACCAACTAAATTTAACACTTAATACCACTTTTATTTTTATGGACAACATAACCAAAAGTCATGTTGTGCATGATATAAAGTTTCCTTGACAAGTCTACACTGGCTTCTTCTGCAAAGAGATCAGTCTATAATAGCAAGTAAACACCAATATTGACAACAGATACCTACTTTCTGATATTGCAGTAATAGTAGCATTGACATCATAGTCGTAAGTCCTCAGAGCCATGCATATCTGGTCCTTGCTCATGCTTGGCACAACCTCCCTGACTTTGCTGAGCTGCAAGTGAAAAGATCCAGTCGCTAAGCGCCATTCTCTAAATTGGAGAACAAGTGCACAGAAACTGTGTGTTGCTACATGGTGCAACGTGAACCAATGAGAGGTCGATTCATTGGGTCATGCTGCACCATTTTCAAACAATCAGTAACATGGCATGCCACCTTCAGTGCTAACAGTCAGGATGGGCACCATGTCACCAGTCATCACACCAGTCAAGGCAACCATCCACACAAAATGGGCAGACTACACTGTACAGCTCTGTGGCCCACATTTGGACTAAAGCATGTATCTGTTCACATACATTTCCTACATTCCTATATATGGGGGGCGAATTAGAGGGATGAAAATAAAAATGCTCCCAATGAGCTTTAACCAACTTTTTTTATCGAATGCTGCGATAATGAAAAGGAATTGAGAACAATGCTGTGGTCATCACGTTACCAGATAGTGAAGTGTTGAACTAAAATCAGCAGTGGACATAACTACAATTAAGCACACAGTCTATAATAATGGCCAAACTTGCCTTCTCTTTGAGGTCTTCAGGACCATGTTGTTCACCGTCAGCCAGAGCAACATTGTTATGCGTGTCATAAATTGAGCGTACTGCAATAGCAGAGAAAAAAAAAAGACAATAAGAATCAACTTACGCAGCTGCAGGCATCAAATTCCAAAGACATGTGCCCACAAGAGCAAAAATCTCACATCAGATGACCATTTTCAATGAACAATGGAACATTTTCAAGGCATAACAAAGGCGGAACAAGTTGTCTAAATAACATACGTGTGAGCAATCAAAGAAGGACTTGAGCAAGATAAAATATAATGTTTAAGTTATAATGTTTAAGTTAGCCTCCAATGAATATGAGTGAAAAGTACACACACTTCCTTCTTGACTTGCTGAACAAGCCCCTCCTAACCTGAGGCTGTGGAAAGTTCTCAGAAAGCGCTCAACCACTACTCAAGTAGTTACGCTTTTTATATAAAGAGGTAAATAACAAAAGCTGTCACTAGCCAAAACAATAGGTGTTACTGCATTTCTGAAGTTTCAAGCAGCTGTGACCAATAAGATTGTATAGTTGTGCAACACATATCAGTGCCCAATGCCCAATGGCCTGCACAGACACAAATTCACTGGCACATTTCTGCTTAAAGAAGCACTGACATGTTTGAAACTGTACCACACATTTCTTGAATGTAAAAAGATGACAAGAAGCAAGTATGAAGGTTTTCGGAAGCATTGGGAAGATATTTTGATACTAAACTGAAGTAAAGTATGAGTGGGCTAGTTGGTGATCCATGACAAATTCATAGCTCAGAAACAAGACCAGAATGGGATGAACGTTACTGAGGACAATCACTGACTTCTAACTCAGCACTATGAAACTGCACCATTGATGCACCAAAGTTGACCTCGAACTGCCAGACCTGGTGTCAACATTATTGTAATTTTATGACAGAGCAAACTTCGCTGATATTGTGCAGCAATAAGGATAAGTACAATAATGTTGCTCATACAAACATTTTTAAAAGTGCCTCGCATGTTTCTTCTGGCTACACTCATGTGTGGCAGCCACAGTAATTGCAGGAATGAATCAAGCCACTGTTTCACGACGTCATGACGCATCGACCTAGTGGGTACCAAAACCGAAACTGGTTCGTAGAAACAAGTATCACAATCGGTAAATTTCTTAGCATGCTCCGATGCTTGTCAGTATCTCTATCCACGGTTTAGAGGCTTTGAATCTTCATTTAACACAAAAAAATGACAGGCCACAAAATCCCATGTCAGTACTCCTTTAAAGGAGTACTGATATGGCATTTTTGACTTAATTTCTTACATTAAAATGCAGGTCCGGGACCTGGAAACTTTAGAAAAAATACTGGCAAACCTCAGAGCACCTTTAATAATTTAATATAATAGCTTTTTTACAGCCAGTTTTAGTTTCGCTTCCCGGGAGGTTATCGTGTTGTGATGTCATGACACAAAAGATGGTCACACGGGTGCAAGACATTGCAACTTTTCGACACTCGCTCTGGCATGTTAAGCCATCTGCTATGCTGCTACATAGGACCTTACAACAAGTAGCAGCACCGGAGGCAGCTGAGCAAGCCAAAAAGAGTGACAACACAGTAACCCCCTGGGAAACGAAACCAAGACAGGCTGTAGAAAAGCTATTATATTAAATTATTTAGGGCACTCTGAGGGTCGCAAGCATTTTTTCTAGGGTTTAGAGGTACAGGACCTTCATTTCGCACAAAAAAATAAACAATGAAAAATATCATGTCAGTACTCCTTTAAAGGACACTGGCAAGTGTTTGTGTAGTCACTGATAATGTGCAAAGCAAGCAAGTGCCCAACTTGGCTTTTCTCACCATTTCAAATACTCGGAACCTCCGAAAATACAACCTTGAAACATCAAAGTTCTCTAGTCACCCACTAAATATATGCAATTATTACGAGAACAACCTCCATAGTCAACAATATGTAACAAACACAAAATATGCAATTATTACGAGAACAACCTCCATAGTCAACAATATGTAACAAACACAAAAAGCTTTATAAGTGGTCATCTTCATTGCATCTAGTTCTCCATAAATGGGCATCATGTACGTTCAGGTGTTCATTTAATTGAATAATGAATAAGACTTGTTCATCTGCAAATCTGAAAACTATACATAAACCAGCACTCATCCAAGAGAAATCTTGAACGAGTACTAGAAAAATAATTACAACAAAAATAAATAATTCCCGAGCATTGCTTTTCATCATTCAGGCACTGGCTCAAGCAGTAGTTTGTCATTTTATCACCAGGGTTAGCCAGTTAGCGAAAAGAAACTTAAATTTCATTGTAGTTAGCTCTTGAACCCGTTTATTCTATACGACAAAACCGCGCATTTTTTAAATATTTTTTTTTTATAAACACACAAGCTGCAGCACACATCTTTTATCATCATTTAAGCAATTAAATGACAATGCATATGTACCTGTTTTCATTCACACTTGTGCTTTGTCCAAACGCGCGCAAAAATACCGGCTTGCTAAATTTTATTGCGCTGTGAGAACTTTTACTGAGAGATGGCCCATCTATGCAGAATTCATGCTAATTAACTAACCAGGCAATAGAATAAAACACGTCTTAAAAAAAAAAGTATTGAACTAGCAAATTATACACGCTCACAGGCAAAAAAATTGAATATTTTCCATGAATATAATGGGAGGAAACACAAATGCATGCAGGCAAACGTAGGCAATGCAACGTTCTCTGTGACGGATAGCTTTGGTGCTCTGCACAAGTTAATTGAAAAACACTCGCATGTCTACACCACGCATAAAGTGTAATATACTCTCACTGAAGTTAAATGCCTATTGCGTGAAGAACCAGATGACTCGACAGCAAGTTCGCACATGCGGTTCACGACTGCCTCGCTTTTAAATATTAATTAAAACGGTCAGGCACTTGTGGATAAGGAACGCATCACACACAGTAGTTACGCGGCTGCGTGAATTAAATAATACAGCGAATCCTTTTCTGCGTTTTAGCGCAACAAAGCAAATCCTATTTTTCCTGTCACACCTCTTCCGTTTCTAGCCTTTAGTTAAAATTCACACGGCAAGACCTGATACACAAAAGTAAGGTTGCAGCTTTCCTCAGCTTTCTTAGCAAAGGGCGGTAGCCGGTGACCATCAGACAGACGCGCACGGCTATGTTAACCAAAGCGCGGAAAGCCGAGGATCAAGTGCAGAAACTGGTTGCTTAGACGTCACTAAAACAGTTCTAAACGATCGTCCGCGCAAAATTCGATAATCGGCGTTGCAAACGCAAAAACCGCGCTAATTATTTCTACTGATTACTCCCGAATATTCATAACGGCTACATTGGTGAAAGCAGACAAGTGAAAGTTGCAGAGCAGCGCCAAGCGCACTCGCCTTCTGTGATTGCTTCGCACATGAGGTCAACGCCCACACTACAACGTAAACTCCGCGAAACCGAAACCTTGAAGTCAAACGACGCCTGATTCCTACGTTGCAAATCCATAGCGCGAAGAACCGCGGCCTAACTGCGCACGTATCACCAGTGTGGCAAAGAAACAGTGCACGAAATTTCCCTCGAAAAAACGTGGATCGAAGTTACTAGAATCTCTAGGCCTAGTCTTCACAATATCGGGATCAGAGTGAAATGTTAGAGCGAAATAGATCCTTAATTACTGAAACGGGCAGGCAATCAATACCGTTTCGATAATTAGCTGCAAGAGCAATCTGTGATGACGGCTTCATCGACTTACCTCCTATTTTTCTCGCCATAACATGCAGAACGTTCCTCGACCGTGAACAGCGTTCCTGACAGATAGACGGAACCGGAAGAATCCGCTTGTCGCCAGCCGCCTTGCGGAGACGAAGCAAATGAAACTGAAACGATAGCGCCAATGCCTCCTGCGTGACAGCATGCTGAACTAAAGCTCTTCAAAAAAATAAAAATAAGCAAAAGCTTGCACTATTTTGAAGGTTATTTTGTTCTCTAAATATAATCGTCACCTGTCTTGCTTGCGATTCGTTCTTTGAAAGCTCTACGCTCATTACTTTCTCGTCAGGAATGCTATGTCCCGCCGATAACGCGCATATGCCGTTGGCATAGAAGACGATGATGGTTAGGGGACAAGAGAAGCTTCAGAGCGTGGGCACTTCTTTAGAGTGCAGAAGTAATGTAATTTGTACGCTACCGTCTCCTATGCCAAAATCTCGTGCTTTGCGCACAGTAAACAATCAAATGTGCCTCTTCTGTATTATTACGTGACGCCAAATAGCATATGTTAGGAGATATAATTAAATTACATAATTATTTAATCGTGTTTTGTTAATACTGAAACAGCTGATGCAGTGACAACACGTAGGCCATGAACACTCGCATGCTGATCTTTGCTTGCCTAAAATATGAGCCAATGATGACCATAAATAAATTATCTGGAGTCAATTCACTATTTAGTTACCAGCATGAACGCCACTTGCCTCTTACCTCTCTCTTTATATACAGGGTGTCCCAGCTATCACGCAGCACGATTTAAATAAAGAGGAACGGCGTTACGCGAAGCAAACCTATAACCTATAGTGCGTATTGTTTCCAGTACAATGGAGTAGCCGCCAGTAATTTTCTCGTTACTGAGATTTAATCAGGTAATTGTAATTAATTATCTAACTCGAGAAGTACTGCCCTAGTTATCAAAGTGTCAATATGAAAAACTCCCTATACAGCTTTCTGTTGTTCAATACGTGCTACATAAAAGTGTATATATATATATATATATATATATATATATATATATATATATATATATATATATATATATATATATATATATATGCCAAAGTCACAGTCAAAGCATAATAGACCACGGCCGGACGAAATGGTAGTGGCTTAGTAAAAAAAAAAAAAAAACTGTTTAAAAATAATGTAATTTCGCGACGTGCGTTCTGTGAGGAATTGAAAATTCGTATCATAGCTGGTAATCTGTATATTTAAGCCGGCTGTACTGCCTAGTGGAATGCAGCTCGCCGTATTTGAGCGGTACACCAGTACCATTGAAGATATAAGTGACGACAGCAAAAACTTTTCCGCTGTTGCCTGCCATGGTGAAGCGATGTTCCAGAGTACGGTGAAGTCATCGAACTTCATTCCAATTTTGGGAAATGCCGAACACGCCACATCCGCGATGCGTTTCGGTGGTTGCGGGATGCGCCTTCCGTTAGGGCGTTCCATCACCGACCCAAATGCCACCGATCTCTGAGGGAACATGCACTTCACGTCTAGCAACATAGATAAGCAGTCAATGAGTTGATGACGAGTGATGAGGGGTTATATGGATCTCATCTCGGTTTATAATGATTCGACGCGGATGGATAAGGTGCTAAAAGCGATAAGGGCTTATATTGGTCGGAGCAATTCTGACAAGGTTAATAAGCACGGATAAGGGTTGATAAGGTTCGAATCATGTCCGATAATGGTAGATGAGGATCAGATTAATTATGATAAAGTTGATACCGACAGATAATGGTTGATAAGGGTCGGATCTAGACCGATAAGGTTGACAACGACCGACAAAGGTTGATAAGGACCTATACTGGTCGGATCAAGTTTCATAACATCGACAATGACACGGGGCTGCGTGGAGATGAGCAAGTACCACAATGCTGCGTGAATCTTTTCCCTTCCTCTATGCCCACACGCCTCATTATGACTAGCCAATAGAGGTATAACCAATAAGTGTCCTCAGCAGCATATCTCAACAGATCTACCGGGAACCTATTCTCTTTGACAAAAATAGAATACGTTCCAAGGTCGTTCTTGGTCATTTTTGGTCAACAACCGGTCAGTCCACGGTCGTTTTTGCAGATTTTAGAGCGAAGCTTTTAGGCGCCCGTTCCTGCGTTGCTCGTCAGCGTTCTCGGCGTCCCTCGGCGTAACCGAGCGAAAGAGCATAGCGAAGGATGAAAGAGCGAACGCGGAGCGCAGCGGGAGATGAAAAACGGCCCGCGGTCAGCGGTCCCAGGCTTAGCAGCGCCGGCGGCTTGACATTGCTCTGCCTCCCCTAAATTTTCGTTCGTAGTGGAGTGAGTAAAACTCAAAGTGCGAAGTAAATTCGTTATTTCAGATTAAAGGATAAGTATATCAGGCTTAATGCTTCGCTAACATGATCGAAGGTTCCTTGTGCAGGGCGTGAATGACGTGAACACGGATCGATCGGGCAGCACTCAAAGCCCACTCAAGTTACGCTCGCGCGCACAATTTGTTTCGTCCGGTCTAGCCGTTTATCCAAGCATAAAAAAAAATAATAAAAAATAAAAGCGCTAGCCCAAGTGCTATCCCTCGATCAGAAGAAAATAGTGACTGCACCGGAAAATGTTGTATTTCAAGCTTATCGCTGCTTCCATTCACACTGAGAAAACCGTTCATCATCGTTGCGCGAATTCAGTGTGGCCGCGATATAAATTGAGAAATGAAACGGCTCAAGCTTGCGATATGCAACGAACTAGAGCAAAGTGACTGTTGATGGCTAGAACTTATGATGAGAATGCACATCAGCTATGTAAAAACTCTTTCAAATAAAAATTTATTAGGCAGGACGAAGGCAGGCGTCTTATCTTGGATTACAGCATCACTAATACAGTTTACTGATGAAAACCTGATCAAATGTAGTTTTTATTCCAATTCCACTTAACATAGATCGTGTATATTATTAATGTGGCTTTCGTCCATTGAGGACTGAGTGGCTCTTGCAAGATCTAAAAAAAGAGGTGACTTTCTTGTTTCTTAAATTGCATATGAAAATGTGTCAATGTAAGCGTATTTGACAATGCATGCTACAGCCTGTCCACAAATACACTTACACCCACCACACAATAATCTCATAGACCTTTTATTTTTATTTTATTTTGTAAAGACACAATACGAAAAAAATCGTGCATGAAGCAGCTCGATAATTTTAATAAGGATAACAATCCCAGAAGCTTACGCTCTCATACACTCCCACAATGAAAAAAATGTTGACTAAAAACATGCAAGCGCGTAATATACACCACACGCGCATGTAAAAAAAAATACAGTAGCCAGGATGCTACAAATTGGAAAATCGGGCACACATCTGCACAGAAAACAGCAGTATTATACAGGGTGCATAAAGATTTAAAAATATGCAAATGTCACATAGCTGGACAGAACCATAGTAATGTTGCTGCCGTCCTTTCGAGATACTCCGATTATTTTTTACACTCCGCCTAATTACATTATTAGTCTTAATTAATTAATCAACTTTTCAAATATTATAATTAAATTAAAAGTGCCATGAGAAAATTGTAGAGCAACATGAAAGACTCGCGATACAGCTTTTTATTGCGCAATACGCGCTACGTATAAGTGTTTTTCCGAGTGTGAAAGAAGCCCACGTATACACGCAAAGTGCCTCGAGCGGCCAGTCGCGCGGCAATTTTGCGTGTATTCGCGGGTTTCTGTCACGCTCGGAAAACACTTTTATGTATCAGGTATTGAGCAACAGAAAGCTGTATCGGGAGTTTTCCATGTTGCTGTACAATTCTCTCGTTCACACTTTTTATCCGATTATAGCATTAGAAAAGTTGATTAATCAATTATCCAAATAATAATGCAATTAGGCGGAATGCAAAAAAAAATAATTTGAGTATCTTCAAGCGACGGCAGACAACAATACCTTGGTTCTGTCCAGCTATGTGACATTTGCTTATTTTTAAATCTTGGTGCATGATATATTTAAGACACCCAGTATACATGTATATCTTCTACATGCAGGCGCGGATCCATGGAGGGGGATGTCCGGATGTCCTGACCCCCCCCTCAGATTTCTGCATCGCCCCCTCGCTGACAGGGGGACGGCCCTGTCGCAAAAAAAAAAAAAAAAAAAAAAAAGGCCACCAGCATTCTTCAAAAGTATTTTTCGCGAGTACCATTGGTATCAGCCATGTAGACGTAAAGCTATAGCTCGCTCACAAACTTAGTTGTATTCGGTAGGGGTGTGGTGTCGCGAAATTCATGAACACCTTGGACCTCCTGGCGTGGCGGCGCCGGCCGTGCCTCGGTGGCGTCGAATGAGCGAGGAGACGTCCCTTTTGCCAAGCACGCCGATGTCCGCGCGAGCGCCTTCGCGCCTGATCAACTTAGTTCCCCCTTGGGGTGTCATCGGTTGCCTCAATGGCTGTCATCGGTTCCGCGACAAACCTGCTTAATGAAAGAGATCTCTCGCTGAAGTGTTCATATATAAATAATAACAACTAACAGCTAAACTAAGAACTACGCATAGGCAACTTTTTTTTAAAACTGTAGCACTCGTGATCACATTTACACGTTGACAATATCCACTACGAGCACAGTACCGGTCGTACGCTACAAGTTTTTCATTGTAACTTCGCAGTTTTATTGTCGTACATTAAGCATAGGAGGCTCAAAGCCGCCGGATCCGTTTATCTGAGTGGGCGTTCTCGCGGAGTGGGGCAAAGCCTCGAGCAGCGGCTGCGAAGTGGGGGAGCGTGACATCAGCGGCCAACGCCAGCGCGCAGGAGGATGGCGTCGCGTGGTTAGAGAAACGGGAGCAGATGCGTGCCTTGTGTAAAAGGATGACGTCGCGTGGGAAACAAAACATGAAGACGCTGGCTCACGCTCTCGGCTACTACGCCACATCGTTCTTCTTGTAGGTGGCGTCGTGAGTCTTCATACGCGGTGATCTGCATATCGTAACAACCAGCGTAGTGGTTGCCGCGTTGGAGCGGAGCGTTAGTCCTCCAAAGCAAACGAAGGTGTCTCAGCCGAACACAAAAAATCTTCTTAAGGAAATAAAGGTGTCCCAACAGAAATCCAAAGACGGACCCGTGCTTACGCATTTATAACGAACCTGCAACAGATCATCCCAAATTTTATTTTAATAAACAATACAGGCAAGATATACGTGTGTTCAAAGTTAAGCTTTATGGTTTTCTAAAAATTAGGCACTGGGAGGCACGTGAAGACCACCCGCGAAAATAAGTTATGTGGCCAGGGGGACACAAAGTGAGATGATAATTATCGCTGTCAGCAGCCGAATGAACTAAAATTGAATAACTTTTCATTGACTGCAGTAAGTGTGTATGTTTGTATTCAAAAGTTAGAGGCAGTCGTGTTTATGCACAGTTTCACTTGGAAGAATTCTTCTAGCATGTCTGTGCTCCGAGACATCCAACTCCAAATTTTAATTGTCGTTCGCATGATTATGCATGCAAGAGAGTGAGGATCGTCGCAAAGCTCCTCCCTGATGTGACGCGGCTGTTGCGTGCGGCGTTTAGTCTGACAACGGGGCTGAGGCATTGGCAAAGATAATAACTGCCCCCTTCCCCTCACGGCTGACAAAATGAAAAAAATCAAAGAACCCGTAACCGCTGTCGTGACACGCGACCGCGCAGCCTGTAAAGATGGCGGCAGCTGCCATGCGGAGATAATGGCGCGAGCGGAGAAGCCGGAGGGCAGTGCGCGTGCATAATGGTGACTATAGACGACCGGGCATGGTCCTTGCCTGGGCTACGCAAATAAAGTGACTGCTGATTTCCAAATATTGTAAGTTTTATTGAAATCAAGAGCAACAACTGCACCATCAACAGCAGAAACCTAGCTATATGCTAACGAATATTTCATACTGCCGCTTTAAGTTTGGTGTTGTCATGCCCAAATCTCATGACAACACTTCACCCATCAAGATGTCAATGCCCTAAATATGTTCAAAATGCCTCCCTTCCACAGCAACGCAAAGCATAAACCACTCTCGCGTCGACTCGATAACTCTGCGCAGTACGACAATTGAAATTTGGAGTCGGGTATCTCGGAGCACGAACACGCTAGAATAAATTTTCCGACAGATACTGTGTAGAAACACGACTGCCTCTAAGTTTTCAATATGCAAACATACCAACTTACTGCAGTTGACAAAAATAATTGTTCTATTTTAGTTAATTGGGCTGCTCACAGCGATAATTACCATCTGACTTTGTGCCCCCCTGGCCACATAACTTATTTGCACAGGTGGTCTTCGCGTGCCTCCCAGTGCCTAATTTTAAGAAAACCATAAAGCTTAGTTTTGAACACCCCGTATTATCAGGCACAGCCGCCAAGCACATGGCTGTATTGGGTAACGTCCTTTTCCTATAAGCTCGGAGAAACCGATACCTCTCTTCGCTACAGGTCTTCTTCCTCTTTCTGGGGTTTTACGTGTCAAAACCAATTCTGATTATGAGGCACGCCGTATAGTGGAAGGCTCCGGATTAATTTTGACCGCCTGGGGTTCTTTAACGTGCACTACAACGCAAGCACACGGGCGTTTTTGCATTTCGCCTCCATCGAAATGCGGCCGCCGCGGCCGGGATTCGATCCCGCGTTCTCGTGCTCAGCAGCGCAACGCCTGAGCTGACTGAGCCACCACGGCAGGCTACAGGTGTTGCTCTAGCCATATAAAACGCGGGTTTATCGTGAGCAGAAATGGTGAATTTCGGTAAATAAGAAAGGCTACTATCATCATCATCATCATCATCATCATCCTTGACAGAACCTAGCCCCCCCTCCCTCGGAAAAAACTTGGATCCGCCCCTGCGTACATGCAGCAAAATTTGCACAAACTACTGTGGCACACAGGAGGTTCTCTCTTCCGCAGCGGTTTTCGAGGTTTATTTGACCGTGTGTTGTTCTTTGGACAATTCGGAAATAAGGTGGGAACTGCATTTGCAAAAGAACCCGGCTCTTTGGCGCGTCAAGTAGCACCCTTTTATCGAGCTCCGCGTACTATGCCGTGGATATCATATCTTCTAGACATGGTCGGTAGGCCCTCAGATTTGCACGGCGCCACTGCTCTAGACGACCGCGGTCGGACGGCGCTTTGAACAAAGGCACACGCTCCGCACAAGTGCGGTATCCAGAATTACAGTTCGGAACGAAGCATTTTCTACCCATTTCAAACGCCCTTCACAAGGCCGCTGCCGCCTTTGTCGAGGGCCCGTGGCGACAATACCCAAGCACAAGCTCATGAAACGCACGCGAACAAAAAGCGTGCCTTCGAAACAGCGCGGTCGCTCATGCAAGCAGGAAAACGAAGCAGCGGCAGCACGCGCCTTGCTGCCGAGGCTGGGACCGCATTCCGCAGCGCCCTCTACGACGGCGTCGACCGAGCTGTAACCGAGCCGAACATAATCTGGACGCGAGCGGGCGGCGCTTTCGCGCGCGTTGTGGGCAGAGTGTCAGCACCTCTATTGCTTATTCTTATTACACCTGCGCACGAGACGTGCGCCTCTTCCTCTTCACAATCACTCTCTCTCAAGACAGCAAACAGGCATGCGGCGAGCGCGTCCACAGATATCATATATTGGAACCAAAGCCATAGAATAAAGACAAAGCGCTGGCGTGGGCTTCGCACCAACTGCGCATGCGCTACTTCGTCTTCGCCGCCGCCGCTAGAGAATGCGCTCCGCGCGAGCCACGCGTTCCCGGGTTCACGCTTTCTCTCGGAACAATGAGCGACGCAACCGGTCTAAATGCTTTCGTCTGCCACTGCTGCTAAACGAGCTGCCTGAGCAGAGGCTCAGCGCCGCCGCCGAGATGACCCTGTTGTTCAGAATCAAATTCTTTGCCACAATATATATCGCGAATTGAAAACAACCAAACAGCTGCGCTCAAAATTTGCATTAGGGAGTATTGTAACCATCGATTGTTTTGTTTTTGTGTTTTTGTAATGCCAAATGAAATGGATCTTACAGCATACGCATTTATTTTATTTATTAAAGGCCCGTTAGGGCATTATATAGGGGGGGGGGATGGAAAAGGTCAAATGGACGTGCACTGTGTAGAATATAAATAATATGGCAAGCTATTAGGTACAGTAAAATTATGAAAACGTGGCACAGATACAAAGAAACGAAAACAACAAAAACGATGTTTATACAATATCTGGTAGCGTAAAAAAAACGCAAGAGAACTGAAAACGCGAAGAGGACGATCAGTCCCCGTCAAAACATTAGTAAAAAAATAGTCGGTAGAATAATTTGGCGTCGGCCATCGGCGTCTCTAATTAAATTAAATTATGGGGTTTTACGTGCCAAAACCAGTTCTGATTATGAGGCACGCCGTAGAGGGGGACTCCGGAAATTCGGACCACCTGGGGTTCTTTAACGTGCACCTAAATCTAAGTACACGGGTGTTTTCGCATTTCGCCCCCATCGAAATGCGGCCGCCGTGGCCGGGATTCGATCCCGCAACCTCGTGCTCAGCAGCCCAACACTCATAGCCACTGAGCAACCACGGCGGGTTCGGCGTCCCTGGCAAACAATCAAACGAGCACAGCGAATGATGAAAGAGCGAACGTGAAGCGCAGCGGCGGATGAAAGACGGCGATAGCGAAGAGAGCGCGAGGAGGAGGGTATGACGAAAGCGCGAGAAGAAAAGCGCAGTGCCGCGCAAGACGGGCTCTGCGGCGACGATAACTACGAGATGGCGCCAGAGTAGCGCGCGTCGTCTATTCACCGATGACGCCAACGATATCATATATGGAAACAAAGCACTGCATGAGCGAAGGTCTGTCTTCGGCGGCAGCTGCGAATCGCGCCCACGCGTCACCCACGCGCTGCCTCTCGCGATCTCCCGATCAGCGAGGCAGTCACGCCACACTTCGCTCCGTTTACAACGTGCCGCACGAGACAGATTGTCCGCGGCAGTCTATATATATCGCCAAATGAAAACACCTATTGAGCTGCGCTGAAATTTCGGATTACGGAGTATCGAAATCGTCGGTGAATTTTTTTTGTTCCTTCTACCACCTAGCTATTATAATACCAATAATATTTCTGGTTCTCATTCAAAATTTGTATGCCTCAGACACCGTCTAGTTTTTTACTGACAGTCTTATCTGCTCATCCTTACAAATAAGCAAGAGTTCGTGAGCATAGGTCGGCATACTCACTCACGAGTACACTGACTCATACTCGTTCCGTACTCATTTCACAGGCGTGAAGAGCGTTAGCGAGTGAAGTGTGTGAGTGTACGTGAGTATGAACGGTAGTGAGTGCCGGCGAGTTTGAATGGACGTTAGTATGAATGAGTGAGTGAGTGAGTGAGTGAGTGAGTGAGTGAGTGAGTGAGTGAGTGAGTGAGTGAGTGAGTGAGTGTTGACGCGAGTATGAGCGTGAGTTCGTGCCGGTAAATGTAAGTCACTATGAACGTGAGTGAGTGTGGTGAGCATGTGTATAGGAGCGCGAGTGAGTGCCGACGAGTGTGAGTGCACTTGAGAATGATTGTGTACATAGCTTACAAAAATATTGGTGAATGAGCATAAGTGAGTATCCGCTCATCGACAGATCCCACGGGCTTTGAACATAACGCCGATTTCTATCGATCGATTGCGCTAATGGGAATCTCAGAGGCCGGCATGGATATACCCTTATAGCTTTGTATGCGTCGGCTAGATGGCGGGACCAGTATTGCGAATATGACAATACTCTGGCTGGTGAGCTTCGTCAACTCGCGCGGTTACGTGGCATAAACAGTGAGGTAATGCTATGGTGAGGTGACTGATGTAGTTGCTGTGACATAGTTACTGGCGCGAACAAGACTAACGGAAAAAAATGGGACAGGACAGGTGTGATGTGCTGTGTCGGCCGTGTTGCAAAGAGGACGCAGCTATTAATAGTAGTAATATTAGTAATATTCTTTATTTGAAGTGAATACACTCCAGGAAGGAGGCCAAAAGGCACAATGCCTGACGAGGGCCTTCTCCCCATTGTAGGCATGTTGCACTCGGAGGGGTTACAAACAAAATGAAAAGTAAATCAATCAATACATTAGCAACGTAGCATATGCGGCAACACTTGTTGGCATAATAACAAAACAAAAGCAAAAATCAATATATGGTCATAAAGAAAAGCAAAGCTCAGAGCCACTCCCATGTCAGGTGCCCGAGGGAGTACAATGGCGCCCGACACAGGAAAAAAAAAAAAAAAAAAAAAGAACAACAAAAATTGAACTGCATAACAGAGGCACTTGCTAAAACTTTGTGCGGAAAAAAAAAAAACACAGGGTTAACAACATAAGGTAGGCATAAACAAAAATAAGCAGCCTCCTTGACACAGCACACGTACCCACCAAGGGACAAGACCCATTATGTCATTAATAGTTGTATAATTTTCCTCTTGTAGGCTGTCGGATTTTTATAGTCATAGATAAGATGCTGAAAAACGTTATTTTCATTCAAAAAGGCAATCATCTGATGTTTAAGGGTCTTGAAGCCGTAATTTGTTCTTACTTTTGGTGTTTTTATTGCGATATGTCGAAGGTTGTATGGGTTTAGGGAAGTCTCTGTGGGAAGAAAATTAGGATCATTATGAATTGCATGATATGTCTCGAGCGCTAGCCGCAAAGTCTTTAACTGAAATATAGATAATATCCTGAAATCATTCCAATACTGGCCTGTACTTTCTAAGTAACCTAGGTTCGCAATTGCTCTAATGGCTGTCTTCTGCAAGAGAAACAAAGAGTTTAAATTTTTTTTGTTGTATCGCCCCATATTAACAAACAATAATGAAGATGAGATTGTATAAGAGAGAAGTACAATTGTCTTTTAAGCCATGTTGGTAGTAAAACTCTAAATTTATTAATTAGACCAATTGATCGTGAAACTTTCTTTCTTACGTGGTCTACATGGTCGTTCCATAACAAGTTCTCATTAAATATAACTCCAAGGAAGCATATCGACTGAACGCGTTGAATGGGGCTTGTGTTATATGATATTGTTGGCTCATATTCTAATGCTTTGTTTTTTGCTCTGTATATTACATACTTCGTCTTTTTAACGTTTAATTCTAAGCGGTTAGCACATAGCCATAGTGTTAATTTATCTAACCAATAATTTGCTTTATTTTCTACTGCTTGCAAACTCGCGCCATTGAAGAAAACATTGGTGTCATCAGCATATAAGGCTATTTCGCAGCTGGGAGAAATATTAACAATATCGTTGATGTGAACAAGAAACAGAATTGGGCCTAATATAGAGCCTTGAGGTACGCCAGTACGTATAAGGCCATAGCTGGAAGATATATTATTAATGTTTGTGAATTGCACTCTGGACGACAGGTAGCTTCGAATAAGACACAGGGCGCAGCCTCGGATCCCATAAAACTCTAATTTACGTAGCAAGACTTCATGACTAACCGAGTCAAAAGCTTTTCGAAAGTCTAAGAATAATCCCAGTGTGACCATTTTGTTTTCTATGTTGTTGATTATTTTGTCTTTTATGTGAAGTAAAGCCTTTTCCGTGGATTTTCCTTTTTGGAAACCGTATTGTTGCTCTGCGATAGCTCCTGTCTTAGTAAAATATGAAATCAGGCGAGTGTTGATAACTTGTTCAGCGATTTTCGAGAAAATGGGCAAAATAGATATGGGGCGATAATTATTAGGATCGTTATAATTTCCAGATTTATGGATCACGCAGACTCTTGCAATCTTCAGTTTCTCTGGAAATCTACCTTCTTTGAGCATTTGGTTGCATATGTGCGATAACAAAGGTGCGATAATATCGCAGACACTTTTTACTACCACAGCTTTAATATTATCAGCTCCAGTGGCGCAATTGTTTTTCAGAAGCATTACATACGTTGCGATTTCAGCATTAGTTGTTGGGGAAAGAAATATCGTAGGTTTTGGATTGCCTTTGAGGTAAGACACAGGGTCAATGCCAATTCCTTGCATAGGTTGGTTTTCTCCGACTGATAAAAAATACTCATTAAACTTATCTGATAAAGAACGGCCTTTATAGGTAACACCTTCAATCACAATCTCTGTTGGAGTGGCTTGAGCTCGTTTCGATACTAAACTATTATACGACATCCAAATTTGATTCGGTGAACACTTATTATCAAACGCTTTTGCATAATATTCATGTTTGGCAAATTTTAAATCGGAGTTTAGTTTATTCCTTACAGCTTTGTACGAGTTGAATATATTGATGTCCTTATGTTTCAAAAAGTCCGCAAAGAGCTTATGTTTATGCCTTATTCTTTTGTACAGATCTTTGGTGATCCATGGTTTTTTAGACTTTTTGTATCTAGTGTAAGGGACAAGAGGAAAGGCGATCTCATAAGCATTTCGAAATTTCTCTTCAAAAATATCGTAAGAGCGACTGGGCTCCTCTTCATTGAGGACATCTGACCAGTCCAGTTCTGAAATAATGCATTGGAAGCGGTTTACTGTTTCATCATTAATTTTCCTGTATAAAGAGTGGCGTTTACTACTTGAAGACTTTTTTTTTGGGATGCGGCACAGAAATAAAGAAAGGAAGATGGTCACTAATATCACAAGCCATCACACCCGATTGAACGTCATTTGGTGAAAAGTCAGTAAAGCATAAATCAAGAGCAGTTTCTGTGTGCGCAGTTATTCTTGTAGGCAGGTTTATAACATTTGTGCAACTAAAACTGGACATGATATCAATCAAATTTTTGGATGCAGTACTCTCAGATAATAGATCTATATTAAAGTCCCCTAGCACGACAATCGATTTGCAATGTCCTGTTAATGAGCGAAGTACATTGTCAAGGTAGGCGAAAAACATTTCCGTGTTACCAGATGGGGGTCGATAAACGAGAAGTATAATAACACCACAAGAATCAACAACAAGTATCTCGTAATCACTGTGAACAATGGAAAATGTCTCTAGGAATACGTGCGAGATACCCTCATGAAAATACAAAGAGATACCTCCCCCTTTTCTGTTATCTCTGTACAAGGACACATGAGAATATTCTTCAAAATGAACAACATCAGACGTACCAGTGAACCAAGTTTCAGTGAATGCTAGAACATCAAACTTATGGAATAGGGAGTTGAGGTAGGTGCCACCGTCGTCACCTTTGTTTCTAAGGCTTCGTGCGTTTAGACAGAACAAAGAAAGGGATTTACTTTGATGATACTGTAAGCTCCCTACTGCTTTGTTAAATTCTTCTATTCCATAGAACCCTTGGCGTTGCGTTGATCCGTCGTGATCCATAGTGCCAAAAGCTGTCAGTGGTTATCTGAACAAAAATTAGCGATTTAACGCTCACAGGCTCTCATCTCGTTTATCGCTGTCGACACTTCCTGTTCCCTTAATCTTGGCCAAATCTGCCTTGCACGTAATACGCAAAATTGGTTCTCCTGGGCCCTTACGGACCAGCACCTTTCCGTTTTTCTGCCATGTGAAGCGAAAGCATGTAGTCCTCCGGTGTGAGGGAATCGGGACACCGATTAGGGGGTAACCTGGAAGCAGTGCTTGGCTTTGAGAACCGTGACAGTGGAGGCGAAAGTGCAAGTAACTCTGGTGCAGACAGAGCGGTGTCCACATTAGTCGCGTGGACGAAAAAGCGCCTCGAGTGCTAGGGACGTATTCTCGGACGATCACTTTCGGCGATACTATCGCCTTCGCGTGACGCTCCAATCAGCTCATCCTGCTCATCCTATTTTGCTCATACAGCCAATCAGCGCGCGCCTGATAGCCGCGGCGAGAGTATCACCGAAAGTAATCGTCCCAGAATACGTCCCCTCGAGAGCAGCAACTGCGAAAAGACGCAAGCGACTGGTTTCCCGCCGTCGTCCTATTGTACGATACAACTTAAAAAGAAAAAAGAACAGCAGTTGGCAACAAAGGCCCACGGACCGCGCGGGGTTGTGTCACTCCGCCAGCCAATCACAGAAGCAAACAAAATCGTCGTCACGCGACCTTTTCAAAAAGGCGTCGCACTTGATACAACTGCACTTGTACGTTCCACTATATATAGTAGACGAGTGAAAACGTATAAAATTACGCGCTTATAATTTTATTTTTGTGGTGACCGCCTTATTTAGGTAACAGAGAAAGCTTTGAAGTACGAACTATTTGCAGCCTCGTTGAGGAACAGTGGCTGGCGGTTATGAGGGCGTGGGCGGGGCTTCACTGCAGACTAAAGTTGTATCCGACTAGAGTTCGGTCTCCCACGCGGCTCCAGAAACTTCAGCATGCGAACTTGAAACGTCATTGCAGTGTAGTCGTTTGTTCCAGCGTTATTATTTTTTTTATGCGAAAGCGTGAAATGGCCCATTGAGCGAAAAGCCCGCGACGTATGTAGCAGCGAGACTTCCCGCGCTCGTGACGTGGCGTCGCGATCCAATGGCTCTCCAAACGCTGGCTCGCGCTTACTGAGAGAGATTGTGGTTGTGAAGAGGAAGAGGCGCTATTTTCTGCATCCCTTTAGGGAGCACGGCTCAGCGCCACTCGCGCTTACTGGCTCGGCCCTCGACGGAGCAGAACGGGCGAAAGGGAAAACCTCCTACCGTGGCAATGTGAGAGGGGAGAGGGCATCGCCGCGACGCCACGTATCCCTCGCTCTCGCAAGCCTGCGGTACCCGCGCGTTCCTTGTCCGCGCAAGCTCTCGCCTGCGTTCTATAACTGCGTCTCGGTAAGGCCAAATTAAAACGCGCTCGCTTGCCCGTGAGGAGTTCACTACTTGAAGGACCGCTCAGCGACGTTCAACTGGACATTATTGCTTTCGCATTCACAATTCATAAGTGCTTCGGTATCCTCGGTTGTTCCAGTGTTAACAGAATTTTTAAATATAACACAGAACTACTCATTGAGCTTGATGACTCGGAAAGGTGGACATTATTATTGTGCAAATCAAAATGCATAAGTGTCTAACTAACAAAATTTCCCTAATCAACAAACTAATTAATTTAGCTCACGTATTGCAATATACAAATTGAAGCCCGTGATTTCACAAGGTACGTTTACTTGGAGTGAATTTTCAAACGAACACCAGTTTTGAGATAAGCGCTGCTCAGTTTGCGGTAAAAATGCACTGTTCTACTTACTTTTTTTCAAAACTACCTCTTGTGCTTTGTTTTTGTAGGTCGCAGGGCGTCATTTTGACTAGAGTGTGGTAACGATGTCCATTCGGTACTAAGGGACACTCAACTAAGGGTTGTGCACATCACATCATCATCATCAAAGAAACGGGCTTACGCGAAAAAATTGACAGTATGCATGGAGCAAGTATGCAAGATATACATATATATAAATGGACTCGTACACTTTAAGAAAAGTTAGCGCCCCTTGGGGGTCATCTTCTCCCACAACAATAATCGTCGTCTATGTAGCACGCCTTTTCTTTAAGCTCGGTACTTCCAAGTCACGAACGGCATAAGCGTTATCAACGTGAAATATAGCACTATTCTTGACAGAAGAGTAGCGAGCGCAGAGTTTTCAAGAACGGAAACGCAAGCAAGGCAGATGACGATTATTGTTGTGGGACAAGATAAGTCCCAAAGGTTCCAAACTTTTTTTAAGAGTGTAGATTTCCTAACCCCATGACTCATAGCTAACACCGGCACGTGGCATGGTTTGACGGACTAAAAATTCCTGGATGCATTACTTTTTTCAAAAAGTTTATATAGGGTGTTGAGTCGGACGGGGTTGTTATTATGTGCTCTGTGGCCTGTTGTTTGAAGGATGCAAGCAGATCTCCGAGGAGGCATTGGCTTTCCGAGAGAGGTTGGAAGGTTTCCTACTAGACGCTCGGTAACTCTCTCTATACCATGTCGGTGTCCGGAACCTCCAACGCTATCCGGCCCTCAGTTTTCGTAAACATGTGCACAGGTTGCTGAAGCTGAATGGTGTGCAGTGCGACAGCGTTAGGGCAACAATGCCCACCATCTAGCACTAAAGCTTTGGAATGTGCATGCAAGCAAACGAAATCGACCGGAGCGATTTAGAACTACGCTCTAAGTCGCGGCAAGTTAACAAGTTGTAATTTTCAGATCGGGTTCAATTAAACACATTCCAGAATGGTTGACTCAAGTTGTTGAACTTCAACACGCTTGATTCAAACGGTATGATTTGGGTAAATTCCAACTCGCCTTTCCGGTAAAGCAGTGCAAGCTATCCGTCTGTAGAGTGACATAGGCAGTCTCGAGAAAGTTTAGTGGGCAGTGAAAAAAAGAAAAAAAAAATTCTCTGCTGCCGTCGGATGAGGCATCGAAGACTTGGAGATTTGAAACGTTCCAATTAATTCATCTCGAGAGTGACCTCATTTTGTGGACGTTTACGAGTGCATACGACGCATCACGTTCCTCGGAGCCCTTCACTTAGGTCGTAAATGAGCCAGCTGATGTTTCTTGCAGGTCATTTCGTAGGACTCACTTAAATCGCGATATCACCTCTTGTCACGGAAATGATTCATGTTTTAATTAAAACGACACTGAGATTTACAAAAGTTATTATACGGCGATCACTCACTGCAAATAGGCTGCAACATTTTCGAGCATTAAGTTAAATAATCTCCCATTTTCGGGAACACGCGAAGAATCTCTTTTACCGATAAACGGTTGAAAGAATCGTGTTCAGCTTTTTCAGATTTTATTATTCAACAATTCAGCGTGCGTTTACCGCCTTTAAAAGACCCCCCGGTCTCTTCGTTTCATCGTTCATTTGTGCTCATTTTTGCTACCTCCTGTTGTCGCAGTATGACGGATCATATTTGGGAACGATTGTTTGCATGAAAGTACACACATTTTTGAAGCATTATTTGCGGTACTTCTTTTACGGCTACCGTTGCATTTGTTTACCGGTGTACAGTGCTTGCGCTTGTTAGACTGAAAATATATTTTTTTTTATTGGGATAGCACTTATATGGACCCTCCAGGCAAATTTCCGCCGTCGTCGGCGTCGACGTGAGGTTCCATATAGACCTTTTTCGCGGAGTACGCTCTATAGGCACCCTGCAATGCAGTTTGGCTGTACATGTCGCGCCACCTAGCAGCGGCGGTGAGCACCCGCGAGTAGGCCCTCACTGCCATTTCACCTTGGTCCGTACTGCGCTCAGGCGCGCCTAAAAGCTTCCTTTTCCAATTTTTCAATGGATTCACCGCGACCACTCGGCAGCTCCTCCGTAAGAAGTGTGAACAAACAGAACATGCGCATATACTGCTGTTTTAGGTATTTTGACAACCGTGAAGGGGATGTCGGCATCAAATTGTGCCGCTTCCCTTCAAGACTGTGGGGAGAAACCCGGCGGCTGAAGGTGGATCGTCGCGGTTCGGCATGTCAAGAGTCGCTCTTGCGAATTTCTGATGAACTAAGACGCAAACGCAAACTTAAAAAAAGGATAAAAAGAAAAAAAACACAAGGCAGCATCCGTGAAAACGCACAATAAAGCGACAACTGCATAAACACGCGTGATCTGATTCCCGCTCTTGTAAATTGGTTTGGATAATTGTTGAGCTATTCTCGCTCCGAAACAAATGCGCAGTCGTTGTTATGTGTCAAATCTAGCTTCGTAAGCACTCCGCGTTGGGCCTTTGTACGCACTGTAGTTCTTGTTGTGCATTAATAAGTTAACGTGCAGCTCCTTTCTGCGCCTGGATCAAGACGCGACTGCTGAAAACGGGCTCATTCATGCCGATGCTCTCTCGCGTTTAGAACAGAACTAAGGCTGGAGTGCACCGCAGCACACATCGAGTATTCGCAAATTAGCACTTCTCTCGCGCACGCTAGCACACATATTTATTCAGTCTTGGTGTTGAGTGTCAGCTGATTGCTCTCTGTTATGTTTCAGCAGTGATGACCTCTCACACTGGAGCTCGAATGACAACACCAGACTATGTTCGAGGTACTTTGTCAACGGAGAAAAAAGCTCCATAATCATTCAAGTGACCTTCCAACTCGCCAAAATCTCGACAAATGTGATGAACAAGGCACACTCGAAGTACACTGAAGCTACAAATGATAGTTGAAAAACGTTTACGGCCGTATTTGCCCACTTAAGCGGAATAAATTATTTATTTGTTAACTTACTTTGAGTTCGACGTCGTGAATGTGCTTTATTTGGTGTGACAAGAACTTTGCTGCGATGTCCGTCCGGTTTACTTTTTTGACACGATATATATGGTTGTCGTAAAGTTGACGTCCTTTCTCGAGTGTCGGTGGTCGAAAATGGGCCTCAATGTTTTCAATTGCCTTAAAAACCACAGTTTTGAACGCCCGACTTGTTTCAAACGAGCGCCGCAGAAGCATGCCTTCGTAGAAGTGGCCGCCTCGGTGTTTCGCGGAACTGACACGGCGGCGCTGATGGCTGAGCCGATCGCTGCGCCGCCTGACCATTGAAGGGAGCCTATAGAGGAATGAGGTGGTGGTTTCAACAGCGCGCCGCACGTTGCCTCAGGCGAAAGCGCGAATGCGAAACCATTACCGCTTCTATACACTGCTACTGTGCGATCAGCTGTCGGAAGTGCAACTGGGTCATGCATGGCTAATTCTATGTGCTTCATACACGTTGCAAAATTTGGGACGGTCTATAGAGGGAACACGTGCGCAGTAGTCGGCTGCAAAAATAGTGAAAGGAGCAGACTGAATCTGTGTGGTCAAGTTCACGGACCGCTGCTGCACAAGGACTGCCTTTGTTGCCGGCCCTTCTCAATGCACAGCGTTCCTCGATGATAAAGAAGTTCACTCATCCGCTAGCGCGTTATATCGCTAACCTCCAAATAGAGGAATTCAACCTCGGAACGTGGGCAAGTGAGTACCGCTCGTTACACGGTAACAAATTAAGGGAGTGGTCCCGCTGCCTGGCATAGTAAGTTTCGAGCACGTAATCTACACCCATTCACCCTAACTCGCACTCAAACTTGCGCCCGCTCTATCGATCACCTCTCAAGAATACAATAAAATTCACAGGGTCTCTTATGTTATCCCTAAGACGACTTGAAGGCGAAAGCCCAAGTGGCGACGCATTAAAAACGGACGCATGACATACACAGCCCCCTTAATTCGCTTAGTCTACTTCGCTTAGTCATCCTCGTAAATCGCTTAGTCACCAATTTTAATTCTGTTGCCTTTAACTCGCCTGAGTCATCCCTCTTATTTCACTTAGTCACCCACTTAAATTCTCTTTATCATCCAACTTGCTTGCTTACGGGGGTATGAGCCATTGATGATGATAGTTTTTGTACCTTTCGCGTTGTCGACGCGTTTTGGCTCAAGGACTGTGAAGGTCGACAGAACAATGAGACATATAAGGCTTTCGCCTTAATAAGTGAATGGGCGCACTCATGAATCAATGCGCCGAAACATGGGTGACCACAACACCGACAGCACACGAATGTTCGAAGCTGAACGTTTCGTGACGATGCAGTGACTAGCGATAATACGTCTTTGCTACATGCTATTACAAAGTACAGAACATCTACGTTCCCAGCCTTGGGCGCATCAAGAAAAAATTCACCGCAACTGAGCACATCCGCGAGCGATTAGGCATAAAAATAAACAATCAAATATAGTGACCGCACTGAGGAACATTACTGAATCAGAAACATTTGGCACGCGGTGGCTCAGTCAGCTAAGGCGTTGCGCTACTGAGCACGAGATCGCGGGATCGAATCCCGGCCGCGGCGGCCGAATTTCGATGGACGCGAAATGCAAAAACGCCCGTGTGCTTGCGTTCTAGTGCACGTTAAAGAACCCCAGGTGGTCAAAATTAATCCGGAGCCCTCCACTACGGCGTGCCTCTTAACCAGAACTGCTTTTGACACGTAAAACCCCAGAAAGAAGAAGAACAGAAACATATGGCAAGCCACTGCTTCAAAGTTATTGTCGAACAAAGAGTAATGGACACTGATCCTGATTTAATTCAGAAGCGGAAAGCTTGGACAGCTTGGAATACATTTCTAGCGCCGCTCCTCGTACAAGCACCATATAAATACGCTGCATGCTTACACCGTTTGGACAAGGCTTAGCTCAGAAAGTGCTTACATGTCCTCTGAAGCTGTGGCCAAAGCTTCGTGTTGTCCACCAACTCACCGTTTACGATATCCGCCGAAACAAAGGTTTACGGAGCCGCTGCGGCGTCATGCACATACATAATATAAGCACGGAGGAAACTAAGGCTACCAATGGACGAGTCACCATGTGATCAAACACCGCCATGAAAAGGGTCTATGAAGTCATGAATAGGGTCTATAAAGGGCATGCAGGCTGGCGCTACTGAGCGCGCCCTATCGTGGAGGTAATCTGCGTTGGGTGCAAAGGTTGGCGACCTGAGATGACTTGGCTGTCCTCGCGCGCCTAGTTCGCGTTGAAGCGAGAGGCAGCACGCGGCCGTAGCGTTTTCCCCGCATGGCTCTCACGTCTCCTGAAATCTGCTGGCTTCCTGGCGTTGCGTGCGCGCCGCTGGTAGTCAGTATAATGGCGCAGTCGTTCGACAGGTGGCGCTGGTGTTTCGAGACTAGCGCCACCTGACTACATGTAGTGTACTACTCTAACCTGACGGCGTGGATACTCGGACGCAAAGGGAGCGAGCTTCCTTCTCTTGGGCTTGGGGACGGCGGCAAGGTCGATCTAAATAGCGAAGCTTGGAAAGAAAAGCGTGCCAAAAGCCTATTTCCAGAGACATCATGTAGTACAACACGATTGAAGCACGACTAGGTGAGGGGGGCACAAACACTGAAGGAAGAAAACCCCTATGTGAAAAAAAAAAGTTTTATCAGAATAGCACCAATAGATCAACAATTCCTTTTCAAATAAGTTTAGTGTACTAAAACAGCAAATGTTCATTTTTTTCTACATCGCAATGTAATATTTAGTTCTTGGCATTGACATATTTGATTCGCTCGACATTTTTGATGAAAGGTGTGAGTGTAGACGCACTGTGTTTCGTCCTGACGATAATTGCGGAGCTCTACGCGAAGAAACGTCGTGCTGTATTCGTTCACTTTCCGTAACACAGACTCGAGTGCCCTACAGGACGCAAAATTGGTAGGTTGAAATGTTTTCACAAAATGATAATATGTTGCAACGCTGTGTTGTCTGATAACTGTGGGATACGAATACATGGTGACTAAAGGTGGGTAATTGAGCGCAGGGAAACAAGGACAAAAGAAGACACATTGGATGCTCAGGAACGCACAAGCGCCTGTGCCTCCAATGTGTCGTCTTTTGTCCTCGTGTTTCTCTTCGCTCAACCACCTTTAGTCAATATGTACCAACAAGCCCACATCGCCACCCTGGTCGAATACATGGTGTCCCACGGAATTGTGAAAGCTGCAAAGATTCTGTGAAAAGGTTTCGCAAATGTTGTCATATATTGTGACTGTGTGCTGGTGTGCTGGCCAGAGTATTTTTCATCAATTGAAATATATGTTTTGTTTGGTCATGTATATTGGGTGCATACTTCTAGGCGAATAACATAACAGTGAACTTACTCTTGAAAACTCTCTTACACTGTCATTCATGCCCATCCTATCCTCTCAAGTTCTCAAGGAACCTACAGAGACAATTGCCGTCAATAAAACCTAATTATGTTCATCTTACGATACAGGCCACTCCTATAGTTTAATGACACGCTGGCGCGTCAGCTGAGGCGAGTCGCAAGTTCAGAGAAGAAAAATAACTGCTTGCGTAGCGGTCGGAATGCCGAACCCTATAAAGAAATTCAAACATGCGCGCCAAACAGCATAAAAATCTCGACTTCACTTCCATTGATAGGTGTGTCGTCATACTTTTTTTTTACAGCGAAGCTGTTGAGGGCTCAGTCTCCGATGGTCGTGTCCGCTTGTAGAAAAAAACTCTCATTGGCCGTATGTTGTATGTGTGAGTGAAAGCGCGCGAGGGACGCGCACTTTCACGGGGAGCGAACGCACGGCGGAGAGCAAACGCGACTTCTTCTGTCGCGCGAAAGGCCGTGGGGGTCCGGGAGGGAGCGAGGGGAGGCGACGTTTAGCTGCGGCACCAAATGCGTATCTTGCGACCGGGCGCAAGGGGAACTGGCGACTCAATCACCCACGCGAAAGGAGGAAAGCGGGAAGGCAGCGCGGGAGGGAGAGAGTGCGGCTTTTGCTCTGCGAGCAATTAAAGCAATTAACTGCATACTTGTACTTTGCGCGGCGCCGGGCGGTCGCGCGCACCGTATCTTGAAAGCGATCTGCAACACGGCTCCTACCTTTGTATGCGCTGTGCTTTCGCCGCTCAGTTTCCGATGAAGCGATAGACCGCATGAACCTTCGCTCGCTGCTGCTGGCGCGCTTGCTCACGCCAGCGTTTTGACAGCGGTTGTGTGCGGTCATCGAGTGTGATCTATTCATGTTTGCGTGTGCGCGCTGATACCATCCGTGTTAATTCAGTTAGTAAGCGAATGTTTCCAAGTTTATACAGCCAATAAAACTACTATCCTTATTCGGTATAGCTCGCTACTAATTTGCTATCGCAATTGATGCGTCGCCTTTCGGGCGAAACTGCGTCTTTTTTGTTTCGCACTTTTAATATTTCAATCTGAGGAGATTTAACATAAAAGGCATGCGCTGCCGGTGTTTTGTTTCATGACATTTGTATTGGGCTGTCATTCTCAAAATTCTGAGGCGCTGTATAAACTTGGACATGTAGCAGCACCAGCAATGTTCAGAACTGTTTTCGACGGCGGCGGCGTTTTGCCCGCGTTCGCACAGAACGCTCGCGGCATTGGTGACGTGTTTATGAAGAACGTGCCAACCTTTGCCGTACACCCTATGGTGGTGTACCGTAGCGACCATAAGGTCATGGTCCCTGTGGCCACTAAATAAATGAAAACCACCGGATCATATATATTTCTCATTCTTTAATAGTTCAAATAACCAATTAAACCATCACATCTTAACAATCATAATTGGAAATACATAATTCCCACCATAGTACAGCTTCGTTGGTATTCCATCTCCACCCCAGTGGAAGGGCTGACAGTTGTGTTTTGCAGAAGTTGGCCCCACGACGCACAGAGGGCGACGGTTGCAACACGCCGCCACTTTCTAGACATGTGGACTCATGTGGAAGCTTCGCTACCAGTTTACATATACCTTGGCGGCGGCGCGCAGACGTCTTGCGCGCCCGGCAGCACGATTCGCGGGACCGTCCCGCGAAAGACTTCGAAGCAGGTCTCCGGGATGGACGAACACGATCGTTCGAACTGGCCACCGTTAGCGTGATAGTAAACGCGAACGATTAGGCGTTGGTGACCAGCACGGGGGCGAACATATTCGCTCAATACCCTGTCGCGGTGAGTCCGACTTCCTCGACAAGCACTTTGCAATTTGTGACGTCACAAGTTTTCAAAGTATTTTGTCCTATACTTGAGTCGTATGAGCACAGAAAAAGTGATAGAAACTTGCCATTTTTAGTAGAATTAATTTCTATAGAATGCAGTGCGTAGTCCTCCTTTATTGATAAACAGTAACTAATCCCGCGAGTAGTCGCGGTCAAAATGCATGACGTCACGGCGAGCTGGTGCAGGAACGTCAGGGCGGCGTCGCACCTGCCTTTCGCTTTTGCACCCAGGATGGCTTACCAAGCCTATACCGTCTGTCACAGTTAACGTTAGGCTGTTCAACGAAAGAAAAAAAATGAGAGAATTATGGTGCAAGATACAATTTATAAGACCTACGGTGTTCGGTCGACGGAGGTCTGACGACCGAACACCGGCCGTAGTTCTTATAATATTCTACCGTGACTTTTAAATCTTTTTTCCTTTCTTTTTCGCTTTTTTTTCTTTGTTGAAGAGCTTGACTAACGTTAGCTGGCACACCCCATATACACTTTCGGTAAGAGAGGCCATTTTGACTTAACATTCATTTTAAGTGTTCCTTTGACGTACCGCGCCTCTTGGACGCTCACATTTCAGCTCTGAAAGGCGGATATATTTTAGGCTAAAATTATCCCGCATTCCTCGGCTAAGCGTGGCACAGTGGTCGCTTGCCTGTCGTGCCTCAGCTGCACCTCGGGAAGGCCGTGGAGCTGCCCGGCTCTCAGACAGTCGCGGCAGTTTGTCCCGAGCCAGCGCACGCGGTGGCCATCGACGGACGGAGCTGCAGGTAACGGGACGCAGTGGCCGACCACCGGTCGGCGCGGCGTTCCGACGCGCGACTCGCGGTCACCCGCGAAGTTGGGGAAGCGGCCCGCGGGGTCAACTCTTTCGGCTGACCTCCCATTAGGCTGAATGGGCCGCGGCTAATTCAGCGGCCGGGAAACGCCACGGAGGTTCCTCCAAAATTAGCCGCTGGCGCGCGGCACTTTCGCCCCTCGGGAGCGTGGAATACATTAGTGCCCGGCGCCCTGACCTGCGCATTACGTGGACTGACCCTTCCGCCGGGGCCCTATTAATTTTAAGAAGAGCACGCTCGGCGAACCAATTGTGGCCGACGTCACGATCTATTCTCACTTCTCGCCGTGACCCTTCGAGATCAAAGACGTGCTGAACCCGGATCAATAACAATGCTAACGCCACGCCGACCCCGCGGCCGCCCTTCTGCGCGGCGCGGTCACGCGCGTCCCCTTCCTCTCGCGATCGGAACCAGAGGCCCGCGCTGGTAATTATTGTTATTCCCCGTGGAACCGCGGTGCGATATTTTCGCCTCGTGGCCGACGCGCACGATCCGGCGCTCATTTCCATCCTAATTCGCTTTCTTCGGCCAGAAAGCGCGCGTGGTCGACGCCCGCCCTTCTTCTGCTGCAGGCATGCGGCGGCGGCTGCAGCGCGCTCTTGATCTGCAGCGCGCTGTCGCACACGCCGCGCTCTGTACTCCCAGCAGGCACTTCCCATGCACGACACCGCCGTCCGTGGCGCCTTCCAGACACTTGAGCCGGGAACGTCGCAGTTCAAAACAGTGTGACGCCTGGTTCAACCCAGGTGTCGTTATATCATCATCATCATCATCATCATCATCATCATCATCATCATCATCATCATCATCATCATCATCATCATCATCATCATCATCATCAGCCTATATTTATGTCCACTGCAGGACGAAGGCCTCTCCCTGCGATCTCCAATTACCCCTGTCTTGCGCTAGCGTTTTCCAACTTGCGCCTGCGCATTTCCTAACTTCATCATCCCACCTGGAATGATGAAGGGATGATGACGCGCCTACCACCTGGGATGATCATCCCACCAGGTCGTTATATATATATCGGTGGCCACGGGAAGTGCGAAACACAATAGTAGGTAACACTGTTGTGTGTATGAAACGATTATTAATGCGACGTCGTTCTTTCTCTTGTCATATATCAGAGAGAGAGAGAGAGAGAAAGCGAAGAGAGGAAAGGCAGGGAGGTCAACCAGACGAACGTCCGGTTTGCTACCCCACACTGGGGGTAAGGGAAACGGGGAATAAAATGAGGAGGGTGGTGCTTGGTCATGGTGCTTCGCTGCACACTGTGTGTGCAGCGAAGCACCATGACACCAAAGTCCCATAGCTGGTGATGTGCGTTGACGACATCTGACATGAACCAAGGGCCAGTGGTCGTTGCGTGAATAGGAGGCTGCGGGTGGGCCATGGGGCCTACTCGAGACTTGCAAGCACTGGATTAAGAGCACCCAGTACTTGCACTGCACTTCGCGCTGACGGAGTATGCAGCTTGCTTAACACGAAGGGTAGTTATAAGGGACCGAAGCATCACAACCACTTGCCGGTCTTCTTCGGGCAATTTATCAGGAGTCGGCATTGTGGACTCTAGCGCGGTGCACTGTATCCTTTGATGTGACTGTGGTTCCGGCTGTGGCATCGGCTATGGCATCGGCTGTGGCATCGGTTGTGGCTCTGGCTGTGGTCTCGGCTGTGGCTTCAACTGTGGCGTCGGCAGGGCGAGAATATTCGTAGCCAAAACGAGAACGAGAAGCATGCAGTGAGCAAAATGACAGCCTAACAGCTGCTATGTAAAAGCACGACGTGCTCCTCTCTCCCTGTTCCCAACCCCACACCCACTTGCAGGCCGATGTTTAATTGTCCGCAGATGTAGCTGGATAGTTTCAGTGCCGTCAGCAGTAATCTTCTTTTTTTAACCTTCATTTTAAAGTAAAAAAAAAAAACAGCCATTTACTACTACAAACAGACAATAACAAAATATATAAATATGAAAATAAAATAATTAAGACATCTGCTCTCAGAAGACTCCTCGGGGCGCATAAAAAGTAAACAAACGTCGGAGACTATAATGACTCAGTCACGTCTGCTTTGAGCGTGCAACAGTGTGTATATATATATATATATATATATATATATATATATATATATATATATATATAGAGAGAGAGAGAGAGAGAGAGAGAAATGATGTGCACGTAACCTAAAGACAATACAACGACCGAATATGACGCGAAATTTATTTGCCTTACTTGTTTGGGCGCAAAAATCACACGTGGTAGGAATAGGAAATCGTAATAGGTGCGCCTATTCGTATACACATACCAGAGGGAGCCGGGGTACATTAATTATGCGTCATTTGTATGATAACAATGTGCAAGGTAGCCCTGAGTGCGATGAGTAAACAACGGGTGGGAGAAAAGAGAAAGAAAGCAGCACGCCTTTGGACGATTACAACGGAGGCGAGAAGACAAGAAAAGAAACGAACACTTCCGATCGTGTTGTCGGCGGTAGCCCAACGCATATTAGCGGGTGCTAAGCGCCTGTTGCCGTTCACTCTCCCGGCGGCTTTGTTTAGCTTCAAACGACCCTGCGAAGCCCATCAACGCGCGCGCGCGGAGTTGGCGCAGTCGCCAGGCCGAAAGGGCAGCAGCGCTGCGACGTGACAAGGCGCGCGTGTCGAAACTGCGCGCGCTGGAACAAAGCGGCCGGACGCCACAATGCGCGCGACATCGAAGGGCCCCCCTCCCCCAGTCCCTTTTCCGAAGGCGACAAAACAATGGTCGCTACAGCCGCCACCGTGAGCTCGACGCTGTCGGCAGCGCGCCTGCCCGCCAAGGCCGCTTTCACCCGGCCGGTCGAGCGCCACCCTTGACCTTCCCGCAGGTTTCTCCGGCCAGCCGTGACACGGGCGCCTTGGCCTCCGTCCAGGGCCGCGGGCCCGCTCGCGCGACAGTCCGGACACAACAACAAAAGAGCATGCCCTCCGAAGGGACCACCGTCCCCGACCGCGTCTATCGCGCTCGCTGCCACCCGGGCTCTCTGCAGGGTGAGCCGCCAACGCAGAGCGACAAGGCCGCGCAGCGAATGTGCTGGCCCGGCGCCCGTCTATGGTGGGAGCCGCGCGCCTGCGAATCCCGCATTTGACATGCGGCGCGCGTGCGCCGTCCTCCCGCGGTCTTCGAGCGCAACCTCGACCCTGTAGACGTACCGAGAGCCATGCGCGTTGTCAGATGAGGGATATTGTTACAAGCCCGAGCGAGGGGAGTAGAAGCTGTGCTCGTAAATCATCTTCTGCATGCTACACGGACCAGCTGTCCTGTAAAAAAAGCCTGCATGGCAACAGTGTTGCAGCGAAGACGGATTTTAGCCGAAAGTGGCCAAACAGAAAATACTACACGTGGAAGCGAACGATGGAGAGAGATAATTGATTTTAGCATTCGGGAACGTCTCCTGGTCCTCTTCGAATTCGCGAAAGAGATGGGAATCTTACAACTTGTTTGACACTGCATGACCGGTTCCCCCTCCCACCACCTAGATATTCTCAGTGACCCGATTTTTTTTTCTTTATGCTCCTGTCTCCACTTTCCCGCGCTCATGCTAATGATCTATCCTGACAAGTAAATTGTCTATTCAACCATTCATTATCCGCGTAATCTCCAATTACCCCTGTCTTGTGGCAGCTGACCCCACCTTATACCTGCAAATTTCCTAATTCAATGCAGCACCTAGCTCTCTGCGGTCCTCGACTACTCTTTCCTTTTCTTGGCACTCATTCAGTAACTCTAATAAACCACCAGCGCTATCCTCCTGCTTCTTAACCTTACGCCTTACATTTTTGTTCCTTCGTTCGTTGCGCGGTCCTCAACTTCTTCTCAAGCTTCTTTGTTAACCTCAAAGTTTCTGCCCCACATGTATAGTACAGTTAGAATGCAACGGTTATACACTTTTTTTTTTTTTTTTCACGGTAAGCTGCCAGTCATGACTTGGCCTGCCGTTCCACTGGCAGGGGGGTTCCAGTGCCTGCCGTATGCACTGGAACCCCCTTTTCATTCCTCTGTAAATTTCCTTCTCATGATCGAGATCCCCTGTGAGTAATTAATTGCCCTAGATAAAAGTAACCTTGCACAGATTCTAGGGGCTGACTGCCAATCCCGAATTCGCGTTCTCTTGTCAAACCCATTCAGCATTACCTTTGTTTTCTGAATATCAATCTTCAACCCTACTCTTAGACTTTGTAGGATAAAGATAATCATTTGTTGCAAGTCACCTACAACGTTGCTGATCAGGACAATGTCATATCTGCAAACCGCAGGTTGCTGAGATATTCACCATTGATCCTTACTTATAATCCTTCCCAGTCTAATAGCTTGAATGCTTCTTCTAAGCATGCGTGCAGTGAACAGAATTAGAGAGACTGTGTCTTCTTGCTTGGCCCGATTTTCATGTGAAGAGTTAAGGTAGCTGTGGATGATGATCTATGGGGTTTTTATGGCGCAAGGGCCAGAGATGACCAGAGGTAGCTGTGGAATCTTTATAGATATTTCAATAATCCAATTAGTTTATTTCAGTTTTATTACAAAAGAAACTACGGTATGTCCCTACATGTATACTCCTTGACTACGCAAAGCCTCAATGACTGCTGGAATGCCGAATGCCTTTTCGTAATTATGAAAGCCACATAGACTGGTTATACTCCGCAGATTTCTCAATTAGCTGATTGATGACACGAATGCGATCCACTGTTGAATACCCCTTCCGGAACTCAGCCCGGCCGTTCTCTGGGTTGATTGAAGTCAAGAGTTGCCTCGATTCCATCGGAAATTAGTTCACAATATGCAATACGCCGATGCATTGCGCGTAGTCTAAACCAGTGGAAGTGAATTATTACCGCCTCCGTCAACGTTCCTGCCAGGTGGACGGAACAATCAAGCACATATTAGAGAAAGGAGATTTTCTGGCTCCGTATAGCTAATAGGACACTTAAAAGTGAAGCAGGAGAGCATGTTAGTGGACTTGGTACATATAAGTAAACGACTGCAAAACGAACGGTGTGAGGAGGAAAGCCAAGCAGCACTGTCTCTCGAGTCGCCTGCTATGTTTTCTTTGTATTGTCCGTGTGCACACGAACAGGGACAGTGGTACAGCGGGCACGTGGCCCCCTACCGATTATCCTCCTCCTCCTCCTCCTCCTCCTCCTCCTCCTCCTCCTCCCCGCTTTGCGAAAGAAAGCTGTTGATCCTTATACACGTGAAGGGTGAATTTGCGCGCACGAGGATGAAACTTGGCAAATCTGTCAGCACAGAGGCACCATGTTTTGCACAATGCCGGGCCATGTGCATATCACAAAACGTTTATTTTTAATTATGGGGTTTTATGTGCCAAAACCACTTTCTGATTATGAGGCACGCCGTAGTGGAGGACTCCGGATTAATTTGGACCACCTGGGGTTCTTTAACGTGCACCTAAATCTAAGTACACGGGTGTGTTCTGCATTTCGCCCCCATCAAAATGTGGCCGCCGTAGTACCACAAAACGTTGAGTAAACTGTTTCGAGCCATACCGGCAGCTGTACGTGCATATATGTATGTAGAGCTCACTAATCTTGATGTATAAGTGGAATCACTCGTATGCAGTGATCAAAATGCACGAACTCAGCCTCACAAAGGTGCGCTACCGTAAAATGTAGAAGACGTGTGTCACTGTTATGTTTATACATTATGTTTATAGATTATGTTTGTACATTTGATTTGATTTGCTGGATACCCGGCAGGGCAACACCGCAAGTGGCGACGCACACTCGCGTCCGATGTTTGGAATATGTGTAGCTCGTCGAACGGTTCAGCTGAATGCGTGCTTTTCTGCAGGCACGCATGACGCGTCTCTTCGTCAGTTCACGCCTTGGCAGTCCTGCACCCTCGAGGTCGGGATGGCAGGCTCCCGTCGGGGTCGTGCACGTGGTCCGGTGGCTCGTTGGCCCCCTTTGACGGGCAGTCTTGCGGCGCGCGGCTCAAGGGACGCGGCGCGTGAAATCAGCCTAATCAAAGCGTCGGATTAGGACTGCTTTCCGAAGGGCGCATGCCATCCGTGTAGCAAACGGATCGCTTTCCGGTGAGCGAACCGAAGCGAGGGTCGTGACGCGCGGTCGGGGCGCACGGGGGGAGAAGCCGACCGTAAGCCGCTACATGCGCTAACTAACCCGCGCTCGGCCACCTACGAAGGTGAGCAACGCGAGCGAGGGATCAGTGACCTGTAGTGCGAGCGGCGCTGCTCCCGCGGGGCGGATGGCGGCGCGCTCTCCCGTCTGCACTCCTTCAAACACATCGGGCCCGAAAAACAGTCTGACACATCAGTGCCTGGTGCGGTCACGATCGTCACGCTTAACTAGGTCCTAAACTTAGGCCGGTTAGTTTGTGCAACTATAAAAGACTGCCCGAAATGTAACCGGCCGAGCAAACAAGACGCTCTGGATGCCTCCGCTGTGCGCCCCCGCTCGACTCCCCCGCGCCCCAACTTGCAAGTCGTCCGCCGAACAGTCAGAATCGGGCAAAGATTTGCCTGCCTCGATTGTGGCGCGCGCGGCTAAGCCGCAACGTGACTGGGCCGGATTAAAGGTGCCACGAGCCGGGCTCGCTGCCACCGGAGCCTGACGGATGGCTGCGATAACCGCAACGAGATACGAGCCTCGGAGTGTTCCGCCACTGACGACCTCGTCCACTCATCCGTGCGCGGCAGCATTCGGCCACTGACGCTCGCATGCAGACGAGCCAGCCAAGGGTGAAAGTTCGCCGCTCTCCGGGCGCGTTCACACTTGCGATGGAAGCGACGTAATCACTTCTCGCATGGCGATCATATGTAGCGGCCGGAGAGCCGCGACAGACTCCAGCGTCGACACTGCCGACAATATGCGCCCTTCTCGTCCCAAAGACGTGCACCCTCCGATAAAAGACGACGGCCACTAATGCTTCAGTTTGCGCAGAAAGTGGATGCATGGCGTGCTTTGTCTTCTTTTCAGTGTTTTTTTTTTTTAATTGTTTTGAAGGTAAATTGCCAAACACACGCGGTATCGTTTCCTTCACCACTGCGGATCGGTGGACAAAATTGCCGTTGTCAATACATGTCAACACATGGTTCCTTGGAACTTCACCGAGTCCGGCGCTCCGGCTTATTCACAGAGCCGGCCCCGCGACCGACATATATACGGAGCGTATACATATATGCGCGCGACTCCTGAGTCACGCGTATATATGTCCTAGACCGGCAGCATTTGCCGCGGGCTTCTGTCGGCGGCACGCTGAAAACTACCGATTATAACAGACAGCAGCGCCGCGACTCTCCTGACAAGCATTTATTGCTATGGATATGAACCGGTTCGAAGCATTTTTTACAGTTTCTTTTACTCTGCGTTTTTTTTTTATATATAGCCCTGTAAGGAGTGTTTTGCTATGGGATGTGCATACACATTGAACTACGTGAATGCAATTATATTTGACGGTTAACATATTTTTTACCGTCATCATCTTATTTCATCATGAAAGTCCGGTGGGTGCCATGGCATCGTCACGACCACTATAATTATGTAGACGACGAGACTGTCTCATTTTACACCTGCCAGCTCACCTATTTCCCTTTGGTCCCCGTTCCATCCTTGTAGCCCGAAAATATCTTCTCCGACGGGACATACGCTCTCTAATCCACCCGTACGTGTGTCTGCTTCCTTCAACATAATCTCACTTCGGGATGTGCGCGGATGCGGATGTGCACTACCTTCGGGATCGGCTCAGGAAAGAGGTTTGAAACATACCCAATACGGAAAAGTGGGGATAAAGTCGCTAAGAAAGACGGTGGCTTTAGTTAATAAACATAGATGAGATTGTCCGATGACAGGATTCAAACAGAGGACTCCTAACACAACAGCTCGTTTTTACTTAGTCAGCTTAAGTTTAATTAAATTCATACTGCCACTACAGCTACGAGTCTTACACTTGGTGTAATATTTTAACATGTTGCTATCGCCGTCATTGCTTCGCCATTATGGCGAAACTATGATTTTTTTTTTCATTTTATGTCATGTCCTTTATCAGCAACACAATGGCGAATTTCGTTGATTTGGGACACCAATCGATCACAATTTCAGCGTCTCAAACTTCGAACACCTTGAAGGGCTGCGTTAGAGTAGCAGAATATTGCCCATTTGCAAGGTGATTCCTTTTTAATATATTCAACAGCGGTGCGAACAGCGGCGAGTTCAGAACCTGTAGATGTCGTGACGTGTGAAGTCTTGAAATTGACGACCGATCAATATGGAAGGGAGCCCTTCGAGCTTCCCGAAACCAAACCGTCCGCGTGAACATGGATTCAGTTCGTGTACGAAACATATAATAGCTAGAATGTGATATGCTTTACAGCCGCAGAGGACATTCGCAAAAAAAAAAAAAAAAAGTTGGTGTTTTATTGCGGGCAAGAATGTCAATGACGTAGAGTGGTGGTTAGCCGCATTTGCTCTGGAAAAAGGCTGCCTTGGGGTGGATCTGTTCTCTGGCAAGCGAGCGAGTCAGGAACTCTGGAAATATGGCGAATATGGGCCTAGAGTGCGTCGAAGGTTATACTATATGTCGCTAATGGGTGAACTCTGGCGATGGCAATTGTTGCTACGGTTGAAGCACACCGAGGTAGCTCCAGGCATGTTCGAAGGGTTTGGCCTTGAATGCTCTGTAGCGCGGGGATGTTATTTTGGCATTGCTGGACAGCACTAGTGAGCTATATCGCAAGTATCCTAGGAAGAGCGTTCTGTATAGTTGGAGCATAGATGTCACGGATGTGCCCCACGTTTCACCTGCGAGAAACCTTAGTATGTGGGCGTTATAGGGGTGAGGCTCTTCTTCAAGTATGAGATGTGGGGGCTCCACGAAAGGCCTCTGTCGATAATAACGCCTATGAGTCGGTGAGATTCTATGGTGAGAAAAACCTGTATGTTGCTATATATCATATATGGGGCATGCCCACATATAAGGTATGGGAACATACGGATTTTTGCGTTTTTGTATGTTCAAATGGGATTATTGGATATGGGGCCGATGTTTTTGTTTAACGTTTTTTTGTTCGTTTTTTTTTTCGCTAGGGAAGACTCTCTCCCGAAAATTTGGGCTGGGGACACCTTCTGTAACCTGGGCCACGGGGCCCTGCCCCTGAAGCTCCCATGGACAGCCCAAAGCTTTCTGCCCAATGTCTGCAGCGGATGCTCGCAATTCTGCTGTGGCTGTGTCCAGCTAAGGAAAAAGGGGCCACTCGGGAGAAATCGCTTATAGGTGCCGGGATACGGACAGACCAGTGACTACATGCGGTTAATCATGGACAATAAGTTTACCGATGCACTTGTGCAGTTTCCTCGCGAATAATATACCTGGACCCCCCCCCCCCCCCCAAATAAAAAAAAATAAAAAAGAAAGAAATGACAAAAAAAGGAAACAGTGATCAATATATAATAACGAAGGAATCCGTTATATGCTATTTCTTCAGTTTATCTCTCAGAAGAGGAAATATGAAGTCGCATTTTCAGCACCAAGCGGTGACACGTGTTCTTGGCATACACCTGCACCGTGCACTAAGAGCGAGTTAGTAGTATACTATACGGTCATTCCTGGTTTTTATACCGAGGTGGCGAGCCCGATTCTATGGAGCCCACTCCGGCATATATCTAAATGCAAATTATCGTGCCCGAGGGACGCCGCGCTGTTGGTGATCTAGAGCCACACGACGCGGCCCCACTGCATGGCAGCCGCGGTGCGGAGCGCCGCAGGGCGTGCGAGAGCAGAAGAAACGGCAGAAAGAAGAAAGAGTAGCGCCGTGCCGACTGTTTCGCGAACGCGAAATGGCATGGCTCGCTCTTCTTGGCACGCGAGAGAAAATTAAAAACAAATATATACGGAGGAGTGACTTTCGCCCGTGCCCAGGAAGAGCGGGGTTCCTGCGAGCCGTTCGTCGGCCGAGCAGCGGGCGAACCCGTGGCAGAGTCGGCGTTGCGTGTGCTCCGCTTGCGCGCACCAAGGGAGTCTCGTCGGGGCGGGGGAGGCGGTGCCGGGATCACGATCTCGGCGTGGCACGACTCTCGGCGGCCGATCACGACGCTGGCCTTCCCGGGGCGCGCACGAGGCGCCTCCCTGAATGGCCCCGAGTCCGGTTACCGCCTCGCGGGACGCCAATTTGTGCGCCCCACCGCCGGAAAAGCCGCACTTCCGGCTACACGCCGCGCTATGCAAATACGCGCGCGCCGCCGGAGAAGTGCGACCGCAACCCGGTGCGCGCGTGGCGGCCCGAGGGGTGGCACGTGCAGCAGCCATGGCGAGCACTCTCCGCCAGCAGCTGTGACGGGAGCCGCGCCAATTCGCTCTACTGGCATCCAGGAGTATTCGGTTCAAAGTGCAAATTCTGTGACGAGGCAGCAAAGGCTGGCTCACATGGTGTGGACATGTTCGTCTAAGCATGATAGCTCGCGCACTCTAGAATCATGGGAGGCTTTGTTCCGCAGCCCAGACCCCAACGTCCAGCAGGACATCATCGGTCAAGCCCTTGCTGCTGCTGTGTCTCAAGGTATTCCGGCCGACGGCTAGGGGCGATGGGGGAGAAGGATTTCTCTGCTGACGTTCACTGACTGGTGTTTCTAATAAATTTGTCCCTCCTCCTATACAGAATGGGTGATGTCCTGTGACTCCTCCCAGGTGGCATTCGGATCCCTGCGCACGCCCTCAGTGGTGGCTCAGTGACTGGCGTTCGGCTGCTGAGCCCGAGGTCGCGACATTGAATCGCAGCTGAGGCGGTGGCATTTCGATGGGACCGGAATGCAAAGCACGATCGTGTATACTTAAATTTAGGCGCAGCTTAAAGAACTACAGGTGGTCTTAATTCTTCCCCCACGCCGCCTCTCATATGGCCCGTGTGATGCTTTTGCTCATTAAACTTATTAGTTGTCATATTGAGATCTCTCGAGACTGTACGCTTTGTGAATGCATGATATGATGATGTTCTCAAAAGCTCATGGAGAATTAATGTGCACCGCATAGCATACGAAGCTTCTCACTGCAGATATCTGTAGGCGCCTTCGTGCACATTGCAACAGCACCCTAAAAATAGCTCACGTATAGCACGATTAATCACGTTAGCAGCGGCCTATATGTCTTCGCTCGTAGAAAAACAATCCTTAGAATTCAGAATGTTATGATCTCTTTGAAGCTCAACTTTACATCCCATTGGCTCAAGACGGCTATCAATTATCTGCCACGTGCGGGTGTGTGTTCATGGTACATGTGTCGTCTTCAGCCAGATTGCCTACAGCTTTTCATTTAAGCAACACGAGATGGTTCTGTATAACTAAACGCTGGCTGAATGGCAAAGTAGATACTCCCACTTTAAAAGAACTAAAGTGTGGGGCTTAACGTTCTGAAACTGTAGAATGGGTTATGAGGAATGCCGTAGTGCACGGCACGCGAGCGCTTTAATGAGATTAGAATTCTTAGGGAAGTTCCCCCCCGTTGCGGTATGTATGTATGTATGTATGTATGTATGTATGTATGTAGTATGTATGTATGTATGTTATGTATGTATGTATGTATGTATGTATGTATGTATGTATGTATGTATGTATGTATGTATGTATGTATGTATGTATGTATGTATGTATGTATGTATGTATGTATGTATGTATGTATGTTTATGTATGTATGTATGTATGTATGTATGTATGTATGTATGTATGTATGTAGTATGTATGTATGTATGTATGTATGTATGTATGTATGTAACCGCGGCTTTTCAATGAAAAAAAAAATGCTTTAAAATTTATCCGGTGCTCGGCGAGATCGCCCCCGCGTTACACGGGTTCTTCAAGCACAGCTGCCCGAAGCTTTAGCCCGGGGGTCCGAAGCTAGAGTGCTTCTTTCTTCACCAGGAGGCCTTGGGTGAAGAAAGAAGCACTCTTTCTCACCGGTTCGTATTAATAAACTTTAATTTGTTTTATCTCTCTCTCTCTCTTGGTAGAATGTGTAGACGGGGTTGTAAACAAAGTAGCCCTTGAAAGCGTATGGTTGCGCCAGGAAAAGCGTTAGGAAGCAGAGATGCACCAACTAGGAAGCAGAGACGCGGTGGCATGGGCGATGCTGGCTACTCCTTTCCCCTTAGCCATACAATACATTGCAAATATATGCCGGATCAATAAAGAATCAGGCAAGTTTGCACTCGGTCGCACAAAGCTTAGGCACAGCGAAGCTTACTGGCTGCTACTGCTAGGTATGAACTTGGTTGCTGCTAGGTCTTAACTTGGTTTAACTTAACTACGCATGTAGCAAGGTATTCTCGAGCGATCATTTTCGGAGGTACCTTCCCTTTCGCGACATTTCGCGTGACTAGCGCTGGACACGGGGGTGCCTACGAGCGACAGCGCTCCTGGCATGCCACAAACGCAGGCAGGCTAACCAAGGTTGGCACAGTGCCAAGAACGCTGCTGCTTGCCGACGCCGAACGCGTTGGAGGCTAGCCGCTCGATATCAATCGGCCAGCTTCGCTGTGTCTTGAGCTCTGCGCGGCCTAGTGCAAGCTTTCGCCTTTTTTTTTTCCCCCCCTCCTGGCTCAGCGCTCCGCGGAGAGGAGAGGCAGGGGTCGGGAAGGCAGGGAGCTGGCGAGGAGGAGACCGCGTGCGCATGCACGCGGTCTCCCCCTTTTTTTCCGGCTTGTCATGACTACCACGGTAGGGTGGCCACCCTAACCATGGCTACGCACCACAAATTACGGCTGGCTTAAACAGCTTCGCTGTTAATAAATAAATAAATAAATAAATAAATAAATAAATAAATAAATAAATAAATAAATAAATAAATCCTGCGTAATTGAACCATATAATAACTAAAATGTAAACACGACTCGGAATGCGCTTACGGATTGTTCACAGAAATTTTGAACAGCTTCATCGTACGCCACGACACATACAATTTATACACCAAGTGCTAAGTACGTGATAAAAAGTAAATAAATAAATAAATAAATAAATAAATAAATAAATAAATAAATAAATAAATAAATAAATAGAAATAAAATTGGATTACAGTGACGGGCAGTCAGCATTCATTCAAGAACTCACTTTGATCACTCTCGAGAGAAACATTTACGGTGCCGCAGATTTTTAATAGCGCGACACAGGACACAGAAGAAAAAAACCACAGGACATGTGCCGTGGTGTTAAAAATCCGCGGACGATTTCACAAAGCTTTTCATTGATAAGAACTGTTTGTTATTGTTCGACTACCTTTGCTAATAACATGCCGGACATCACGATTCGCTGATATTTTCTCGATACAAACTGTTCATAGGGTAACAAATTTTTTGTAAATTCTGGTATAGTACAGTTTTACAAGATGTGTACCAACCAGCCCAACTGCCCACGCTGTTGACGTTCAAGGTTCCCTGCGACGCCTCTCGCCGACGCAGCTGTTTCAATGATTTTGCTCTGTGCCTCTGCGTTTCCTCTCCTCTCATCAGTGCAGACGCGCTCGCAAGATCGATCAGACCCGGGTCGGTTATCGGCCATGCCTGCACATTACGCCCGTGTTCGTCAGATGCATTTTGGCATCGGTCGGAAGGGAGACCACCTGGAGGGCAGTGCCGATGAGTCACCTCCTAGCGCGCTGCATTTCAGGTGTCCGCCGGCAGGGAATTCCCCGACTGTCCTGCATGGTTCCGGCGCAGCACGTTTGGCGGCCCACGGTACTCACCCGTACAGAGCGCAACTGTGCTATACGTCCTTCCTTTATTCTCGTTTTCCTCTCAAGCGAATAGCTATCTTTGCATTTTTCGCTCATTTTCGTGGTCGGTGCACGGTCGGTGGTCGCTGGTCGGACTTGCGATAAGGCGCCGGTGCAAAGGTCCCGTGCTCTCGCGCAATCGAGTTGCGGAGCGCGTTCGCCTCTGAACAGCAACTATATAGATGTTTGATATAGAAACGTGCTATTGCGCGTGTGCTTTGATGCGTGTGAAAGTTTAGATGTGGTATAGTGGAGCACTTGGCAGGAAAGCGTTCGTTCGTCCGTTCGTTCGTCCGCTCGCTGGTTCGTTCCAGACTTGTAGACATTACAACAGAAAAAAAAAGCAACCAATTATAATTACTTCATTCAAAAGTGCAATTATTGTAGTTATCAATTAGTGCCTCAGGAATGTTATTAGGCAATTATTAAAATGTAATCGGTAACTATAGTACGTTACTTTCCTTCCAGCTTGTATTAACGAGGGAACAAATCCTGGCCGCGGCGGCCACATTTCCACGGGGGCGAAATGCAATAACGCCCGTGTACCGTGCTTTGGGTGCGCATTAAAGAAGGTGGTAAAAATTAATCCGGAGTCCCCTACTACGGCGCGCCTCATCCTATGAGAATTGAACGAAATTGAATGTCGCATGAAGATCTACACCTATATCAAGTCCTTTCTAACCAATCGCACAGTCACCATCGGCCTTGGTCAGACGAGATCTAACACAGTTGAAATGCCGAACAAAGGCACAACGCAAGGCGCAATACTATCCCCCCTCCTATTCCATATAGGTATGAGGAAGCTCGCGAAAAGCTTAGACCAAATGTCCAACCTAGGGTATGCTAGATACGCCGATGACATTACGCCGTGGACAACATCCGGCTCCCCCGGCCAAAAGTAACAGACACTGCAAAAGGCAGCCGACGTAGTCTCGCTCTTCGCCCGGGGCAGCGGTATGAAATACGCCCTGGACAAGTCCGAGATTAATTGTAAGACGACATGGACGGAGATGCAAAACTAACGAGGTCGTAGACTTTTTTCTGGATAATCAACGCATCAGCGAAGTCCAGAAAGCGAGCATTCTCGGCTTCTGGCTACAAAGCAATGGCAAAGCTGATCACACAATCAAGACCTTAAGAACAACGATAAAAGAAATATCCCGTATGGTACATATATAGGGTCACCTTCAATAGGAAAGGCTTTCGAGAAATCGAGACGCTTAGACTCACACAGCCCTCGTATACGAGGGCCTGTGGTATTCTCATGGTATGGTAGACTATATGTTAACCGGCTAATTATAGTAATCCAGCTAACATATAGTCCACCATACCTTGAGCTCAGTAAGGATGAGGAGGAGCGGATAGACGCCATGATAAGAACATCCTATAAGGTGGCACTGGGCCTCCCAAATGGGACACCCACGGGAAGGCTACTAGCTATATATAGGCCTACAAAATACCTTTGCTGAACTGCGGGCGGCAGTGTGGATGTCGCGACGGGAGCGCCTCAGCAACTCCCGTTTGGACAGAGCTATATTAAGCAGGCTGGGCTTCCCCCAGCACCCGCAGCACACAAACGAAGACTTAACGGATCTACCAAATGAAGTGCGGGAGAACATAAAGGATGTTTCAGCGAACACTTTCAAAATTTATTTAAGGTTGCGTGTGGCACATAGCAAAATTCTAGTTATTGAGCTGGTCTACTCGAAGAGGCGGACATTATTTCCACAAGAAATTGAAATGAATAATCGACTAATTAACAAAAATTCACTAATTAAGTTTTTAACTAAATACCTGATGAGCCATATTGCAATTTACAAATTGTAGCCGTAGAGTTCGCAAGGCGGATCCACTTGAAATTAATTCTCAGGATGACACCAGTTTCGAGATATTATTTCCCGAACTTTTCGAAGAAATGCATTCGCGTTCCAGTTAATTTTGTGCTTCAATGCAGAAAGCGACGTTTTGTTAAGAAACTAACTGGAACGCCAATGCATTTCTCCGCAAAGTTCGGGAATTAATATCTCGAAACTGGTGTTATCCCGAGAATTTGTTCCAAGTGGATTGCTTTGCGAACTCCACGGCTACAATTTGTGAATAGCAATATGGGCCATAAGGTAATTAGTTAAAAACATAATTAGTGAAATTTTGTTAAATATTCGATTATGCATTTCAATTTCTTATGCAAGTAATCTCCGCCTCTTCGAGTAGACCAGCTCATGAACTAGAATTGTGCTATATGTCCCTGGCAACCTTTAAAAATTTTTGAAAGTGTTCGCTGAAACACCCTGTATATCAGTTGCTCCCATCCCCAAAAATATGATCCCCCAATACCATCAAGGCCACCGACAAGCGCAAGTTCATAATGTACAAAAACAGTATGCCAATAATTCTGAGGTGGTCTTCACCGACGCGGCATGCTGTGGGAAAAAACAGATACGCCATAGCGGCAGTATAGGTAACGACAGCGAAACTGGTCTCATAACCTGACGCAACTGCAACAACACACTCACAGGGCACGGCACAGGCGATGGCGATCGCCCTGGCTTTCCATGCCAAAGACATATTAGGCTCACTCTCGGTAGTAATCACAGACTCTCAGGATAGCATATGCTGGCTCTTTATGGTGGGGCGAGTCCCACGCTGCGTTCATAAAATCCTAGGGAATAAGTTAGCCCACCAGCACAAGCTGATTTGGTGCCCGGGTCATGAGTGCCTGGCAGGTAACGAACGAGCGGATAGCGCAGCTCGCGAACTTAACCACTGAGCGTCTACTCCGTCTCAACCACAATAACAATATCGGTTTCCCGACAGACCACGCGACATCCTAGAACACCAGCGTCGCGAGCGACGGGAATGCGCGTTCCCCCATCCAGACGTATCCAAATATACGCCGAATACACGCCATGTCTCCCACGGCCTATCCCAATATGTGCCCGTGGTGAGGAGGCAGGCCCACTTGCACCCACATCTCGTGGGAATGCGAATCTGGGCCCCCCAAAATCAACGAACCGGCCCCGCTGGGTAATATCTTTCAACGGGAGCAGTGGGAGACAGCTCGCCAGCGAAGACCGAGAGGCGCAACTAGCACTTCTCGGCCAGTTCACAGGTCAGTTCACTGTGTCCTTTCCGTTACAAAGTACTCGTCAGGTCATCTCTTCCACAGCTGGCAGTGGCGCCCTCGCCCGTATGACGAAGTTAAAGATAACTCTGACCACCACAGCTACTGGGGATCGAGCTGATGTCACTGCAGCAGTGCGCATTTGAAAGCTGGGGTCGCTGCAGTATGCGCAACTTTGGCGGCGCTTGTCAGTTCCTGCGGGATCCTAAGTAACGCGGCGAGGAGACACAGGTAAAGAAAGAAAGAAGCAATGGCGCTAAGATGAAGGGCGCCTAAAGACCAACTCGCCTAATTGCCACATGCGTGAAATTTCTGGGGGGTGTTGTGCAGCACGCAGGCGTTGAGTGGTGACGTCTGGGCATGATTTTGGATTCAACAAGAGGGCTTCAATCTAAGCGGACGAAGACGACATTGTTGAGGTGCGAAGAGGAGGTTGTTCTTACCTTGCAAAGCTGACGGTGTCCGCTTCCCGAGTGACAACTGCTGTCGCGAGGAATGATCTTATTGCCGGAAGAATCGTCTCGTCTTCAAAACTTTGGCTCATACCCACTACTGGGTATTGGCCAAGAAGCAGGCGGTTTCAACTATGTTTATTAGAAATTTAATAAAAACTAAATCTACATAGCAGTCATTAGAAAAATACTACTAAGAATTTTGAGATAAAGTAATTTTGTCATGAAGTGAAATAATAGTAATAATTCATAATTCTAGAAATTCAGCAAGGTACACTTTTTCTATCTCTAATGAAATTGTAAACTGCAAGAAAAGCATCCCTGTGGCTGTGTCCCAGTGAAGTCACCCCAAAGGAGATAATGGTTGGCGATGTTAGTAATAGGCCAAGTTTTCGAAATGAAAATTTCAAGAGTTTTCTTTCTTTTAAAAATCAGCGGCACGAGAGGGAAAAATGCTCAATGGATTCGGATTCATTGCAAAAAGAACATAGAGGGGACATAGCGAGACCAGACCTCTGTAAGTAAAAATTTAGAGGCGGTATAATGGCATCTCAATCTTGTAATGGAAACTTCCAATTGCCTTGAAGGACAACAATTATTATTCCATGGGAAACAGAGATGGTGGAATTCAGAAGACGATGTTAAAATACATTTGGCGGAATTTTGCGATATATAGAAATGTCTGTACCTAGCCGCGGTGACATGTCTTGGTACCCAAAGCAAGTATACTTGCTGTAAGTACGGATGAACCATTCAACAAGATGTTCGCAAAATTCTTGAATTTGACGAGGCTGTAAGTGCTGTGCATACAGACAGTGAGTCAGTCACAATAACAGCTAATGATTCGTTTTGGGGAATCTTTCGTAGTGCTAATATAATCGCTATTAATTTTGCCTGAAAAATGGGTGTGAAGTCGGGAAGGCGAGGAGAGTAAGACCATTGAAGAGATTAAGAGAAGATTCCCACTCCTGCCGTCTCATTGCACAGGGAAGCTTCGGTAGCTGTTATGTTGTCAGTAGCTAGCTGGTTTAGGTGGTCTTTTAATATATTATTGAAATGTCTGCTAGGCAATAGTTTAGCATGATTTGGAAATATGTCTTCCCATTCAATTTTGAGGTCTGTTAAGGCATTATTCCAATGGCAAACTTTAAGTATTGACACATTCAATTGTTCTAACTGTGCGTGCACAAATATTATCTGAGGACTGTGTAAACGTGACCACAATACGTTAAAAAACTCAGACAGTTGAGCGATAAATATGTATTATGCACGTCTCCTTGAAAACTCGTGGATTTTTAAAAAAGTCTGGACCGTAAGCATGCGGAATCTACAATCTAGAATGGGTATATTAGCTTCCTGATATGACACAGTGTTGGCATAATCGGATTAAGCCCAAGGCATAATCTTCTTTCTTTCTAATAGTATCAGAGGTTTAATTTTATAGGCGGGACCACCTGAAAATACCACGCAACCAAATTCTAATATGGGCCGAATATACATCCTTATATATCATCAGTAATGTATACCGGTGTACTTCAGAGCGACGGTGACTGAGCCGGTGGAGCATAGCTACGGCGCGTTCGGCCTTTGTTGTGATATGTTCAATGTGAGTGCGCCAGGCGAACTTGCCATCGTATATGACACCAAGGTAGTTCACCGAGTCAACTTGAGGAATGGTTTCTGGTGATATTGGAGGGATATATGCACTGGTGCAGTTAACGAGAAAACTGGTACAGCACTTTTATTAACATTTAATGGCATGCATAACTCATTTAGCCATATGTCTCAAGCCTTCCTAGGTAATTCTGCAAGATGACTGGTGCAGTGAGTGTACATTAGTTGCGGGTGTAAAGAAATGTGGTATCGTCCGCATAAACATAAACGTTTACTTCCCTGGACAAAAGAATTGTGCTTAGCAAAATGTTCACCGATCTGCCTACGAACTCCTCGTCGTCTTCCAGTCGTCCGAGTGGTGAAATGTTTGAGCGATATTTCACGATATTTCACGACATTTTAGAGCTCGCCCTCCTCACAAAGAGAGAGTATATATTGGAGGATATTGATTGTAAAATTTTCATATTAGGGATGTTTATTGATTTCACTAAAGCGCTTGATTCTTTGAACCACAATCTACTTTTACGCAAGCTGCAATTCTGTGACATACGCGTGGCTTAGTGCGCAGCATTATTCAGTCCTATTTGGGCAACTGTAGACAACAGTGTGTAGCAATTCATTATCACCTTTCTTTCGTGAAAACCATTTCTTGCGGCGTACCCCAAGGCAGTATATTAGGACCATATCTTTCTTATTTGTTCATAAATGATATCACACAGGTTGGTCAGGATTTAAAATTTGTTATATATGCGGACGATACAAGTTTATTCATTCCGGATTGTGATCCTGTGGCACTATTCCGCCGAGGAAATGAAATTCTTTCAGAACTAGCGCTCTGGGCCTCAAGTAATGGACTAGCTATAATTGTGAAGAAAACTAAGGCAAAATATCAAGCAACGGCCTGCAGATTTCTCACTCTTCTTAAATGACAATCCAATGGCCATAGTCAGCAATTTTAAATCTTTAGGTGTGATATTCACTGAACATATACATTTGGACATGCATACCGATTATACAGTAACAAGGCTGTCACGAGTAACAGGTTTACTTTATCGGAATAGAGATGTACTGCCCATGAACATTAGGATGTTATTATATCACTCGCGTTTTCTTTCTAACATACAATACTGCTTTCTTGTATGAGGCAATACAACGTCAACTAATATAGAAAAGCATGCTCGATCGTGCCCAAACCAAGATAATTAGAATTATATTTAGTGTTGCATCGTACACTGCAGCGGCTCCTCTAATAAAAAAAAAAAAAACATGGTTTAATCTCTATGGAAACTTTTTATGATTATTGCCTCAGTAAAACATTATTATAAGAAATACGTCGTCACTGTTGTGATCTAACTTGCCTTGCGAAACTTACATTACCGATAAACATATAGAATAATAAAATACATTGGGAGTGCTGGAATGTGCCACTAAACCATACCAGTTACGGAGAGCAGATGCTCAAATGTGCAATTCCAAAACTGCTAAATTACGTTTATGATCGTGATATTGTGGTAGAAAATCTAACCGCACAACATAAGCGTGTTTTTTTCAAAAATAGTTTGTTGCTGTGTGTCGTTATTGTTTCCTATATAATCGTTTTATACAGTTGAACATTATTCACAACCTTGCACTTTACTTCAACATTGTATAAGCCAGCATGGAAGTTATTATTATTTTCTTCTTCTTCATATTATTATTATACATGTACTAGTTGAGTGAAATGCTTGTACTTGCATTATTTTTTGTTATTACTCTTTTGCTTGCTGTAAAAAATTGCTGCTTAAACGTACGGGAGTGAGAATCCGTGAAGCTGCCTCGTCGGCAGCGTTTTCTTTTCACTCGTCCATGTTCATTGAAACATGAATAAACTTACTGATTGATTGATATACTCGTTCAATCATTTTTGTCTTTTCGCGAATATTATATGAAATAACGATTTTTGTTAATACTATGTATTGGTAACAACCGACTTCCTTCAAGTCTGCTCGCGTCTCATGTTTACAAAACGCAACATGCGCCTAATGGTAATTCTAATCTGCCCATCTGTCGTAACGTGTACGGTGAGAGGCTTGTCGAGTTTCATTGGAATCTGGAATTATTTGCGACTTAATTTTAAAACGGCGAGAAATTTTAATCTGATTAGTGGAATATTTTTATCGCAGTAGTCTGAATGTAGGATGGGTTGGTCTAATTTGTAAATGCAATTTTCTCTCTCCACTTCAATGTAAAGTGTGAATTCTCACTTCACTATAAATCACTTCTTTATTTTTATATAGTTATTTTCCCCATGCCTCTAGGTGCAGTTTGTTTTTGGAACTGAACCTATAGCCTTTTGGCTACCGGTTATTTTATTATGTACGTGCTTTAGAATGTTGAAAAAAAAAAAAAAAAAACTGGCTTGATTTGAACGCGCCATGCGCTCTGGGCCAATTGATATTCAGATAGCACGAACCGCTCTGTCTCTGCAGTTTAGAGTCCTTCTTTCCTACCCACTTTCACCTCCATTTCTCTCGATTTTTCGTTGCGTTGCCCAACCTCATATTATCGATAAGCAGGAGGTTATGACGCGAGGCATGTCCACAAGCAGGTTATGACGCGAGGCAACCTGTCCACAAGCAGGTTGTATGCACCAGCAACTTTGGCTTTGTTGACAACCCCTTGGACGCACGTTGACAGCGCGAGACCTGCGTTTTGGGCCTGGTTTAGTGAACTGCCAGAACAGTGACTCAGAGCTCGAAGTTCCCGAGGCGGAAGTAATAGAGTTTCCGACAAATATTACTAGAGGAAACTGATGAACGGTGGTAGAACAAGGAATGTGGCTGGAGCCAAGTTTCGACTAGCGGACAAACGTCTTCGTCAGGGCAGCAACTACTGTCTTCGCTAGAGGGATGGATCAGCTACACGGATTTGTCTAATCTTAGTAGATTTAGATGGTTCTTGTAGCTTTATCTACTGTGCCGTATCTTTCCAAATTTCCAAGGAATCATATTCTTCCAAGCTCGTCAAAATCAATGAGTGTCTGCGCGCACGCATAATCCTCGCGAATTGTTGCATTTATAACGGAATATTTTGTTGAAAGTGATTCATTTCGCAAGGTCGCCAAGCCGTTTGAAGCCAAAAGGACGTAGTTTACGCAGCTCCGTGTACTGCCCATAATTGTCACGCTGCCTGCACCGCCATATACTTGCTGCTCCCGTAGACAGTAGCGCCAGATTTATCTTTAGTAATTTTTTAGGAGGCTGTAAGGCGGTGGCCAGCGCAGCACTCAGGAATTATCTTGGGGAGGGGGTTCTGCGGTGACAACAGTGGCCATTTTTGAGATATTTATATTCCCTTATTTTCGCGGCTTAATGAAGCAAATCGCTTACATATGTTAGCATGAACATGTAATGCATAGTTGAGGTGTAGTACATATCATATAATGAAGTTGAAGTTTATTTCAGGCAACCAGAAAAAAAGCATGTACAGATGCGTAGGGTGACCAGCGAAAGGTGAACAAGCCTGACAGGGTGTCGCCTCCTGAAAACCCAATTCACTCCTAAAATGACACAATGCTCAGTGTTACAATTCTCTAAAAAGAGTTAACAGCGCACAAAAAAGTGATATCTACAAGCACAATAAGTAGGTATGTCTAAGTAATAAGTATGTATAAGTGTGTATAAGTATGTATGAAGTATGTAATGACAATACATGTAAGTTGTGCTGAACAGTATAGTGTATCGCACCGACGATAATTTCGGGGGATGTCAGGACACCTTAACCCATCCCCTGGTTTCGGGCCTGGCTGTGGCTGTTTCACGAGAGAGAGAGAGAGAGAGAGAGAGAAAACGTTTATTGAAATGAGATTGGGTGGGAGTCCTCAGTGGGAGGAGTTCCTGTAGTCCTCTGTTATCCGCGCCATGTCTTAAGCCTGTGCGACTCGTGTTTGGTGCGCACATGGCGGGCGCCAGCCGGTGTCGGCGCGTGTGTGGACCAGGAAGTCGATTATGACGCGCGTACCCTCACGCATGCGTGCGGGGTGCGCGCACGCTGGACCACCCGCGGCCTCGCGCGACGGCCTCCGGGAGAGACGCGAGCCGCGGCATAAAGAATGAATCCCTGCTACCATCGATATGTGATAGCGGAGCCTGATTAAAATCGGCACCAGCGTGTTATGCGCGTAGACAAGGGAGCCAACATCGCGCGATGGCCTCGGCGGACGCGCAGGAGGCACCGACGCGAGGTGCATGTACTACAACGCGTCACGCCTCCGACTCCGCCCAGAAATGTGTTCAGCCGAAAACCTCCGGACTGCTTCGCTCCGCAACTTTCTCATTTCCCTCTTGTTCTTTCATTTTCTCATACTTTGTACTCATCGTGCGTAGGGACTGCTCCTCGTGCGTATTTTGTGTTGCTCCGTTTTTATAGTCGTCTTTCGTTTTAGTGCTTGATTTTTGTAGCTTTTTCTTTTCTTGCTCCCTTCTCCTAGAGAATACCTCTCAATGACTAATAGTAGCGTGTATGTAAGGCAATCACTCATCCCGGCAAGGGTTGATAGCTGCGCTACCTCGCTGGTGCATAGCACAACTTTAATATTTAAGTAAATATACGGGTCAATAAAAAGATAAGACATGAGAGGAGCAGCGCCTCGAGTCATTTTGGGTGCCTGCTTCAAGGTACTGTGAGCATCTCGAAGGATCGAAATGTGTGTTAGAGAACTATCTACGGCCGTCGTTGACGGATTTAACAGCGATCACATAAGCTATTGCTTTACTTTTGGTCATTGTTCTTAGCACAAAAACTCGACTCGGGTTGCTAATGGTCCTTTTCATGAAGCCTATGTGCCACTATTTCAGCCTTGATTCTTGATACTTAATTTGCACTTGAAAAGGTAAATTGAAATTTAAGTGGTGCAGGGTGCGCAGATGCTGCGAAAAGGCGATGGCCCATGCAAGCAGCATGGGCCAGCGGTCGGTCGAACATGAACGCACTTCGAACCATGGGTTCGCATCGCATATAGAACAACTAAACAAAGAAACAAAAATCATATCACATAGGCCTCTGTGGCAAAGCTGACACGTGTAGCAGCTTTGGTTCGATCTAATCGCTTCCTGGTGTCGCATGACACAATAAATGAAGCGGTACTGTTCAAGAAATAAAGCCCCACCGCTAAAGCCAGGTTTAGCTGCGAGGGAAAGAGCTTAAACAATTATCGATGCCGATGTTGGGTATATTCATTTTGTTTAATCAAAAAAAAAAAAAAAATGTTAGAGGTTCATTCCACGAGAGAAACGGTTGAGACACGAAATAGTAGTGCTCGTAACTCTCTTCCCCACCGCAAGTCCTGCCCTTCTGCTTGCTGAAATGTCATTGAGCAGAATTTTCGAGCTCAGTCTCCGAATTTGACCTCCGGAAATTAATAGGTAGTGAGCAGCAGTGGGAGGCTACCTTGCGCAGCTCCAGGACCGACATCCAGGAGGCCATCCCGGGGAAAGGGAGGGGGGGGGGGGGGCTGAGAGGGCTGCGGCGGACTACCGTGCGTAGCACTCGCCCCCTTTCTATTCCTCTGGCCCTTTCGTTTAAAAGGAACAATAAGGTTTTCACCACCGCCACGATCAACAAGTGTCCCCGCCCGCATTGCCTCCGAGACTTGCGGCGCAGCCCGACCCTTGCGTTCAGAGGGGCGACATGCCGTCTACGGAGGCCAGGCAGCGCCTTCATTCGCCTCTTCGAGAATCCGCGAGGTGCCGCTAAGCTGCCAGCGTCTGCGAGAGCGTCGATGCGCGTGTGGCCGCGGAAGCAGCACGGTAGGCGATTTGCACCCGTTCAGGGCACGGGTGCAAATTAGCTGACCGGCGTAGGGGAACTAAACTATCAGCTTTTGAATGATTCAACGCAAAATCGTATATATGTCCATTAGCACACAGTAGTCGATAAGAGGAAAATACTTGAGACTCGACTTTAGTATGCTGTCTTTGTTTCTTCCTTCATTGCTAGCTTAGGGCCCGGCTTCTTGTCCATGACTCGCTTCTTCTCGGTGTTTTACTTCCATCAAGGCACTATATTCCTACAACGACGTATTCCTTCGCATATGCCGTCATAGACCTACACTGGACATTTCGGCTTTGGCTTCTCCACTCCAGTCGAGCTCGCTTCAACCTATTACCCTTGGGCCCGCTGGGCTTCGACGTCGATGTTCCCAAGACATTTACGGCGCTTTGAGACAGCGTCATATCCGCACAGAGTGCATGGTCGGTTACGGGGCAATCAAACACCAAGTTGGGGAACGGCGTTCTTCGCACGGCGCATTATGCATCGTGACATGCGCTTTTCCTCGCCTAGCGGGGCGACTAGGTTCCACATCGATGTCAGTCGACAGTGTAAAATTTGAGTGTATGGATACCGAATGCTAGCTCTGTTGCCTCAGCGATGTGAGCTTTCATTTTTAGGCTGCATCGTACATCGTTTCATTTTCCTCTAAGTCACGTCCAGCAGCAATTGAAGGATGGCTTGCCGATTATAGTGGTCCCGGGTCTCGTGCTTGCGCATTCCGCCGGGTACGCCGCCATGCAACACGCACGACGTTTAGCCAGGAAGGAATGTTCATTTTTGAAACTTTTATTTACAAAATACTGCGGTCGAAAGACCAAGCAGGGGGCATAACAAAAGCAGTTGCCAAAAGAAATTCAAAGAACACAAAACATGAAACAAGCCTGCTCGTAGCTTTCCTGCGTGACACCGCTTCGATGGACGCTTGGTGACTTTCGATCCTGGCCGAGGCGGCCGCATTGCGATGGGGGCGAAATGCAAGAATGTTCGTTTGCTTATATTTAGGTGCACGTCAAAGAATCCCAGGTAGTCAAAATTAATCCGAAGCCCCCTACTGCGGCGTGTCTCATAATCGGATCACGGTTGTGGCATGTAACACCTCTGAATTTAATTAATTTTTTTTAAACTTGCACCCGGCGGTCAAGAGACGCTCAGGAAGAGCACTTGCCGATCAGACTGCCAGACTAAGGCTGCCTGCAGCTGCCACCACCACCACCGCCATATGTCTAAAACTGCATCGCAGTGGCGCACCGACGGGGGGGGGGGGGGGGGTAGGTTTCGGGTGTTGTAACCCCCCCCCCCCCCCCCCCCCCTAAGGCCAAGTTAAACCCCCGCCCCACGCGTCCAGCCCCATCAGTCCAACGTGCACATGTACCTTCAGTGCTCTGTGCAAGTTGTCAGTACAATTCAGGAGGTGGCTTGAGGTCGAATTTTCCTGATTAACAAAAACACTCTATCATTCTCTTGTATTTCTTCATTCACTCTTAAATTACTTTGCGTAAAACGCTGAAGAAATAAACATCGTCATCATCCTTGGTGTCATTATTATTATAATTATTAGGCATTTTATGTGCTGTTGGATTCCTCTGGCAAGGAAATTGCATATTGTGCAATTTGTTGCTTCACCCCCCCCCCCCCCCCCCCCCCCCCCCCGCCAACAAAAATTCACCCCCACCCCTGGCAGAGATCCTGGGTGCGCTACTGTTACATGGGGATTCGAAACCGAGTTGATTAGGCCAATAAATGTAATCGCAAGAATATATATCAACAAGGATAGTAAATAAACGAAAACGTGGCTGTGCATGAGCAGCCATCCTTATGTTTGTAGCTTCACCACGTCTTCGATGCTGCCTGATCACTGACCTCTAGATGCAAATAGAATTTCGGTGTACCTAGCCCAGATTCAACAGCAGTGAGGGATGAGAGAGAAGCAGTTCATAGGTCTCGAAAGATAAGTCGGGCTGTGCGGGCGAATGCGCTCTCAAAAGAGACCCCCCCCCACTTAACCCTTAACCCCGCGCCTACACTAAGAAGCAACAAGCCAAGTCGCAGGCTCATAAGCGTGTCTGCGGCTCCTTTAGCAGAAAGTTGCTGAGCGTAAGGTTGCGCCCCATGCTTATGCCGCATGGGGCGAAAACGTTTTTTGCTGATCCTTGAAATTGCATTCATCTAAGGCAGTTTTGCTGCTGTTATTGCTATACATATGGCATACTTTGGGATATGGCATGAAAGTTTGTAATGAGGGAAAGCAGCGATGAACTGCATTAAATGGTAAGAGCCACCCATGTGGCTAAAAAGGAAATAATACCTTCGGAATTATTCCCTCCTCATGCTTCACCCCGTCACGCCTTCAAAGAGCAAGACATAAACGCAATCGCGAAGGTGCCGTCGAGTTCAATATTTCACAGGGCATCTCAATTTCAGATTCATATTCGTCATTTAGCGAGCCTGCGTGGAGCTATCATCTGTAGGTATCATGGTTTACTATGCAGCTCGTACGACAACAACTTCGGCAGCGCCAATTAGACATACATGTACGTTAGAAACGTTTATCCGCGCGTGAAAGCTCGCTGGGGGCGAATAAGCGCGGCTCCCTTCCGTCGGCAGGTTTATTCACCCTCATTACCATCACCACCACCAAACACAGCACCGGCAGTGCACGAGTTATTGGGAAACGCATCCGTCACGAACGCAACGGGTTCCTCGAGCCGACGGTGCGCGTCTCGTGACGCGGCGGTGCCCCTCGAGACTAATGGCGACTCCGCTCGGAGCACGGCAGCGCTCGCGTTGCCCCTCGTGTTCGCACCGGCGGCCCAGAAGTAGGTCTCAGGCGAGCACCCCTGTAGCAGAGTGTTACAAGGGCGCGCAGAGGCGTGAACTTTGTACTCGTTCGATGAAGGCGACCGCGCGCCATTACGCCCTTCCCCGCTGCAGTCCGTGCGGCGGCCGTGGTCACCTCTAACCCGCATGGTAATCCGAGCACGTTTACCTGACCACTGGTGCTCGCACGCCGTACGTGTTATTCTAATGGGCGGCACGCGCGAATCAGGAACGGCGGATCGAGCGCGGTCCTGGGGTGCATCGGGCGCAACCTTGCCGGCCGACCTGCGCCCGTGGCGTTGTCCGCCAATTAAGCGTCGCCATGTGTCCCGGCCTTGGCAGTCAAAGACGCGGTTACGTGCTGCTGCTGCTGCTGCTGCTGCGGCCTGCCATTAGGGCTAACGCGAGCTTTCTATTTTCTTTTTCCGCTTTTTGCGCTTCATTGTCCTCTAATTATGCTCGCGTACTTCTTTTTTTTTTTTTTTTTTTTCGCGAGCGCATTAGCACTCACTGTGTACACGCTCGGCGGGCTGGTCCGGCGAATGCTAACGAGCAAGCACGTTACGAGCACGGTCACGTCCGTTTTGTCTTCGTTTCTTTTTTTATTTAATTATTGTTTTAGTCGCAAAAGTCGAGCGCTGGGCGATTCATGGGCGCTGCCGATCGACGTACCCCCCTATCTTGAGTCACCCGCGGGGCGGGTTACCGCCGCCCCAAGGAGCCGCCGTTTCCGGCTTCGGCGGCGGCGCTGGACACCGAAGGGCTTCCGCCCTTCCCTTTCGCTGAACGCGCGCCGATCGAGAGGGCACGTCCACGGCCGGTGTTGTGTGTGTGTGTGGCCAGGACGACGGGAAGCCTCCCCCCTCCACTTCCCACTGGCGCCAGCACACGCACGCCTGAGAATCGACACGCTGGCCATTGAGAAAAACCGTAATGACTCTTTTTGGTGTTGCCATACACGGGCGTAAAGGAGATAGGCGCTGCGAGTTTCTCCTCTCACGACGCTACAGTCTACTGGCTATGGCGATCCTATGGGAAATGCTCGGTATTCCTCGTACGGAAGATAGTAGGCCCTGTACAACTTAACCCGTTATTTTTTTTTTCGTATTCTTTCTTTCTTTTGTTTTCTGGCGAAGTGGTTCATACACGTATACGACGGCAGAACCCCCTTCATTGATATACTCACGGTGAGAAATTTCGCTGCCATTCAGAGTGGAAGACGCGGTAAGTGTAAGCAGAATGCACGTGACGACCGGAAGGCAGCCGTTCCGATTGTTTGCCACCGCGACAGTTTTTAGCCGTCTACTGGGAAGGCGTCAAACACACGCTTAACAATCATAAATGTTTTGACATTCGTGCGGCATCCTTTCTGTACGAGTCGCTACTCGAAGAAGCTGGTACCAGAACTGGTCACGCGCCGCTGTTGACAATCCGGCCACAAACAGATACCACTTCACTTATACAAAGGATATCGCGTGCGCGACTGATAGACTTATTTCTGCTAGCCGATGCCTCGTACGTCGCACGAGCTCGAAACTGCTTGTTATACAGTTTTTTTCTTCTTTACGTTGCACCAAATTAAAAAAAAAAAGTGACTGTGGCTCATAGCACAATTCTAACCCTTGGTCTAAATTACTCGATGAGGTGAGCATTACTTCTACGAGAAACCAAAATGCTTAATTGAATAAGGCACATAGTTTACGAATCGTAGCCGGTGAGTTCGCAACATGTATCCACTTAGAACGAGTTCTCAGGACTGTATACGCCAGTTTCGAGATATGAATTTATCAAAATGTCCGAAGAAATGCATTGGCGTTCCAGTTACTCTTGTGCTTCAATGCAGAAAACAGCGTTTTCTTAAAAAAGGTAAGTGGGATAACAATGCATTTTTACAGCAAGTTTGACGGCGCATGTCTCGAAACCGGTGCCATCCTCAGAATTCTTATTAAGTCGATACGCCTTGCATACTCATTAACTACAGTTCGTTGTTTAAAATATGAGCCGTAAAGTAAATAATTAAAAAGTTAATTATGGTAATTATGGTAATTATTCAATTAAGCATTTTGATTTCTCGTAGAAGTAATGACCGCCTCATCGAGTAATTTTGATCTAGGGTTAGAATTGTGCTATCTTCCACAGGCAACTTTTAAAAATTTGGTGCAGCTAAAAAGAAAAAAAAAACACCCTGTATACGTGTCGTGACTCATATTGCCTTACTATGTGACACTGCATATGCTCTTCACGACTGCGGAAGTTTCACGTCTTCCTT